>NW_011494644.1:1391364-1417869 GCF_000754665.1 Bison bison bison | reverse complement strand
AAGTCTGTTTTCTATGCCTGTGGGTCTGCTTCCATTTCGTAGATAGGTTCATTTGTGTTATATTCTGGATTTCACAAATAAGTGATATCATATAGTATTTGTCTTTCTCTTTCTGACTTACTTCACTTAGTATGATATTCTCTGGGCCCATCTGTATTACACTGAGAGGGTAACAGGCAGGAAGGCCAGGGGTCTCCAAATAGAGGAAATAGCCTGCAAGTGTCAGACATTTTTATCTCTCTTAAGCGGCAGGAGGAAACAAACTAGCAATATTTTTTCCTTCTCTATACAAATTTAAAGGGAGGTTTCTCTTAAAATATTGTGTTGCCATAATGACACCCGGCTTCGCCTGAAGTTAGCTATTCTCGAGTCTAGAGATAACCAATGCCTTTTTCTTAAGGAAATGTTTGTCTTAAGCTATGCTAATGTACTATGCCTTTACCCCAAACTCTGTCTCCAAGTCGGTTCCGCCTCTTGGCCCAGAACCTACTTGACAAACCAGTATGGATATTGTTCCCCTAATCTATGTAAATGAAACTATTTGTATGGTGGTCTGCCCTTCTTCAAGATTTAAGTTAATCATTTTATGGCCCAGGATAAACCATTTATCCCAAAATGCATCTTATGGGTGAGGGGCCTGGTGCCATTCTGAATTTTAAGACATTCCTTTCTTTCATTAACAGACTGCTAGTGACTATATAACATCCAGCTAAAGACTAGCAGGGGGGTACTCTTTCTGCCCCCTTCTGATGCCTATGTCAGAAGCTTTCTCTACCTCCTTTACACTTTAATACAACTTTATTACACAAAAGCTCTGAGTGATCAAGCCTCGTCTCTGGCCCCGGATTGAATTCTTCTCCTCCGGGGGCCAAAAATCCCGGTGTATTCGCGTGATTCAACAACAACCTTTCAACACCAAATGGTGTTATTTCATTCTTTTTATGGCTGAGTAGTATTCCATTCCAGATGTACCATCTTCTTTATCCATTCATCTGTCGATGCACATTTCGGTTGTCTGCATGTCTTGGCTATTATGAAAAGTGCTGCTATGAATTTAGGGGTGTATATATCTTTCCAAATTGGAGTTTTGTCTAAATATATGCCCGGGAATGAGGTTACTGATCATATGTAATTCTACTTTTAGTTTTCTGAGGAACCACCATACTGTTTTCCATGGCTGCCCCAACTTGCACTTTATACCTTCTCTATCTTTTCTTATTTGTAGACTTTTTAATGATGGCCATCCTGACCAGTGTGAGGTGGTACCTTATTACAGTTTTGATTGCATTTCTCTAATAATTAGTGATATTGAACATCTTTTCATATGCCTGTTGGCCATTTGGATTTCTTTTTTGGAAAAAAATGTGTATTTAGATCTTCTGCCCACTGTTTGATTGGGCTGTTTGTTCTTTGGCTGTTGAGTTATATGAGCTGTTTGTATATTTTGGAAATTAAGCCAATTCTTGATGTACTTTTTCTGGCCACCACTCTGGGAACCTGGTTGTGGTACCTACCCACCTGTGAGCAAAGATCCTGCTTAGGTCCGCCAAACCTCTGAGACCCCACTTCTAATAAGGTCTGCCTCCCTGTTAGAGTGAAGAAACCAATTCTATTCATTCCATTCTTTCCTGTTCCATGCTTAAACATTTAACCCAGACCTCAGAAGCTCTGGTGTATCCATGAAAACAATGGCAGGAAGGGGAGCAGTTTTAGGTGAGCAAAGGGCTGCACATGGTCAAGATGTTTGTCCTTCTCCCCATCTGAAAATTCCCTGCCATCCCAGCTCACTCCTTCTTCATTGCTCACCCATCCCTGAGTCTCCCATCAGCAGGTCAAACATAACTTTTCCCACACCCCTAAACAGACCAGAGGCCATGCTCTTGTTTCATCCACTTTTTAAATAACACTTTATACCTTCCATTTCACTAAAAAGGATAATACAAAAATATTACTCCATGTGTCCTGCCTCCTATCTCTCCAGCACAACTTGAATTTAATTTTGCTGGCAGAAAAGGAAGAACTCTCAATATCCCTCTTGTTTCTTCTGATTTTATTATAAATTGTGAGAATTAAAGCAATGTAATTATATAATTCAGGGACATTTTCAGGAAATTGACATTAAAAGGGAATTGAAGGAAAAGAAACTGTCCATTTTTTACCTATTTTGATAAAATTTGGAGAGAATAATACCCTTTAACCAGACTTATCTGTTATCTCCAATGGATTCTAACACCATTCAGAGAGTAAAGGGTATCAACACACAAAAAGTAGAAATGTATACTATACAAATTTTCTCAGTATTCTAAAACAAAGATAGTTCAGCAAGAAGTTTAAAGCGGTTAAAGCAAATTAGTGACTTTCACACTGGCTAGATTTAGTTCATAGACACAGTTTGTTTTGTATCATTTCAATTCAGTTCACTTAGTCATGTCTGACTCTTTGTGACCCCATGGACTGCAGCACACCAGGCCTCCATGTCCATCACCAACTCCCAGTGTTTACTCAAACTCATGTCCATTGAGTCAGTGATGCCATCCAACCATTTCATCCTCTGTCCTCCCCTTCTCCCCCCACCTTCAATCTTTCCCAGCATCAGGGTCTTTTCCAATGAGTCAGTTCTTCGCATCAGGTGGCCAAAGTATTGGAGCTTCAGCTCCAGCGTCAGTCCTTCCAATGAATATTCAGGACTGATTTCCTTTAGGATTGACTGGTTAGATCTCCTTCTTTTGCATAGTGGAAACCTTTTTGGACTGTGCTGCACGGTTTTTGGGGATCTTAGTTCCCCCCACCAGGGATTGAACCCAGGCCCGTGGCAGTGAAATCACCAAGTCCTAACCACTGCACCACCAGGGAAGTCCCAGTGAAAACTTTTAAAAAATTAGTTGCTATGGTTGGAACCCTAACGGCTATTCCCAGTCCCTTTCTCTCTGCCCATATCCACTATAGAGATTGAAAAAGTCCAGGTACTTTTGTCATTTCCTGATTTGGGTTATTCTACTGGTTTTATATAAGAATAAACTTGTGAAATATACTCTGAAATATGTAGAGATAAAGAGCAGTCTGTTTGCGCTTTATTTTTATATAATTCAGAAAAATAGAGAATTATAAAGCAAATGTGGCAAAAAGTTAATTGGAGAATGTGAGTGCAGGGTGTATGGATGTTCTTTATATTATTCCTGCAAGTTTGCTGTGTTTGAAATTATTTCAAACTAAAGTTATCAAAAATAAGAAAAAAGTTTGAAGAAAAAGAAAGTGAGATACTCACTGTCCTAGCCCACCCTGAAGCTAAATGTGGTCGTGTGACCAAACTTTGGCCCAGTAATTATAAGTCAAGACCTGCTGGGCTTTTTTGACCCTCATGAAGAGCACTGAAGGTTGCCATCCCATCCCCTTTTTACAGTTGGAATGCAGACATGATGGTGGTGCTGTGGTAGCCGTTTAATGATCATGAGACAAGAGGACTAAGTGTGAAAAAAGCCAGCATCTACATAAAGGGAACACATTCAACATAATAAAAGCCATATATGACAAACCGACAGCTAACATTACACTCAATATTGAAAAGCTGAAAGCATTTCCACGAAGATCAGGAACAAGACAAAGATGTCCACTCTCACCACTTTTATTCAAATAGTTTTGGAAGTCCCACCTATGGCAATCAGAGAAGAAAAAGAAGCAAAGGGAATCCAAATTGGAAAAGAGGAAATTAAACTGTCACTGTTTGCAGATGACATGATACTATACATAGAATATCCTAAAGATGCTACCAGAAAATTAATAGAAACTCATCAAAGAATTTGATGAAGTTGTAGTTTACAACATTAACACACAGAAATCTGTTGCATTTCTATACACTAACAATGAAAGATCAGAAAGAGAAATTAAAGAAATGATTTCATTAACTATTATATCAAAAAATATAAAATACCTAGAAATAAATCTACCTAAGGAGACAAAGTATCTGTGCTCTGAAAACTATAAGATACTGAGAAAAGAAACCGAGGAAGGCACAAATAGATGGCGAGATATACCATATCTTGGATTGGAAGAATCAACATTGTGAAAAGTAGTATACTCCCCAGGTAATCTACAGATTCAATGCAATCCCTGTCAAATTACCAATGGCATTTTTCACATAACTAAACCAAGAAACTCTCAAAATTTGTATAGAAACACAAAAGACCCCAAATAGCCAAAGCAATCTTGAGAAAGAAAAATGGACCTGGAGGAATCAGACCTCCTGGCTTCATTCAGGCTATTCTACAAAGCTACAGTCATCAAAACAGTACTGGCACAAAAATAGAAATATAGATCAATGGAACAGAATAGAAAACCCAGAAATAAACCCATACATCTATGGTTAACTAATCTATGACAAAGGAGGCAAGACTACACAAAGTTGGAAAGACAGTCTTTCTCTTCAACAATGATGCTGGAAAAACTGGACAGATACATGTAAAAAATAGGAAATTAGATCATTCCTTAATACCATATACAAAAATAAGCTCAAAATGGATTAATGATCTAAATATGAGACCAGACACTATAAAACGCCTAGAGGAAAACAGACAGAACACTCTCTGACATAAATCACAATATCTTTTTTGATCTATCTCCCAGAATAAGGGAAACAAAACCAAAAATAAACCAATGGGATCTACTTAAAGTTTTTGCAAGCAAAAGAAACAATAAACAAAATGAAAAGACAACTCACAGACTGAGAGAAAATACTTGCAAATGATGTAACCAAGAAGGGCTTAGTCTCCAAAATCTACAAACAGCTCGTGATGCTTAACAGCATCAAAACAAACAACCCAATCAAAAAGTGGACAGAAGACCTAAATAGACATTTCTCCAAAAAGACATACAGATGGCCAAGAGGCACATGAAAAGATGTTCAGCATCACTAATTATTAGAGAGATGTAAATCCAAACTACAATGAGCTATCACCTCACACCAATCAAAATGGCTATCATCCAAAAATCCACAAGCACTAAATGCTGGAGAGGGTATAGAGAGAAGGGAACCCTCCTGCACTGTTGGTGGGAGTGTAAATTGATACAGCCGCTATGGAGAACAGTATGGAGGTTTCTTAAAAAAGTAAAAACAGAGTTAACATATGACCCTGCAATCCCACTCCTGGGCATATACCTGGAAAGAAACATGATCCAAAAGTACCATGCACCCCTGTGTTCATTGCAGCACTGTTTACAGTAACCAAGACATGGAAGAAGCCTGAATGTCCATCAACAGAGGAATGGATAAAGAAGATGTGGTGTGTGTGTGTGTGTGTATATATATACACACACACTGGATGATAACTCAACCATGAAAAAGAATAAAATAATGCCATTTGCAGCAATATGGATGCGTCTAGAGATTGTCATACTGAGTGAAGTCAGAGAAGGAGAAATATGATATGACATCCCTCATTTGTGGAATCTAAAAAGAAATGATACAAATGAACTTACTTACAAAATAGAGACAGACTTAGACAATGAATTTACGGTTGCTGGGGGGAAGGAAAAGGGGAAGGGGTAGTTAGAGAGTTTGAGATGGACATGTACACACTGCTATATTTAAAATGGATAACCAACAAAGACCTTCAGTGTTATGTGGCAGCCTGGATGGGAGGAGAATTTGGGGGAGAATGGATACATGTATATGAATGACTGAGTCTCTTGGCTGTTCACCAGAACTATCACAACATTGTTAATCAGCTATACTCCAGTAGAAAAAAAAAGGTCTAAAAAAAAAAGTCAGTATCTGAACAAT
Source organism: Bison bison bison (assembly GCF_000754665.1). Lineage (NCBI taxonomy): Eukaryota > Metazoa > Chordata > Mammalia > Artiodactyla > Bovidae > Bison > Bison bison. The sequence goes on along the minus strand of NW_011494644.1, from coordinate 1,412,093 downwards.
GTGTGTGTAAAGAGAAAGAGCCTGGTCCTTGATGACACTGGGGAAATACTGAGTCAGGTCAGTATAAATACTTCCAGTCTCTAGTTTCTTGTGTGCTTGTGTTTTAAACTATTTATAGCAACTTGCAGCCAAAAGCATTCCTAATACAGTTTCTGTGCTCAACTCTTTCTATTTAAACTTCCTAAATAAGTCCTTGTGCTGTGCTGTGCTTAATCACTCAGTCGTGTCCAACTCTGCGACACCATGGATTGTATCCCTCCAGGTTCTTCTGTCCATGGGGATTCTCCAGGCAAGAATACTGGAGTGGGTTACCATGCCCTCCTCCAGGGGATTTTCCCAACCCAAGGATTGAACCCAGGTCTCCCATGTTGCAGGTGGATTCTTCAGCATCTGAGCCACCAGGGAAGCCCAAGAATACTGGAGTGGGTAGCCTATCCGTTCTCCAGGGTTATTTCCTGACCCAGAAATCAAATCAGGGTCTCCTGCATTGAAGGCGGATTCCTTACCAGCTGAGCTACCAGGAAAGCCCCTAAATAACTCCTTACCCTCTTTTCAAAATATTAGAAAAGGGCAAATATTCTCAGTTCCCTGAAAGCCAGGGTTGGTGGGACATGCAAACCACGTTGTGTCAGTTGAAGTTCACACCCAGTGTTCTGAACATAGCGGCAACTGGAAGATGCAAAGGCAATGGGATTGATTAGGGGGGCATTTCTCAATGTCCTGTGGCAGTGGTGCCGATGTTAGCTTTTTACCAGCCTGCTCTCTTGACATGACCTGGCCGAGTTCTTAGCTGCTGGACCTCTTGTGGATGTTGCCCATCTTCTGAGTTCAGTTCCCCACCGTGCAGTTAATTTTCTGAGCCACCTAATAAACCTTTTCCATAAACGCTTTTTCTGCTAATCCATCCTTAGAAGATTCAGTTAGCAGTTGGTAACCCTGATGGTATAATTGCACACATCTAAAAATCAGAAAATTCACATCAAAATCCACATTTCTGATTTGTCTTGAAAAATCAGAGGATTATACGGTAACAGAGCTGAATAGCAGCAAACAAGCTTTCTTTAAACGGTATATTGTGGTTACCTACCTAAGTAGCACCTGGGCTTGTTCTTCCAGTTCTAGCTATCCATACTAAATACTTCCTTTAAAACTTTTCTTCATTTATATCTTATCAGAAATACTCAGCACTTTAACAGCCAGATAACCCACTTTAACTCTGTAAAAAATGTTCTGAAGTAAGTCAGATCTGTTAACTGCACGTAGTAGGTACCAATAAAAATATCTTAAGTGATGAATAAATGAATATAAAGAATGATCACAGCATCTGGAGGTGCCTCATTGGGAGAAAATAACATGAAGTCTGTAAATAACCAAAGAGATATTAGATGAAAGAAGAGTATGTGTGCTTTGGATTGACCCAAAAGTCAGAAGTCGGATGACAGTGTGGAATTTACACAAAAGCAAATTTCCATTTAGACTAAGAAAAACTGCAAATAATTGGATCTGCTCATCATGGAAGGGGCTGACTGCTGAAGCATAAACTGAACTTTTACTGCTGAGCACTAAAAGCTCGTGACAGGATATTCATGTAAAGGGATGTAGGAATGTCTGCACTCTGTGAATGATGCAGAGGAGTCACCTGGGAATCTTGTTACTGTACAGACTGTGACTCAGTTGTTCTGGAGAGGGGCCTGAGGGTCTGTAATTTTTAACAAGTTCTCAGGGAGGGTTGGTGTTCCTGGAGCACAGATCACACTTTGAGTATCTAGCGATTCCATCATCTCTGAGCCCCCTTAGGGCTATGACATTCTGTGAATCCACTGTGGATGTCTCTAAGCTCTAAACCCATAGGATCCATATCTGCCCCGTCTCTAAGCTCTAAACCTATAGGATCCATATCTGCCCCGTCTTTGGTTTTTGTCCCCAATACCTACAGCACCTGGCACATAGTTGGTGCTCAAAATACAATGTTATTGAAGAATCAGTCAGTTTAGTCACTCAGTCGTGTCTGACTCTTTGCGACCCCATGGACTGTAGTACACCAGGCTTCCCTGTCCATCACCAACTCCTGGAGCTTGCTCAGACTTGTGTTCATAGAGTCGGTGAGACCATCCAATGAATACTATTCAGTAACAAAAAACTGAGTGACAGAGGCCAGTCTCCAATGATCATCTATAAAGTGCGAGTGAAAATCGCTCAGTCATGTCTGACTCTTTGTGACCCCACAGACTGTAGCCTGCCAGGCTCCTCTGTCCATGGAATTCTTCAGGAAAGAATACTGGAGTGGATAGCTATTTCCTTCTCCAGGGGGATCTTCCCAACCCAAGGGTTGAACCCAGGTCTCCATATAGACAATCATACCTATACGACATTTTTGAGACAATAAATCTGTATCTGACCCAAAGCATGTCAGTGTTTACCAAGAGTTGGGTGGGAAAGTATGTAATTATAACAAAAAAACACAGTGGGGTTTTTGAGGTGATGAAACAGTTCTATATTTTGATTGTGATGATGGTTACAGAAATCTATGCATGGGTTAAAATTCATAGATCTGCATACCAAAAAGTCAATTTTAATGTATGATGATTTTTAATAAAATAAATATTTTAAAAATAACAATATTATTGAAAACGGATATTTTCTGAGTCACATGAATTGAATACCTACTTTGGGTCAACCCAGAGCCAGATACTGAGGATTTAAAGATGAATAAGACCAGTCCCTCACCCCCATCCTGTCTCCTTATTAAAACTACTCGGTGAAAATAATTAGCCAAGAATCATAAGTGACAAATGGAGGTGCAGAAAGCATCTAAGTCTTCATCAGCTTATAATCACCATTGTTTACGCTGAGAATTAAGATAAGTACTAATTATATTCTGTGCTTTTGATGGGCTTGGAAAAAATTCCAGGAATGATGCTCAAATTGCCTTACTTATTAGCCTGTCCGCACTTAACAAGTCCACGTGTTTGCCCCCAGGCTTAACCTGGTAGACTGTCAAATCCATCCGAGAGGAAAGCCAATTTGCATAATCTAGTAGCTGCCAAATGACAGATGAAACAGATCCAGCCCAGAGCAGAGGGAATCTAGATTCAGGACTTGTAAGAATTCAAACAAGACAAAAATCTAAAATGTACAGAGAGCTCCTGCTGACAGTTCGGAATATATTCCTCCAGCGGTTTTTTCCCTATGCACATAGTAACATACGTCTATAAATTATTTCTTTGACAACAATGTGATCATACTGAATAAAGTGTTATACATATTTTTTTCACTTAACAATATGGACATTTTCCACCTTAGTAATAGCCTTTTCTCTTTTTTTGACAAGGGCTGCACTAACAGACTACCGTTGAAGTGCACCAGAATGCATTAACTTAGACTCTTATTGATAGATATTTGCATTACTTCCAGTTTCAGTGTTACAAACTCAGTCAGGAAGGGGTAGTTTACTGCTACTGCTAAGTCACTTCAGTCGTGTCTGACTCTGTGTGACCCCATAGACGGCAGCCCACCAGGCTCCCCCGTCCCTGGGATTCTCCAGGCAAGAACACTGGAGTGGGTTGCCATTTCCTTCTCCAACGCATGAAAGTGAAATGTGAAAGGGAAGTTGCTCAGTCGTGTCCGACTCTTAGCGACCCCATGGACTGCAGCTTACCAGGCTCCTCCGACCATGGGATTTCCCAGGCAAGAGTACTGGAGTGGGGTGCCATTGCCTTCTCCGATGGGCTAGTTTAGGTAAACTATAATGAACATTTCAAGCCTCAGTAGCTGAGAAAGTTTTATTTCCTGCATCTGGTCCCATCACTTCATTGCAAATAGATGGGGGGGGAATGGAAACAGTAGGAGACTTTATTTTCTTGGGCTCCAAAATCACTGCAGGTGGCAACTGCAGCCATGAAATTAAAAGACACTTGCTCCTTGGAAGAAAAGCTATGACAAACCTAGGCAGCATATTAAAAAGCAGAGACATCATTTTGCCAACAAAGAGCCGTATATGGTTTTTACAGTAGTCATGTATGGATGTAAGAGCTGGACCATAAAGAAGGCTGAGCGCAGACTTCATACTTTCAAACTGTGGTGCTGGAGAAGACTCTTGAAAGTCCCTTGGACTGCAAGGAGATCAAACCAGTCAATCCTAAAGGAAATCAAAGGAAGACTGTTCCTTTGATTGGAACATTGGAAGGACTGTTCATTGGAAGGACTATTGCTGAAGCTCCAATAGTTCGGCCACCTGATGCAAAGAGCTGACTCATTAGAAAAGACCCTGATGCTGGGAAAGATTGAGGGCACGAGGAGAAGGGGACGACAGAGGATGAGATGGTTGGATGGCATCACTGAAACTCAGTGGACATGAGTTTGAGAAAACTCCGGGAGATAGTGAAGGACAGGGAAGCCTGGGGTACCACAGTCCATGGGATCACAAAGAGTTAGACACAACTTAGCAACTGAACAACACCAACATGATACATTTCCATCCTTGGTCAGCTGGGGCTCTGCCCTCTGTCATCCTCACTTCCAGAACCAGGCTGCTGGAGTTGCCATTATCTGCAATTAGCAGACGGAGAAGGCAATGGCAACCCACTCCAGTACTCTTGCCTGGAATCCCATGGGCGGAGGAGTCTGGTAGGCTGCAGTCCATGGGGTCGCTAAGAGTCGGAGACGACTGAGTGACTTCCCTTTCACTTTTCACTTTCATGCATTGGAGAAGGAAATGGCAACCCACTCCAGTGTTCTTGCCTGGAGAATCCCAGGGACAGGGAGCCTGGTGGGCTGCTGTCTCTGGGGTCGCACAGAGTCGGACATGACCGAAGCAACTTAGCAGCAGCAGCAATTAGCAGAACGGTGTAGCACAAAGGAGGGTGACAAGACTCACAAAGGCTTAAACCTTCTACCAGAAAGTGACACGTGTAACCTGTTCACATTTTTGACTCAAACAAGTCACCTGGTCTTGCCTGAGTTCAAATGACAGAGAAGTGTAATCCTCCCACAAAAGAAGGGGAACCAAATTTTGGCAAAGAGTCAGTCTACCAATGAACTTCCTCTCATATGCATCTTTATCTTCTTGGGAGAATTTCTCAATAGGATAAATTTCCATGAGTAGAATCACTTGTCATAACAAACACACCCCACGATGTGTCAATCTGAACTGAACAATGAAGTAAATTGATGGCCATGGGTGAAAGTCAAGGCTCTCATTTTGGAATGGGAGAGTACAGATCAGCAGAGAAGGCTGGAGTGATCCATGTGGTGATGCATTCGCCTTGGAAACCTCAGTATAAATGCATGCTTAGCTTAATATACACTCAGATGGTTCCATATAGAAATATTTACTGTCACGTGCAAATACACAAGTTAGTATACAGATACTTTTCTTTGCACTGTCCACTGAGAGGGCTGAGAAGCAAGGACACCTTGGTAGCAATAAGCATTTAGAGCTCTCATATCTAGATGTTTAATACCATTCTCCAATACAAGGAGACAGGGCTCCTTAGAGAGATGGCTGATTCTAGGACAGGAACGAGAAATACGCAAGATGAGCCCAGAGCATCTTATAATGCAGGAAGTAAGGAAGCGCTCCAATGAAAAACCACAAAGCGGGATGTCAACGGGACACAGGAGCCAACTGAGAGCGCCCATGGCCAAAGCTGGAATAATTTGAGCACCAAAATAAAGTATTGGGTTACTACCTTACGTAAAAAATATTAAAACTCATGAGAGTCCATATTGATATAAATAAATGGTTAAATAAATAAGGAGCATGGACAAGAGATTCTCTCAAGCAAGCAAATTCTGAGTAATTTACACAGATGCTCTGACCTCCAGGAGGTAGAATGTAAGGTACACTTTTTAAGTGTGGGCTATACACAGTGCCTTCCTTCCAAAGAGCACGGTATGAAAAGTGGGAACGAGCATCCTTACAGTGGAGAAACCAAACACATACTGCCCAGCCAGGTGATGAAGGCCGCAGCACAGTGAGAAGCATGGCGATGCTACGCACCCATGGTGTGATGTGATGAGAAAAACCCACCCATGTGGCCCTCCTCCTGAAACCCGTAACCCACAGTCTAATTATGAGAAAAACTTTAGACAACCTTGAGTTCTGTGACCTTCTCTAAAATACCTGTCTAGTACTCCTCAATACTGTTAAGGTCCTCAAAAACAAGGAAAATCTGAGAAACTGCCAGTGCCAAGGGACACCTATATGGTATTTCTGATTGACATCGGTATTTCTGGATGAAATACGGTATTTCTGGATGAGCTCCTGGAGCAGAAATATGACCTCAGGTTAAAAACTAAAAACACTTGAATAAAGTATGAACTCCAGTTAATAGTAATTTATCAATATTGATTTATTAATTGTGACAAACGTACGGCACGAAGGTAAGGTGTTAACAATAGGGGATTTGGGTGTGGGATATATGAGAAGTCTCTGTACTATCTTTATAATTTGTCTATAAATCTAAAACTATTCTGTAAAAAATGTTTATATTTTTAAAAAGAAAAAAATAGAAAGAGGTGTTACTTAGGGGCCCAAACAAGTTAAGCTGACATTCAGAGAAAATATCCAGTTTTAAATGGAGACAGGACATGGGTAATGTAATTAGGTAGTCAACTGAGTAAGGCTGAACCCAAGTCTTAAAGACAGTACCAACACCAGGGCTATCGATTCCGCAGCTCATTGAGAAACCAGCTGCCTAGGTGTGTTTTTTCTATGTCCCAGGATCCTAGCCTGATTAGCTGCCTGGTAGGGTTGCCAGCGGAGAAGGCAATGGCACCCCACTCCAGTACTCTTGCCTGGAAAATCCCATGGATGGAGGACCCTGGTGGGCTGCAGTCCATGGGGTTGCTAAGAGTCGGACACGACTGAGCGACTTCACTTTCACTTTTCACTTTTATGCATTGGAGAAGGAAATGGCAACCCACTCCAGTGTTCTTGCCTGGAGAATCCCAGGGACAGGGGAGCCTGGTGGGCTGCCGTCTATGGGGTCGCACAGAGTTGGACACGACTGAAGCAGCACAGCAGCAGCAGCAGAAGCAGCAGCAGCAGCAGGGTTGCCAGATTAAGCAAATAAACCCCAAGACACCCAGGTGAGTTTGAATTTCAAATATATAATGAATAGTTTTGCAGTATACCCCATGGATGATTTGGGACATAGTTGTGCTAGAAGATTGCTGTCTATCTGAAATTTGGGTTAAACAAGCATCCTGTATTTTAGCTGGCAACCCTGTGCCTGGGCTTCATTCAAAAACCCACTGGACAGTGGTATTTCCATGAGTATTTCTTGGAAATTTCATACACTTTTTTGAATCCCTAGAAACATTAATCAAGAAATTGGGGGAGAGGGAGAAAGCATTGTAATTCTCCGTGACAATTAGAGCTTAACAAGCAATCTGGTGACATAAGTGGTTTGAAGGCATTCTCTGATGTCAAAAGTTTGCTCGATCATGATTCACTAAGCTAGTCTTTTGTGTGTGGCTTCCAGTGTCTGTTCCATTTATAATAAAAATTTACCACCAAAAAATGTTCAAAGAGAAAGAAGAAAGGAGAGGGATTTAAGAGACATAATAGTTGAATGCAATGTGTCACCCTTGTTTAGATCCAGATTTGAACAAACCAACTGTAAAATATAAGAGCCACTGAAGTATTCCATCTAAATGAGTGAATGTCATGGTATACAGATCTTTCTTTTACAGTTTTAAAGGTTACATTCCATTTACAGTTATTACAAAATATTGGCTCTTTTCCCATGTTGTAAACTACATCCCTGTAGCCTATCTTATGCCCAGTACTTTGTAACTTCCACTCCCCCCACCATATTCCTCCCCCCATAGATTATATCTTGATACACTAGTTATAGAAAGCCAAAGTAAAAGGAAAAATAAATCAGTGTTCTAGTAATCAATATAATTATTTTGGAATTTACTCTTATTATCTGGAAATTTTTAAAAAACAGACTTTTAAATAAGTAACACATTTGTGTGGGGAAAATACCTCACAGAACAGAAGAGGAAACGTTATCTCCCACCAACTGCCCAGCACCTATTGCTTTTCTCATGGAAAGTATTTATCTCATCTCTCCTTTTGCTTCCCTATTTCTTCTCAGACTAATACCTTGGGAATGGCTTTGGTTCAAACAATCTTTAATTCCCAAGAAAAGAAATACAAGAAACTGATGAGTGGTTGCCTCTGGGGAACTACAGGACTGCTTTCTTTTAAGTATCTCTCTATAAACCTGGAAAAAAGTTGATTTTGTGGTGTTGTTGTTTGTTTTTAATTAACAACCACCTCCAACTCCCCAGATCAAGATTCCCTCAACAGTTGCTAGTTCCTTTCTGTCAATTAGCTTATGAGGAGGGAGTCTCAAATGCTAATTCTGCCAAGTTATTAAGTGCATTGTGCCTCAGTTTTCTTATCTGTAAAATGGAGATGTTAAGAAGATCACTGCTGCTGCTGCTGCTGCTGCTGCTAAGTCGCTTCAGTCGTGTCCGACTCTGTGCGACCCCATAGACGGCAGCCCACCAGGCTCCCCCGTCCCTGGGATTCTCCAGGCAAGAACCCTGGAGTGGGTTGCCATTTCCTTCTCCAATGCATGAAAGTGAAAAGTGAAAGTGAAGTCGCTGAGTCTTGTCCGACTCTTAGCGACCCCATGGACTGCGGCCCACCAGGCTCCTCTGTCAATAGACAATCCTAAAGAAAATCCACCCTGAATATTCACTGGAAGGACTGATGCTGATACTTCAATAATTTGGCCATCTGATGCGAAGAGCCAGCTCACTGGGAAAGACCCAGTGCTCGGCTGATGCTGGGAAAGATTGAGGGTAGGAGGAAAAGGGGACAACAGAGGATGAGATGGTTGGATGGCATCACTGACTCAATGAACATGAATTTGCCCAAACTCTGGCAGACAGTAAAGGACATGGAAGCCTGGTGTGCTGCAGTTCATGGGGTCTCAAAGAGTTGGACATGACAGCCACTGAACAACAGCAATGGGGTAGAGCTGTGAACTCTTTCTGGAATGGGCTCAGCCATTCTCATCACTGTCTTTGCTAAATGGACTCCTTCCTGCATTTGGGAAAGATGAGGCAGCTTCCCTGGGGCCAAAAAAAAAAGTGTTGTGCAGCTCAGATAATTACTAGCTTTGTGACACTGAGCAAACATTTCATTTCTCTGAGTCTGAAAATGTATGTGCAGTGCTGGACATGAAGTGGATATTCAACAAGTGTGGCACGAGGAACGTCCTGGAGCATCTCACGGTGAGAATCAGAGGGCTCAGTAAGCTGTTGATGCCATCCAACAGAGCTATTGCTATTGGTCTTGAGACAAACTATAAATGATGTGGAAAACAGAGACTAAATAGGCAAGTGTGAGCCATTTGGGATGGTCCATCTGCAAGTATGCAGAAAGCCAGCTGCCAGTGGCTTAAACAGAGGAAATCAGGGGGCAGATTAGTTTAGTGCTCAACAATGTTCAGAGCAGGAGGAAGGGGACCTCTTCTTCTTACACATTTCTTTTGAAGAAGAACAGAGATTCTTTCCCAGGAGACCCCAGCAGATCCCCCTCTCATCCCATTGGCCAGATCAGGACCAAATGCCCATTGCTAAGCCCAGGCTGGGAGAAGGCAATGGCACCCCACTCCAGTACTCTTGCCTGGAAAATCCCAGGGACAGAGGAGCCTGGTGCGCTGCAGTCCATGGGGTCGCACAGAGTCGGACACGACTGAAGCGACTTAGCAGCAGCAGCAGCAAGCCGAGGCTATCATTGTGGGCTTAGACCAATCAGGATTTATTCTGGAGTCACATGGAGAGGGCTAGACACAGGATTAAAATCAGGACTCCGGTTGCAGGAGGGCAACTGTGGTCTCCTGAACACAAGCAAGAGTTGAAAGAATGCCTCCTTTCACATTCGATTAGAGAATCAAGTTAATAATTATGCTCCCATCACCACATATACACCCTCAAAACTGGATTTTCTCTGCATGCTAGCTATACAAGGTCCTACCCAAATGAAAAAGATTACCAGTTCAAGACCCTTCTAGTCTGAAGAGACTAAGGTTCTAAAACTGCAACTGGCTGTGGGAACTTGGACAAGTAACTGCCTTCCCTATTAGCTCTGATGTGTTTGATTATAAAATAAATGTGATACTATGTCTAATTCCCACTTTTTTTTAACTCACTTCTTATTCATATTTCTTTTAAATGCACAAGTATAATCATCTTTTAAATTAATATTTTGCCATCAACATCATTATATTTATTAAAGAGGCAGTAAAGCCAATTGATTAAGCATGCAGACTGTATAAATGTAAATCCCAAATTTACAGCAAATTCGTTATTAGTGTCATTGAGACATTAAACAGGTTAATTAACTGTGCTAAGCTTCTGTTTCCTTGGCTGTAAAATAATGACATTTACCCCTGAGAAGACTTATATGAGGCCTCCGATATGCTTCAAATGTGCCTGGCATATAATAAAGTCTCAATAAAGACAGACCCTTATATTCATATGAGGAGCAATACTGGCATCCAATCTCGTGATTATCTTCTCTCCTGCCATCACGGGCAGGTAAATGAGAATGATCAGGTGAGGGCTGGAAGGGGCCTGTAGTGGGCAGAATAAAGAACACCCCCAAGATGCCCACATCCTAATTCTCCAGAAATCGTGAATAAGTTACCTAACATGACACAAAGGAGTTTGCAGATTTAAGTTACAGATCTTGAAATGGGGAGATTATGGAGATGGGCCCAATCTAATCACGTGGGTGCATACAAAGTCACTTCAGTTGTGTTTGACTCTATATGACCCCATGGACTATAGCCCGCCAGGCTCCTCTGTCCATGGGATTCTCCAGGCAAGAATACTGGAGTGGGTTGCTGTGCCCTCCTGCAGGGGATCTTCCCCATCCAGGGATCGAACCCTCACTTCCTGTGTATCCTGCACTGGCAGGTGGGTTCTTTACCGCTAGCGCCACCTGGGAAGCCCAATTTAATCACACAAGTCCTTAAAAATGGAAGAGGGAGGTAGAAGAGTTAGGTCCGAGAGATTCCACATGAGAAAGACTCAACTCACCACTGCTGGCTTTGTAGATAGAGGATGAATCAAGAAACGTGACAGCTCTAGAAGCCAAGAGTAACCCTCAGCTGACTGCCAGCTGGAAAACTGGGACTCCCACTCTGTAACTGCAAGGAACCAAATTCCGCCAAAACTCACAGGGGCAGAAAACTGAACCTCCCCCAGAACGTCCAGAAAACGGATGTCCTGCAGACACCTTGATTTGAGCCCAGGAAGATCCATTTCAGACTTCTGCCCTGTAAGACAGTAAATCTGTGGGGTTGTTCTTATTACCATTATTATTTGTGAAAAACACATTACACAAACTCTACCATGTTAGGCATTTTTAGGTACACAGTGGAGCTATGTTAAACCTATGCACTCTCTTTTCATAGGGTAAAACTTCATACCCATTGGACAACCCTCCATGCCTGCCCCCAGGGCCTGTCAATCACCATTCTACGTTCTGTTCTGTAAGAACTGGACCCCTTTCAGTACCTCATATAAATGGAAGCATGCGCTTTTGTCCTCCTGCGATGGGCTCATCTCACTAAGCATAATGTCCCCAACGTTCGCCCATGCTGTAGGATTCCGCCCTCCCTTTTTAAGGCTGAATATTATTCCACTGCATGTAAAGACCATATTTCGTTTATCCATTCATCAGTTTATGCACATTCAAGTTGTTTCTACCTCTTGGCTGTAGTGAATATTGCTGTGATGAATGTGAATGTGCAAATATTTCTTCAAGATACTGTCTTCAATTATTTTAAATATATACCTAGAAATGGTATTGCTGGATCATATGGTAATCTATATATAATTTTTTTAGGAATCTACATACTGTTTTCCATAGCAACTGCACCATAAGTTTGTGTTGTTTTAAGCCACTAAATTTGTGATAATTTATTAAGGCAGTAATAGGAAACTCATAGTGGACCTTTATTGGTTTTGCTTTTTCTTTTTAACTTTTCTGAAGTATAACATACACACATAAAAGTACACCTATTATGACTCACAGACATAGAAAACAAACTTATGGTTATCAAAGGGGAAAGGGGGAGAGGGTCAAATTAGGAGTCTGGGACTAACAAATGCATGCTGTTATATATAAATTAGATAAACAACAAGGACCTACTGCATAGCATATTCAATATAGAATTCCTATAATGGAAAAGAATATGGAAAAGAACAGATATATTATAAAGATGTACATAACATAAGCATACAGCTTGATACATTTTTCACTATCTGAGCAGACCTGTATAACCAGCGTTCAGATCAAGACTAAAATTTCTAAGCCACTTCAGCCCACCCATATGCTAAGAAAGTGACTTTGGAAACCGTCTTTTCTCCTCCACTTTACAGAAGGAAGCAAAGAGGCCTAAAAAGGTGCAAGCAGTACCGTCATATTTTTATTTTTTAAATATACCATGTACTTTTCTAAAGTGCTTAAAGGAGATTGTCAGAGAACAGAAATTCATTCCTCTTCTAGGGGTATTGATCTAACAGTTCCATTTTAAACTGAATTTTAAAAGGATCTCCAAGAGGATTTTAATGTATTGTGCACAGAAGGTATTCCATAAATTTATGAAACTGTTCGTAAAAAGCAATTTTTTAAAAAATGTAAACCCACCCATGACCGAAATGAACTGAAACATGGGTTTGTAATTCTTAACCGTGGCCTAGCCTCTTGCGCCACCTGCTGGTTGACTGAGAAAACCTCACTGTCACATCCTGTTGCAGGAGGTTCATTTTTTTCCCACAAACATACAGTATTAACATGCAGTATGTGCTGGATACATACTGAACACAGTATGGGCTTTCCGGGCGCCTCAATGGTAAAAAATTCACTTGCTAAGGGCGGAGATACAAGAAACTGGATTCGATTCCTGGGTGGGGAAGATCCCCTGGAGAGGAGATGGTAACCCTCTCCAGTATGCTTGTCTGGAAAATTCCATGGACAGCAGAGCCTGGGGGGTTACAGTCCATGGGGTTGCAGAGTCGGACACGACTGAGTGACTGAGCACAACAGCACAGTGAGTGGACACATTCTCATGTTCATAAGGCTCAGGATCTTGCAGAGGAGACAGACATTCATCCACATATAATTAACGTAAAACTACAAGTGTAATAAATTCAGTAGTGACAAGTGATTTCCCAAACTAGCTATTCATTAAATCCCGTCTGAAAATTTTGTTAGAATTTGTTGTTGTTGTTCAGTCGCTAAGTCACATGAGAGTCTTTGCAACACCACGGACTGCGGCACATCAGACTCCATTATCTCCCATTGTTTGCTCAAATTCATGTCCATTGAGTTGGTGATGCTACCTAACCATCTTATCCTCTGTCACCCCCTTATCCTTTCTTCTTCAATCCTTCCCAGCATCAGGATCTTTTCCAATGTCAGCTCTTCACATCAGGTGGCCAAAGTATTGGCACTTCAGCTTCAGCATTAGTCCTTCCAATGAATATTCAGGACTGATTTCCTTTAGAATTGACTGGTTTGATCTTCTTGCAGTCCAAGGGACTCTCAAGAGTCTTCTCCAGCACCACAATTTGAAAGCATCAATTCTTTAGCACTCAGCCTTCTTTGTGGTTTAACTCTCACATCCGTACATGACTATTGGGAAAAAAAAAAAACAACTATAGCTTTGACTATATGGACCTTTGTTGGCAAAGTGATGCTCTGCTTTTTAATACGCTATCTAGGTTTGTCATAGCTTTCCTTCCAAGGAGCAAGTGTCTTTTAATTTCCTGGCTGCAGTCACTATCCGCAGTGATTTTGGAGCCCAAGAAAAGAAAATCTGTCACTGCTTCCACTTTTAACCCTTCTATTTGCCATGAAGTGATGGGACTGGATGCTACCAAAAAACTCACTCTCAGAGATATGAATTCATAGGCCTATGGCAGAGCCAGGGAGTATCTGTATTTTCTACTAACATTCAATTAGATTTCTGATGCACGAATGAATATGGACACCTTAGATTAATCTTGCAAGTGTTAGGTGTAAAGGGAGCTTTGAAAATTGAATTCAATTTTAAATGTACAAAGAGTGAAAATCTGAGTTAAGCAAAGATGTCAGGTGGAAATCATCAGTAGGAGGGCAGTTATAACTGAAGAAAGATGTAGAATATTTTGAAAAGACAAAGAGAAGTAAAACAGAATATAAAGCAGAGAATGGAGTTTTGTGTGGAGGGAGAAGGGAAGAAAAAGCAAGAGAATAACTAAAACTTCAAAAATGCAGTCCTTCACTTGAAAACCACACCAGGTTACTCAGCCCCTACTAGTGGAAATCACCACACCATATATACATTATAGGAGTCCAGAGAACCAAAACGGTAACCATAACTTCAGTACCTGCTGGAACATATGGCCATAACAGGAAGCGAGCTCCAGGACACATACCTTGGAAATTTCTCTACCCCATTACACCCCAAAGTCTAGCAAGTTCCCCAAGACCACACTAGCCTGTAAGCTCCAGCATGACAGAGACTCACCTGCCACTTTCTCTACAGTCTGCCACTCACGGGTGCTCCTAGCAATGACCCATTGCATCCAGGTTGTCCTTCCATGCTCCATGCTACAGGAACAGGCAGGTGAGCAAGTCTGAGACAATGGGCAGCACTTTGACTTTCTGACACACTGATTGGTCAAGATGTTGACAAGTGACTCAAAATGAGCCAATCACAGTCCTTCTCTAGCCTTGTGGAACTGAGGCTGGGATAAGTTTACTTTGAGAGGCTTGCCTCTCAGATGTTTCCTCCCAGCTTTGCAAACTGTGAAGTTATAAAAATAAATCCATTTTGAAGTTACCCACTTGCAAACAATTACTTGCTAAGCACTTATGCACTGGTCAATATTAACAGTAAACTGAGTCAACAGTCAACAAGTAACAGTCAACAGTAAACTAAGTTAATAAGCTCTCAACTATCTTCCAGGATATGTAATATTTTGTCTCCATTTTTCAAATGAAAAAACTAAGATTTACCAGAAATTAAGCGATTTGCCCAGGACCAAATACCACAAGTGTCCAATTTGGGGTCAAGCTTAGATTTCTTTGACTCCAGAGGTTGTGCTTTTAATTAATGGCTAATCTGATTCTCATTTACATGATTATCTCTAAACATATCCTCAGTTCATTACAATTTCTCTGAAAACACCATGTTTAATAGCTACATCATTTCCATCTTATGGATGTAGTATAACTTAAGTAATTCCCAATTGTTGAATATTCAGAATATCCTCAATATATGCCATTATAAATGACATTTTCTTCTAAATCTAAATCAACAAATTATGGCCCTACAAGTCAAATCCAGCCCTTGGCCTATGCTTGTAAATAAAGTTTTATTGGCACATAGCCATACCCATTCATTGTCTACACTAGCAGAGTTTCCTAGTTCCAAGAGAGATTCTATGTCCCACAAAACATCGAGTATTTATGATCTGCCTCTTTACAGAAAAGATTTTCCAATCTCTGTTCTAAATATTTGTCTACACTGCTGATGGTATCCTTAAGATAAGCACAGAGAATCAAGCCAAATTGTTTTCTAGGAAATTGGTTTTGAATAACATTGCCACCAGGAATTTGCAAGAGTCCGTTTCTCATACCTTCCACGTTTGCTGGCAATGTCCATTATGCAAATAAATGTCAAGATTTTCCATATTCAAATAAACGTCAAGATTTTTCTCTGATCTAGGCACCAGAGACACAGCAGTGACCAGCAGGCATATGCTGCTACCTTCATGGAGCTTGTACTCTATTAAAGGGGCAAAAAGACATAATAAACTACTTGACAAGAAAATACACCATTTGTCAGATGGTGATAGGTGTTCTAATGAACTCTAGAGTGGTAACGGGGGTGGTAACTCTGAGCACAGTGGAGTGAGTGGGTGCTGATGTACACAGTGTGGTCACCACCTGTCACTGGTAAGGTGGCATTTGAGCAGAGACTTTAAAGGAAGAGCATCCCAGGTGGAGGAAAAAAACAAATCTAATGAAGATGGTATTTTCAGAATTCAGTGTGGAAATGGTTATTTTTATCTCCAGAGCAAGGTTGTGCTATGATGTAGATGACTGCATACAACCTGTAAGTCAGAAGTCATTTCTATTTGACTCTCAAGTCCCTTATACTTATTCAATGGCAGCAGCTGATTCGCTTCAAGATTAGGTTGTGCTAAAGCTAACACTAAAATTAGTTTTCATTTCCTAAGTAAACAGCAGCTGGCAGTACATTTGGGGGTGGTGAGCAGCCCGAGTGAGCTGGGGGAAGAGCAGAATCATCAGAGGGCTCACATTTTCCAAGGAAAGAGAGGCGGTATCAGTGGCTGAAGGGGGGTGGTGCATGTTCCAGATCTCCAGGCAAGGTCATTGTTATCTGAGGTGCTTCCCTTTCCCTCATCTCCTTCATTCATTCAATCACTGAATCCTTTTATATCTCCCTCAGAAAGAGCACTTGATTCTTGTGCCTCATCTCCCTCACCATAGTCGCTCCTGAATAGCGGGAGCTAGTTGTCCCGCATGATTAACCTCACCTTCTTCCTCCCCGAACACATGGCCGATCAAAATAAAGACTACATTTCCCAGCCTCCTTTGCTTCTGGTGTGGTCACGTGACTCAGTTCTGACCTATGAAGTGTGGAGCAGAAGTGATGCATGCAGTTTCTGGGTTGTGCTCCTATAGGTGAGGAGCTTGTCCTCCACTGTCACTTTCTCTCTTCACTCTGACTGGAAGGTAGGCATGCTGGCAAGATCTTGGATCATAAGGTGGAAGCATGTATTGAGGATACAGAAACAAACGATGGAAGAAGCCTGGGTCCCCAACCCTTTCATACCACAATTCCAGCCCTAGACCTCCAACGTGGACTGCAAGGTGTGAGAGAAACAACCATCTTAGGTTGTTTCTTTGTTATAGCAACCTACCTGTCCCCTTACCATCTTACTCTCTCTCTCCATTTACATTATTACAATAGCTCCCAAATGGATCTTTGCCTCTAACCCCTCACCTCTTGTCTTCTGAAGGGACTCCCAGCAGCACCAGCATCCTACATGCAAAGTGATCATGTCACATCCCTGTAATAATTACAGTTGTTGGTTCCTAGTTAAAACTCTTAGACTTGGCTATGATAGGCCTTGGAACCCTAGCTCCAAGCTGCTTTTCCATCCATGATTCCTGCCACATCTGCCCTAGAGACTCAGCTTCTCCCCTAGAATGTGACTCTGGTGGCCAGCCTCCATGAGGACTCCAGTGAGTGTCATCTCCTGGCATCACACTGAGTAGAGAGTGGGCTGTGGAACCCAAAGGATGATGGCGAAATGGAAGCATGTGACTTCCGAGTCCAGATGCCCTCCTCTTTTGTCTTGAATCTCACTGGAGGAAAGTCAGCCCTCACATTGTGAGGGCACTGAAAGAGCCCCGTGGAAATGTCGCTGTGGTGAGAAGCCAAGGCCTCCAGTCCACAGCCTCCCTGGGAGGCTGACTCCCCTCAGCCACGCCACAAACTCTGATAAGTCTGCGGAAGCACTAGGCTGTTCACCAATGTCTGTGTTTGGGACCTAGTCATTCACTTGCATCCTAGGTCACTAGGATTCAGGGCAGCGGAGGATCTCCAATCTTGGCGAATTATTCAGGGTTCCAGTTGATACAGCTGTCATCAGCAGGGACTTCCTTAAATGAAAATGCCCAAAACTCGAATTGACCTGGGGTTGCTGCCATGCCTGTAGTTCTGATTGTAAAATGCAAGCCTAATCAGTCCAGAATTTATTCCCAGGTAATTTGAAATCACCTGCTACAAAGAACTATTCTATGTAGCTTGACATCTTCTAATGAGAAAAGAAGGTTCTTGAATAGCAGTGAGTGCTTGGTGCTTACTCTTAAAAGTGGTGCTCTCACCTGAGATTTCCATAACAGCTCCAGAAGTATGCACTTGAGGCAGTTCACGCAGTGGTTGTGGGCAGAGTTCCTGGAATTGAAGTACTAGCAGAGGTTAACAGGCCAAATATGGCCTGCTACCTGTTTTTGTAAATAAAGTTTTACTGGGACACAGCCATGTCCATTCACATATTACCTATGACTGCAGTCCTACAAAAGACAGAGTTGGGTAATCAAACAGATGTTTGACCCAGAAAGCTTAAATTACTCACCATCTGGCCCTTTACAGAAAAGATGTGAAGAGCCTTGAGTTAGCACATTTACTAATTAAATGGCTTGTCCCTCAGCTGACACTTTGAAAAATATAGCTTTTTCACATAGGAAATATAGTCACAGGATTTTGATGAGCAATGCACAACTGATCAAATGCAGTTCTCGTATTCTAAGAGTATGATGTATGATCAGCTATAATTTTATAGCTCATAAACAGAGTCAACCCCAAACATGATTTTTAGTTTTTGCCTTTTAGGAACTAGCTAGTCTTGTAACTAACTTAACAATCTTATTTCCTGTATTTTTTCCCCTGAATGATACATAGACTGTGTCCCTTGAATACTCTTTAAATCAACTTTTTTGACTTTCTGACTGGTAGTGATTTAAATAAACATTGACACCTGCTAATGAAAAATTGTGTATTTACAACTGCCAACAGCAAGGTTCTCCGACTTTAGTAAATCTAAAAATGGGCCAGAGAGTTGATTTTGAAAAAACAGATTGCAAAGATTTGTCTCCACAGAGCACGCATCAACAGATCCAGGCGAGTCCTGAGAAGCTCCATTTTTAAATAAAGATATCCTTCTCCTGTAGAGAATTCTGAAGCTGGTGGTCTCCAGAGTCCACTTTGAGAAACTTTGTCCTACCCCATGAGACCCAGGCTCCCTGGAGTGATTGACAAAGCCCCTGATTACCTGGCCCCTCCCCTTTCCTAACTAGCTCCTCCCATCACTGTCATACTGATGTAGAACTCCAGGGGCAGCTCTGCTCATGCGCAAAGAATCTTTTTTCCTCCTTCCCCTCCATCCCGCAGGGCCTCTTCGTGCCCCATCATAGAAACTTGTTGTGACACCTAAGCCTTATCACCTTCTCTCGGATGCCTTCCTGACTTCCCCCAGGCTTGAGCACAGCTTTCTTGTGTGTGCCACAGTACATTCCATTCTACCTCTTACATAGCCTGGAGACCATAGACCATATTATATTACAGGTGTGTGTTTGTTGACTGGTCCAACTGCACAGATACTGTGGGCACCTTAGAGTGAGGAGCATGGCTTATGGATCCTATGTATGTATCCTCAGCTCCCAGTCTAGCAATCGGGAGGTCCTCGGTGAATGCTTGTGAAAGGAAATCCGGAGAGGGGCAGCAGATAGGCACCAACACTGTCCTTGGTGGCCATTTCAGCAGAAATGTGCCCACTTCCAGGAATATGTGCACAGATAAACAAAAATATTCAGTGCTGGTCTGTTGTAATTAAAAAGAAGTAGCTGCAATATTTACAGAAGCCAGGACATGGAAGCAACCTCGATGTCTATCTACAGATAAAGAAGTTGTGGTATATTTATACAATGTAATATTACTCAGCCATAAAAAGGAATGAATTTGAGTCCGTTGTAGTGAGGTGTGTGAACCTAGAACCTCTTATTCAGAGTGAAGTAAGTCAGAAAGAGAAAAACAAGTATCATATATTAACATATATATTAATATATGGAATCTAGAAAAATGTTTCTGATGAACTTAGTAGAGAATGGACTTATGGATAGAGTAGGGGAAGGTAAGAGTGGGACGAATTGAGAAAGTGGTATTGACATATACACTATCACGTGTAAGATAGGAAGTGGGAAGTTGCTACATAACAGGGAGCCCAGCCTGGTGCTCTGTGATGACGTAAGGGGGTGGATGGGGGGAGAAGACGGAGGCTCAGGAGGGAAGGATTATATATAATGATGACTGATTTGAGTTATCATACAGCAGAAACCAACAGAAAAATTGTAAAGCAATTTTCTACCAATTAAAAGAAGAAATAGCTGCAACAAGCTATATGTTCATCAACAGGGGAGTGGTTAAAAAATTATGGTACTTCCATGAAATGCAAGATGATTAAAACAAATGGATCTGTATGTGCTCACATGGTACTCTCTCCAACGTATACTAGTAAGAGAAGAGCCTGAAGAAGCAGCAAAGTGCCAAACAGTATGTATAATATGATCCCATTTAGGGGGGGAAAGGTTAGACGGGCATGCTTATGCAGAAGAAAATTATAGAGGTTTCTGAAATACACAAGTGATACCATTTGAGATGTGAGAAAACTGTCCGGGGAAACTGATCTTTTACATTATAAGCTTCGAAAGTATTTGAAATTAAAGTATTTGAAAGTATTTGAAATTAAAGTATTGAAATTTGAAATCGTAATTAACCTTGTAATTACAATTTTTTAAAGTCTGTTGATCTAGACAGTTCTTTCTGCCCCCACCCACAAAGTGGCACATGCTGAGACAGACTTTCCAGTTTCAGTTCAGTCAGTTCAGTTGCTCAAGCGTAACAATTTGCGGGTCTAGTTTAAATATGACAATTTAAGTGTGGCTGAACCGGCCCCTTTGGTTTGCACACTGCGCTGGAGAATGAAGGGCGATGCCGAACCTTCCATACATGACCACGAGAGGGCGCGCTGAAGTAGCCAAACTCGCTGAGGAGCCAGTTGAGGGGTTGGGGTGGGGAGGGGGGGAACCCTGAGAACAATCCAGAACAAAAAGC
>NW_011494644.1:1365446-1391264 GCF_000754665.1 Bison bison bison | reverse complement strand
TCTTATTTTCGAAAGGCTGATGGAGTCCCTACTGGGTGTTCACACTCGGTGTCCTCCTAAATAAACGAACATAATTGCAATTTAATTTCTTCTAAATTGTACCAACAATTAAAGGGAAATTATTCCCCTCGCCCTTTCTTTTTCTTTTTTTGCAATAGACTCCTGATAATTTCAGCCATTTAATGAAGTCCTTTATGGCGAAACCATTGAATTTCGATGACTTTCTCCCTAGAGTTACCCTGGTAGGTAGAATCTGCCTTCTACGCCTACTTGTGATTTACTGTGAACCTGCCAACATCATAATGCATCATTCTGCCTTTGCTGTGTGATGATAAATAATCTCCTTCCTCAGAACTGGGCGTATTAAGAGGTCTCTCTGTGACCATCATGATTCACATTTTCAAGTTCAAAAGGGAGAAGATAGAAAGCTTTCTCCAGTTGGGCCCCTCCCTTCTTCCTTCACAGTGGCTTCCACTGGTACTGCCTCTCTGGTTATTTATTCTTCTGAGCTCAGATCTACAAACCTGCTGCTAAGCTGCTAAGTCGCTTCAGTCGTGTCTGACTCTGTGCAACCCCAAAGATGGAAGCCCACCAGGCTCCCCATCCCTGGGATTCTCCAGGCAAGAACACTGAAGTGGGTTGCCATTTCCTTCTCCAATGCATGAAAGTGAAAAGTGAAAGTGAAGTCACTCAGTCGTGTCCGACTCTTAGTGACCCCATGGACTGCAGCCCACCAGGCTCCTCCGTCTATGGGATTCTCCAGGCAAGAGTACTGGAGTGGGGTGCCATTGCCTTCTCTGCTACAAACCTAGTAATGCCCATTATCAACTGGAGAGGATAAAATGAATAACACCTGGCCCCTCCTTAATTTCTGAGTTCTCGCATTAAGGGAAAGCAGTGGACCAAAAAAAAAAAAAAGGAGAAAAAACCCTACGTTTTTGCAGTCCCGGAAAGCTGTTAACGAATGAATGGATAAACAAAATGCAGCATATCCATACAGTGGAGTATTGTATTATTCAGCCATAGAAAGAAATGAAATACTGATGCAATATATCTTGGATAAATCTCAAAAACATCATGCTAAGTGAAAGAGGTCAGACACATATTGTATGACTTCGTTTATTTGAAATGTCCAGAACAAGTAAACCCTTAAAGAGAGAAAGTATTAATAGCTTAGTGGTTGCCAGGGGCTGGCTAGAGGAATTGATAGGGGAGGGACTGCTTAATGGGTACAGTCTCCTTTAAGATGATCACAATGTTTTGGAACTAGAGAGAGGTGCCGGTTCCACAACACTGTGAATGCATTTAATGCTAGGGAATTGTATACACTTTATAAGAGTTAGCTTTGCTATGTGAATTTCACATCAATTAAAAAGAAAAGAAAACAGCCCCGCCCTTATAAAATTTGCATCCTAATGGGAGTCCATTGAAAATAAATCAATAGGTAAAGAAACAATGTCCTTGGAGTCATGTGGGAGGGACAGACAATAAATTCTTCCATTCTGGTGTGAGCAATGCCCTGGCAGACACATGCTAGGCGAAAGACGAGATTCCAGGCGACAATACTGTTCAGAAGTTTCCAGCAGCCTCAGCCAGCGCCCTGGGATTGAGTCCCAGCCCTGGCTAACTGGCTGTGTGACCTTGGGCACATCATATATGTTTATTCATTTATTCACACTCACACGCGATACCTTGAATCTAGAGATACTGGACACTCCCAACTCATTTTGTTCTTTCTGGAGGCATCCATCTTCTCTGTCCACCTCCCAAATCTTAAGTCCTGTTTTAACCAGTTTCAATTTGATACCTCTGTTGAGTGATGCCACTTTGGGAGCCAGAGGACTCTGGGGTTTGTGAAAAACAGCTGTTGTTGTTCAGTTGCTCTGTCGCGTCCGACTGTTCGCAACCCCATGGACTGTAGCCCACCAGGTTCCTCTGTCCTCCACTATCTCCTGGAGTTTACCCAAACGGTAGAGCCCTTTTATTTGCAGGATGCAGAGAGGGAAAACAGAAAGGAAAGTCACTTGGACGTTCCCTGAGAAGTCTCACCTTCCTGGTTTTTGCTTCTTTACGGGCCTTGGAGGCTTTGTGTTGAGTGACTTGACTGTGATTCTCAAGCCACAGCAGATGCTCAGAAGCCAATAAAGGACGCTGGCAGGACCCTCTGGAGAGCGACCTCCTAGTCGGTAGCGACACGGAAGATGTGCAAGTCCTGTCCTGCTGCACCTCTTATCCTGGTTGACTCCAGGGGGTAGGGTGACACGGTAAAGGGTCTGCTCCTGCCAAAATCCTGTAGCTGTTGTGGCAGAAGGGTAGTGTGTATTTGGACATACAACCCACTCCAGTATTCTTGCCTGGAGAATCCTGTGGACAGAGGAATCTGGTGGGCTACAGTCCATGGGGTTGCAAAGAGTCAGACAAGACTAAAGCAACTTAACACACACACATGAATATATATTATATATAAATTGAATTAGGGCTCACCCTTGTGACTCCATTTTATCATAATTCCCTCTTTAAAGGCCCTATCTCCAAATATTGTCACATTGTGAGTGAGATAGTAGGATTTTGACATATGAATTTTGGAGAGACGCAGTTTATCCCATAACCCTCCCTACCATCCATAAGCCCCTGGTACTATTAAGTTCTTACAAACCAACTCGGAGAGGTTTCTGACTCTCCCTCTCTCCCCTCCTCCTGGTCCCAGCACCTTAGTCAGGCTATCTGGCCACTGAATACAGATGTCCCTGGAAAGGGATCATCTGCTCTTGGCCGTGTCTTGAATAAGGCTCAAAATGAAAGGGTTAGGGAGTGATTTTTTTTTTTTTTTAAGTCAGAATTTCATCTGAACCATTTCTGGGCTCATTGCAACCAAGTTTACCTTCTCCTGGAATGTATTAGTGGGGGTTCTCCAGAGAAACAGAAATAGCAGGAGATGAGTATGTACAGACATAGAGATATATGATATATATGAGAGACTGAGATAAGGAATTGACTCACGCTATGATGAAGGCTGAAGTCCGAGACCTGCAGTCATGAGGCTGGTGATGCAAGAGAGCCGCTGGTGATGGTGTAGTTCTCATCTGAGTCCAGAGCCCTGAGAACCAGGAGGGATAATGATATGAGCTCCAATCTGGGTTCAAGTCCAAAGACAGAAGACTGATGTCCCAAAGGGAAGACAGACAGGCAGTCTAATCCAGACACACCAGCACAGACACACCAGAATAATATTTGTCTGGGTCCCCCAGTGGCCCAGTCAAGCTGACATATGAAATTAATCATTGCAAGGTGGAAACCTGACTGAAGGGGACTAGGAGATTCAAACTCAATTGTGCCTCAGCCGCCTGGACTCACCTGTTGGATTAATATGGCCCTAGATCGTAAAAAAAGACCCTGATGCTGAGAAAGATTGAGGGCAGGAGGAGAGGGGGCAACAGAGGATGAGATGGTTGGATGGCATCACCAACTCGATGGACAGGGTTTGGGTGGACTCTGGGAGTTGGTGATGGACAGGGAGGCCTGGTGTGCTGCGGTTCATGGGGTTGCAAAGAGTCGGACATGACTGAGCAACTGAACTGAGATCATAAAAATAATGAATACTTCTTTGAGTACCCTGCTAGTAGCCCCCTAAAGCGGGATCATAATCATTCTCTTTAAGCTTTATAAAAGCATCTTTGTCCTTGCACTGGCCTCAGATGGAGGGGCTGATTGGAAAGGGTGAGGTTCTATCTACTAGGAGGTGGACGGTGATTCATGGAGGTGGAGGAAGAGCACGGGCACAGGCACCGTGGAGGAGGCGCCTTGGACCCCAGAAGGTGGGGCGAAGGAAAGCACATTAGCAACCTTGTCTTTCAGAGCCACCTCTAGAGCTTTCCTTAGGAAGGAAAACGCCCTGATCTCAAGCGGCTGCAAATGTCTGAAATCTGTCAGCTGGCCTGCCATTCCCCACTAGGTGGCTCTAGCAGTGGTTTGATCATGGGTTTCCTTAACCTTGAGCTTCCCAGGTGGCACTAATTATAAAGAAACCCGCCTGCCAATGCAGAAGACATAAGAGACACAGGTAGGTTTGATCCCGGGGTCCGGAAGATCCCCTGGAGGAGGAAGTGGCAATCCACTCCAGTGTTCTGGAGAACCCTGTGGACACAGGAGACTGGGGGGCTACAATCCATGGGAGTGCAGAGTCGGATACAACTGAAGCAACTTAGCACGCTCCTTAATCTGACAGAAAAGTCTGGGAACAGCAGGAGTTGGCCCCAGCTCTTGCACCTCCCATGCAAAGCACCTGTCCACCTCCTTTCCCATAGCCATTGCTCAGTCATTTGGGCAAATGCCCCAGTTGGCGGCATGGATGCACAAGACAGGTTGCCCTCAGGCAGTTCCTTATTTACTCAAACCGAACTGGCACCTTTAGACTTACCGGTTCATCACTCTGTCCTCTCTGACTGATGTACATCCCACTTTGGAGGCCCCAACAGTTGTAAGCAATGATCTTTTCAGGAGCACCATTTGCAACCCTGGGACAGTACTTCTGTGCAAGTCAGGCATTGACTTATCTCCTTTCTGAAAACACCATTGGGGTGGTCAGAAGAGATCTTCAAGTATTTAAGAAAATGCCACAATATGTGGCATAGCTGCAGGGATCCCTCCAAAATGAGGCTATGATCCATTGTTTTTCATACTCGTTATTTTTCAGTTATCCACGAAAAGGAAGTCATCCAGTTGGGATAGATGGTATGGAACCAATCCCTGATTTTAGCCAAAGTGATCAGAGATACCACCTCATCCCTAGAAGACGTTCAGGTCAGCCTCATCTCACTGGCCAGGGTTGTTATGGATAATGTGATTGCTGTAGTTTCTTTTCTGCAGGTCACAGTGGGATCTGTGCAACCTCTAGAACCTCAGGCTGCATCGGGACCAATGCCTTAGGCCAAGAGCAAAGGTCAACACAACCATTTAAGGAGAAAGTCACCTGGATTTCCAAGAATGACCCAGATGGTTTACGGGACTTGTTCAGCTGGTCAAGTCCAGGACCATGGAAATTGACAAGGGCAATACTGTTGGTTTAAGTCCTATTGACACTAGGCTTAATTAAGTGCTATATGAGACAAAATGGATGGGTTTGGTTCTAGCTTCTGTTGATCAGATGAACTGACATGGCCAGTGGAGTGGCATACTCATGGAAGAATTTACCAAAAGCCAGGACAGTATAGAAATGAAGGATGGATGTTGTTGGGAGACAATTCTCCATGGGTCTCGTTTTCCTGCAACTTTTTTGAACAGAACTTTTCCAGAGTGTCTTTTTAAGAATGTTTGTAACAGCCTTGGAAGATTGATACAGAGCAAAGATCAAATTTAGATTACTGTCCAGTATGAGAACATAGGACTTCCCAGCTGGCTTAGTGGTAAAGAATCTGCCTGCCAATGCAGGAGATGCGGGTTCAATCCCTGGGTTGGGAAGATCCCCTGGAGGAGCAAATGGCACCCTGCTCCAGTATTCTTGCTTGGGAGATCCCGGGGACAGAGGAGCCTGGCGGGCTACAGACCATGGGGTCACATAGAGTCAGACGTGACTGAGCAACTGAGCACACACTCATAGTGCAAAGAAGGTAGTATCTCAAAAAAGAAGGAGAGGAAGAGAAGGAGGATAGGAGGAGATGAAGAAGGGAGAGGGGACGGCAAAGGTGAGGAGGAAGAAGGAGGGGCAGGGAGGGGAGGAAGAGAGGAAGAAATTAACATCTCCCTCTGGACTTCCCTGGTTGCTCAGATGGTAAAGTGTCTGCCTACAATGTAGGAGACCCAGGTTCAATCCCTGGGTCGGGAAGATCTCCTGGAGAAGGAAATGGCAACCCACTCCAGTACTTTTGCCTGGAAAATCCCATGGATGGAGGAATCTGGTAGGCTACAGTCCATGGGGTCGCAAAGAGTCGGACACGACTGAGAGACTTCACTCACTTCTGGGCAAAGACCAGGCAGGCTTATTGTCCATTATGAATGATGAGCATCTCTAAGCTCAAGGTCTCTTTTCTGTAACACATCCTGTTGTGTCTGCTGGCCCCTGTCCCCCTTTTGCATCACCCTTGGGGAACTGGGGCTTGGGGAACCAGCATGAATACTGTACACCAACCACTGCTATTGCAGCAAGTGATGAGGCCTTTTGTCTCAGAGCTGAGAATCTTGTTTGCTCTGCAGCATCAGATACTAAGCAGGGCCCAGTAGGGCTTCCGGGTACAAAGACTATCTGTGTCCCCCATTTCTTGTATTACAGGAAGCAGCCTTCCTTCAGCCTCCATGACCTTCCCTGCGTTCCAATGGGCAGATTCAAGGAGTTGTTAATTAGCGAAGGCAGCGGGTGTGAGACAAGGAAGAAACAAACCATCAGGAACAGCCTTGGGGCAAGGTCCTATTTCCCTTTCAATGGATACACACGGCAATATCTTTGAGAGATTTTGCAGAGACTGAAACCCCCTCCAGGTGGGACAATTTAACCCTTAATCATGGTATGCTGCCCACAAGCCTGCAGACCCCAGACCAACTGGACTTGAAGGTTGATAATGTTGACTCCCACTTACCTCACTATCAACTCATCAGAAGAATGTACACGAGCTGATCACACCCTCTTTGGACAATTATTATAAAACTTCTCACTATCTTCCACAAGTTGGAACACATGGTTTTGAGGGCATCAGCCCACTGTGTTCCCCTTTCCCTGGCAAACAATAAAGCCACTCTTTTCTACTTCACCCGAAGCTCTGTCTCCAAAATTTGACTTGGCACACCAGTGTACAGAGAAGCTGAGCTTTCAGCACCACATTCACAAAGCTGTGGCACGCCAACTTGTTCAGTTACAAGTGGAATAAGATCTCAGGCTCTTCAAAGTTCTTGACACATCCAGCTAGTGTACTTTTTAAACTGAGAACCCATTATTTTCTAAGTACTACTGTAAATTTCAGGTCTACAGAACTGAACAAAGTGTCTACCTTCCTGAAGCTTCTATCAGTGGGGTGGAATGTGGGAGGGTAAGTTGGGGCATCCTTTATGCAGAAAAGTTTGGCAGAACGTATTTAAAACCTGAAAAATGTGCCTACTTTTTGAGCAATTCTAAGAATTCATCCTAAGGAAAGTATCAAACGAGTCCACAGAGACAGGTGCCCAGGGATATTTATCGTAGCATTGTTTGTGAAAGTGTTTTCTAAACTTGGCTCATTCAAGCTCTGTGTTTGTGGCCTGTCTTATATCTACATACCAGCATACTATTTTCTAAATGACCCAGGACACTTAGTTAAATTCATTTTATTTTAAAATCAAACATTATATGACTATCAAAAGTCTAGTTATGGTGTTTATAATAAATACATAATATACACACAAATGTATATAAAATACAAATAAATATATAACTATTTAAATGTTTAAGACTTCATCAATGTGCTATCTGACATCACATTGCATTACTCCAGTTACTTGTATCACATTGTGGGAAATTACTACTTTTTAATATCAAAAACTTGAAAACAACAGCAACAGTTAACCAAATTGTAGTAGTATATTTGTGTAAATTAAAGGCATGTTAATAGGCATTGCAAGTAATGATATAATGTATATTTATTGTCATGGAAATATGCTTATGAATTGAAAACAAAGCAGATCCAAAATAATGTTATCCCATTTACATATATCGGAGAAAGCAATGGCACCCCACTCCAGTCCTCTTGCCTGGAAAATCCCATGGATGGAGGAGCCTGGTAGGCTGCAGTCCATGGGGTTGCGAAGAGTCAGACACAACTGAACGACTTCACTCTCACTTTTCACTTTCATGCATTGGAGAAGGAAACTGCAACCCACTCCAGTGTTCTTGCCTGGAGAATCCCAGGGACGGGGGAGCCTGGTGGGCTGCCGTCTATGGGGTCGCACAGAGTCGGACACGACTGAAGTGACTTAGCAGCAGCAGCATTTACATATATAGATGTGTATAACATATAATCATACATGTTCAGTTTCTCAGTCGTGTCTGACTTTTTGTGACCCTAGGGACTGTAGTCCACCAGGTTCCTCTGTACATGTATAAAATAAATTATTTCTATACATGTATAGAAAATATTCTAGACATACTCATTATCTTTGAGTGATTGGAACTATGGGTAAATTTTCATTTCTTTTGATGTAACTAAAAAGACCTTAAAATTGGGGGGTGTTTTTAAGACTAGAGAGGGCTTCCCTCATGGTCTGGTGGTTAAGAATCCATCCTGCAATGCAGGGGATGCCAGTTCAGTCGCTGTTCTCAGAAGATCCCACATGCTGTGAAATGACTAAGTCCATGTGCCACAGCTACTGAAGCCCGAGCGCCTACAGCCTGTGCTCTGCAGCAAGAGAAGCCACCAGAATGAAAAACCCACCCCCCGCAACTCGAGAGTAGCCCCACTCACCACAGCTAGAGAAAGCCCTCGTGCATTCACCAGAGCCGTAACTAAATAAACAAATAGTTCTTAAAAACAGAACACCAGAGAGAAGTAATTTACTAGATATATATGTTCTGGGGGAAAATATGATGTCTATATTGATCTAAACATCAATTTTTCTGTAGTATTAGTTTTCAATAGATTGCCAAGTAATTGAATTGAGCTAGAAGAAACACTTGAAAACTTAAAAACTTGAAATATGAAATAGACCACAATGGATCAACTTGCTCTTCAATCTCAAGTGTATAATAAATGACTGAATACACTGCAGGAAGGAAGGGTCTATATCTTCATCATCTGTTTTAGAAGTAACACATAAGGGACTTCTCCTGTGATCCAGTGGCTAAGACCCCACACTCCCAGTGCAGGGGGCCCAGGTTCGAACTAGATCCCACATGCTGCAACTAATACCTGGAGCAGTCAAATAAATAAATAAATATTTTTTTAAAAAGAAGTAGCACAGAATACTCAAGCTTGAAGAAGAACTCATAAAGTTCTTCTACTGCCACCTGGACTTGGGGAAGCTGCAGAAATTGAGACTCACTCTAATTGGCTGATACATCCAAAGTCACACATTTGCATTTGTGGCAGACAGAAAGGCAAGAACTAAGTGTATTGGGCCCCAGCTTAGTGGGAAGGAGTGATTTGCTGTGAAATAAATGTATTATGTCCAAATCTCAATCCTATTATAGCCCTATATCCTGGCTGAGGCAACTTGGATGAGTTAACGTTTCTGAGCCAGGATTTCTCCATCTTTGGAATGGCAATAATGCTTATTTCATAAGAGTTTTCAGGACACTTCCTCGGCATGGCAGACACTGCAACTTCTACCCAATGTCTGCCACCTCTTCTTCCTGAAAGGACCCCGATTTTGTCTGGGGCAGCAATGTGCCTTTGTAAGCAGGCTCATCTCCGTGGTGGAAGTGACACAGTTTCTGTCAATGACTAATAAGCTGAGGGTTTCTGGGAAAGCTTTTGTCTAATGGAATCAGGCTCTGTCCCTACCTGCTTCCTGCTTGCTCTTGCAGAAGTAGGGCAGCAAGTGGAGCAGCCATATCCCAAGACAGGAAATGTATGCATCAAGGCAGACTCCAACATGCTGAAGATGGCAAAGGGGAAAGAGAAAAGCCCTGGGAGGGCACCATCATTGAACAGCCTCACCAGCCATGGGCTGCCTGCCGCCTACTGCCTGCTTCTGGACTTCCTATGGGAGAGAAAAAAGTCCCTATGTGGCTATGCCATGGTGACATATAGACCCTATGCCATGGTGACATATAGACCCTATGCTGCTGCTAAGTAGCTTTAGTCATGTCCGACTCTGTGCGACCCCATAGACGGCAGCCTACAAGACTCCTTCATCCCTGGGATTCTCCAGGCAAGAACACTGGAGTGGGTTACCATTTCCTTCTCCAATGCATGAAAGTGAAAAGTGAAAGTGAAGTCGCTCAGTCGTGTCCGACTCTTAGCGACCCCATGGACTGCAGCCTACCAGGCTCCTCCGTCCATGGGATTTTCCAGGCAAGAGTACTGGAGTGGGGTGCCATTGCCTTCTCCGATAGACCCTATGTGTGTGTGTGTGTGTGTGTGTATATATATATATAGAGAGAGAGAGAGAGACAGAGACAGAGATATAAAGACCCTGATGCTGGGAAAGATTGAGGGCAGGAAGAGAAGGGGGCAACAGGGGATGAGATAGTTGGATAGCATCACAAACTCAATAGACATGAGTTTGAGCAAACTCCAAGAGATGGTGTAAGACAGGGAAATCTGGCATGCTTCAGCCCATGGGATCACAAAGAGTTGGACACGATTAAGTGACTGAACAACAACAGCAGAGATATATTGGCAGGTGGGTCCCAATTATTTCTTGTTCTGTGGTGGAGTTATCCATCTACACTCTTGGCCTCATGAAGGTCAGGGTATCCTTCACCATGTATTAACTTTGGGCTTGGTCAGGTGACTTGAACGGGTCTTTGGGATATTGGCCGATGAAACGTATGCTTACACGTCTGGGCTTGCCCTCTTGAACCTCTGCCGTCTCCATGGAAGAATGTGCCTCAAGAAACCTGCTGGTCTCAGAATAGATGTGTGAAGCAGGATTTAACCAAACTCATGACCTGATGCTAAGCCCAACCTAGAACAGTCAATTCCAGCCAATCCACAGATGTATGAGCAAGGGGGGAAAAAAAAGTTTGCTATAATAAGCCACTGAGATTCAGGGATTGTTTGTTATCCAGCAATAACTGATGACTACATCCCAGTCAAGTATTCTCTTGCTCATACCTGAAGGCTTTAACAAATGTAAACAAGGCGATACATGAATACATGAGGTGCAATACCTGGTACCTATTGAATTAAATAAATATCAGATGATTAAATAAACAGTATCATTTCTGGAAAAGGAAGAAATTTCTTTGAGTGTTAGTTGACCTTTGGTTTGGGTCTATGGCCCTTTCAATGGGTTTACATCTGGGATTCGATCTACTGTGTCTATTTTTCCAATATAACATTATTCCAGGCTTCAAAAAAGAAATTAAAACAAGCCTTCAGCAACATAGGCTGTGGACTAAAATTGAAAGAACTGAGGTTTCTGGCATGAGATTAATAACTGTAGCTAGAAGATTTTTGGAACGTATCAAAATACTGACTTTTTATTCAGTCATGAGAAGCAATAACTTAAATAAGCCTGTGAACTTTCTCTTCCGTTTATACTTTTTATGTGTGTACTGGGACCATAATACAAGGCCAGTGCTATGTAATGGTCTCTTGCTGCTTATAAATGCCCAGGCCAAGCCACAGAGATCGTTCTCACAGCAGGAGACATTGACCTCCTGACACTGTCCAGTTACAGCTACTGTATGTATTACACTAGGTGACTGACGGGGCTGA
This sequence comes from Bison bison bison, assembly GCF_000754665.1. NCBI lineage: Eukaryota > Metazoa > Chordata > Mammalia > Artiodactyla > Bovidae > Bison > Bison bison. The sequence continues at coordinate 1,379,919 of NW_011494644.1, read as the reverse complement.
AGTGCACTTGATTTCAGGGTCCTATTCCTGGGCAGTTGCCCTTTCAGGAGCTCTGGAGATAGAGCTGTTTGTGTAAGCTGAACTGCTAAGTCAAGAGCAGGCTAGAGCCTTGATTTGCTACTTAGTATGATCCAAGGCAAGAGAAGGCAGTGGCACCCCACTCCAGTACTCTTGCCTGGAAAATCCCAGGGACAGAGGAGCCTGGTAGGCTGCAGTCCATGGGGTCGCTAAGAGTCAGACACTACTGAGCGACTTCACTTTCACTTTCATGCATTGAAGGAGGCAATGGCAACCCACTCCAGTGTTCTTGCCTGGAGAATCCCAGGGACGGGGGAACCTGGTGGGCTGCCGTCTGTGGGGTCGCACAGAGTCGGACATGACTGAAGCGACTGAGCAGCAGCAGCAGCAGCATGATCCAAGGCCCCTTGAGGAGGAAGCAGCAACCCACTCCAGTATTCCTGCCTAGAAAATTCCATGGACAGGGGAGACTGGCAGGCTGCAGTTCATGGGGTTGCAAAGAGTCAGCAGTGTTAGATGAAGGGTTAGTAGGATTAGATTAACATTTTTAAGGTTCATCCATGTTGTAGCATAAATCAATATTTCATTTTTTATGGATGAATAATATTCCTTTGCATGTATATATCATATTTTTTATCCACCCATCAATTGATGGACATTGGGGTTGTTCCAACATTCTGGCTATTGTGAATAATGTTGTGTACAAGTTTTTATGTAGACATATGTTTCCACTTTTTGGGGAGCATATATCTAGCAGTGGATTTTCTGGGTCACATGGTAACTACATTTAACTTTTATTAGAACTGCCAGACTGTAACTAAACTAGCTGTGCTATCTTAGAATCCCACAGCAGTGTTTGACTATTACAATTTCTCCGTATCCTCACCAATATTTGTTGTTGTCTTTTTTTTAATTGTGGTAAATTTATATTGTGCAACCACCACCATCTATCCATCATTATATGTTTTCATCTTGCAAAACTGAAAATCCATACCTGTTAATCATAGCTCCTCATTTCCCTTCGCCCAACCCTGACAACTATTAATCTATATTTTGTCTCTATGACTTTGGCTACTCTAAGTAACTCGTTAGTGGAATCATACAGTATATGTTTTAGTGTGTGTGTGTCTGACAGTTCAGAATTCAAGGTTCAACCATGTTGTAGTATGTGTCAGAATCTCCTTACTTTTTAAGGATGAATGATAATCCATTGCATACATTTATCAAGTTGTGTTTATCCATTCATCCTTGGATAGACATTTGGATTGAGTCCATGTTTTCGGGTGTACAAATGTCACTTAGAGACCTTGATTTCCATTCTTCGAAAGAATTGAAATTCAGAATTTCAGAAGCAGAATTTCTGGCTCATACAGTAATTCTATGTTTAATTTTTTTTTTGAGGAACCACCATACTGTGTTCCATAATGACTGCACCATTTTGTATTTCCACCATCAATCCACAAGTGTAGCACCTTCTCTACATCCCCACCAATACTTGGGTTTGGTTTTTTTTTTCAGTTCTTGTTTGTTTTTTTGGTAATAGCCATTGTGATGAGGTGATATCTCATTGAGATTTGACTTGCATTTCCCTAATAGTTAGTAATGTTGAACATCTTTTCATGTACTTATTTGCCGTGTGTATATCATCTTTGGAAAAATATCTGTTCAGGTCTTCTGTCCATTTTTTAATTGAGCTATTTTGTTGTTAAGTTTTACGAGTTCTCTATGTATTCTGGATATGAATCCCTTATCAGATATATGTTCGCAAATATTTCCTTCCATGCTGTGAATTATCTTTTCACTCTGTTGATAACATCTTTTGACACACACAAATTTTTAATTTTCAGCAAGCCCAATTTATCTATGTTTTCTTTTTCACCTGTGGCTTCTTGGTGTCATATCCAAGAAACCAATCTGATGTCATGAAACTTTTGTTCTATGTTTCCTTCTAAGAGTTTTATAATTTTAATCCTTACATTTAGATCTTTAGTCCATCTTGTGTTAATTTTTATATGGTATTAAATAAGGATCCACCTTCATTCTTCTGCATGTGAAATTCAGTTTTCAGAGTCAGTATAGTATAAAGTGCTCTGTCCTTACCCTTATCCCTTTCCTCTGTACTCCAACATTCTTTGTATCTTCTTCATATCATTGCAGGAAAACAGGGTGCAAGAGGATGGTCGCGTCCCAGGTCTCAGGTGAGTCCCTGGGGTGGGCCTCCAAGTGAGGGTGGTAGGCTTCGCACATGAAAGAATTCAAGACTAAGCCATGGTAAAGTGAAAACAGGTTTATTTAGAGAGCTACACATTAATAGGCAGAATGAGGTCCATCTCAGAGGCAAGAGTGGCCCCAGGGTGCTGGGGTGATTAGTTTTTATGGGCTGGGTAATTTCATAGTGGGAGAGTTATTCCAACTATTTTCAGAAATTGGGCCACAGCCCACTTTTTAGTCTCTTATGGTCAATCTTGAAGCTGTCACAGCGCCTGTTTATTACATGCTAATGTAGTACAATGAGCATATAATGAGGCTCAAGGTCTGCTGGAAGTCAAATCTTCTGCCATCTTGGGCCTTGTAGGTTCTAACCAGTTTTTGTTGTATCTTTAATGGCCAGGTCATTCTTTGAATGGTTGTGCCTTGCTCTCTTTCCTGCTCTCTCAATAACACTTATAAAGTTGAATTGTAATTGCCTATTTAGTTATCTGTTTCCTGAACTAAACATCAAGATCAGCAAAGACAGGAACTATGCCTTTCTTGTTCCCCCCTCTGCCAGTGTTCACTGTACCTCCAGCCCTTTACCCAGTCTCTGGCATAGAGCAGATAATCAGAAAATATGTACTAGTGTGACATCCAAGAAATGCATTGGATCTTTGTCCAGGGTTCTTAATATCCTTGTAATCTCTTGAGTGATAGGAGTCTTTTCATATCTTAGGGTATGCTAATGAGATGATTTAGGATGGGGCCTTATATAGCCTCAAGATGGGGCTGGTTACTCAAAACACCGAACACAGTCAACGCACAGTATCCATGGGGGATGGTTCCAGGACCCCTTCGAATACCAAAATCCACAGATGCTCAAGTCCCCCATACAAAACAGTGTAGTATTTGCATATAACCTATACACATCCTCTCTTATACTTTAAATTGTCTCTGGATTACTTATAATACCTAATACAATGTAAATGCTATATAAATAGTTGTAAATACAATGTAAGTGATATGTAAATAGTTGCCAGAACCCAGCAAATTCAAGTTTTGCTTCCTGGATCTTTCCAGATGTTTTAAAAAAAATAATTTTGATTTTCAGTTGGTTGAATTCAAGTGTTCTGAACCCAAAGATACTGTATGAGGGCTGACTATCTTTGATTAGAGAGTAAGAACTTTTAGCCCCACCTACTGACCTCTAGACATCATATTAAAAAGCAGAGACATCACTTTGCTGAAAAAGTCCATATAGTCAAAGTTATGGTCTACAGTGGTCATGTACAGATGTGAGGACTGGACCATAAAGAAGGCTGAATGCTAAAGGATTGATGCTTTTGAATGTGGTGCTGAAGAAGATTCTTGAAAGTCCCTTGGACTGCAAGGAGATCAAACCGTCAATCCTAAAGGAAATCAACCCTGAATATTCACTGGAAGGACTGATGCTAAAACTGAAGCTCCAATACTTTGGCCACCTGATGCGAAGAGCCGACTCATCAGAAAAGACCCTGATGCTGGGAAAGATTGAAGGCAGGAGGAGAAGGGGGACAACTGAGGATGAGATGGCTGGGTGGCATCACTGATTCAGTGGATATGAGTTTGAGCAAACTTCAGGAGATAGTGAAGGACAGGGAGCCTGGCATGCTGCAGTCCATGGGGACACAAAGAGTCAGATGTGACTTAATGACAGAACAACTGACCTCCAGGGAGGGGAGGAAGAGCTGGGGGTGAGCTGTATAAAAACTTTTCCAATGAGATTGAGTTCCGAGAGTTTCTGGGTTGGTGCTGGAAGCGTGACTTTCCCCAAAAGGATGTGGAAGCTCTGTGCTGCCCTCCCGTCTCACCTTGCCTGGGCTTCTCTGCCGTGCATCCCTGAGTTTTATCTTTTACAATAAATTGGTAAATATAATGAAGTATATTCCTGAGATCGAAACAGGAGGGAAGGGGGCAGAGCACAAGCTGTAAAAGAATGAGAGAGCCATAGGACATGATAAGAACTGGTTAGAATTAACTAGATCCAAGATGATGGGAGATTCCCAGTGGACTTTGAACCTTATTATACGCTTTTTGTAACACATTATCATAAGCTAAGTGGCACACTCACCAGTACCATGACAGTTCTGAGGCAGACCATCAAAGTTCAAAACGTGGGTGATGACCCAATTCTTAGAAACCTCCAACCGCTTCCCCAAAACAGTTGGAACAATCCTCCTCCTCAACAGCCTATGAAATTACCCTCCCCAGTAAAAACTGGCAACCCCACCCCCTGGTGCCACTCTTGCCTTCTGAGATGGCCCTCACTGTCTCTGTGGAGTGTGTTTCTCTCTAAACAAATCCATTTTTTACCTGTTACTTTCTGAATACTTTCTGCGATGAGATGTCTAGAACTTGAGCTTCATTAAGTCCTGAAAGCAGGTGTGTGATCTCAGTTAAAAGATTGTGGGTTCAAATCCAATCTGAGTTACACGATTTCAAATTCTGTGAGCCATTCTAGCAAATTACTGAACTTGAGGGGGCAGTTGAGAGAACCCCCAAATTTGTAGCCATTGGTCAGAACTATGGGTGGCCCTGGTCTTGAGGCTGCTATTTAAAGTGGGTGAAGTCTTGTGGGACCGAGCTTGTGGGATCATACCTAACTCCAGGAAGGGAATTGAATTGTTGGACACCCAACTGGGGTCAGAGAATCAGAAAACATGTTGGACAAGAACCCCAGGCAGCCAGGCATGTGGCAGGTGTTGGGTAAACAGCAGCTATTTTTGTAATTTTTATTAAAACCCCCTACTCCAACCTTTGCAAACGTCTTCAGAAGTATCTGAGTGTTTTCCATTTGTCTTTGCTTCTGCAATTTTAAGTCAATTTAGACTATTACATTTCTGATTAATGAATCAGAGATAATGAGTGAAACTGGGGCCAGATCTTAAGATGCCTCTTTGAACTTTTCTGAAATTGCCTACTTCGACACCTTTAGAAGGAAAATGCACCAACATAATGAAATCAAAGCAAAAAAGTCATATCCATTTAGTGATCAAAAAGTAAAGGATAAAAATGCATCTTGAGATTAAAGCAGTCCTCTGAATATGGAAGAGCAGAGTGGGGTAGAGGAGAACATTTACAGCTCATTTCCTTTCCATCCTTGGCTGCTAAAGATTAAAGTTATTTTTAAAGGCAGGACACAGTGGCTGAGAGAAAATTCATCATGAAGGTTGCTGGAGACAGCTATAGAGACTGTAGAGATATAAATTTGAAGACCCTTAGGTGAGATTAGAGAAGCAGAGATTTCATTCAACTCAAGGCTGGATTGAGTCCTTCCTAGGTTACAGCATGGGCTTCCCTGGTGACTCAGATGGTAAAGAATCCACCTACAGAGCAGGAGACACGGGTTTGATCCCTGGGTCAAGAAGATCTCCTGGAGAAGGGAATAGCGACACTCTCCAGTATTTCTTGCCTGGAAAATCCCACGGACAGAGGAACCTGGCATGGGATCGCAGAGTTGGACATGACTGAGCAACTAACACACACACAGCGTGGAAAGCTGCGTGTCCTCCTGAGGTGATGCACTCTGATGGACATACCATCTCTGAAGTGTTCTTGTCCCAAAACAATTAGCCTGAATTCGAGCAAGCCTCTAGAACTAACTTCCAGTTTGTCAGATGGAGGAAATTACCATTAGGAAGAAACAAGCAAATTCAGAAGGTGGGGGATATATTTGAAGACAACTGGCTTGAGGCTTTTAAAAGTCAATGTTATCTGTTTCAGAAAGTTCATTGTTAGTGTGAAGAAACGCTACTGATTTTTTCATGTTCTATCCTGAAACTTCACTGAATTTGTCTATTACTTCTAATAGTTTTTTTGTGTGTGTGTGTGAAGTCGTTAGGGTTTTCTTCATATAGGATCAAGAATAGTACAGTTAGAAATGGTTAAGGCAGCTCCCTGGCAGTCCAGTGGTTAAGACTCCATGCTTCCACTGCAGGGGGCACATGTTGGATCCCAGGTCAAGGAACTAAGATCCTGCAATGCTGCAAGACACGGCCAAATAAAATAAAATAAAATAATGATTAAGATGGAGAATTTTATGCTATGTATATTCTACATAAATTTTTCCATAGTGAATGTCCAAAAAAAAAAAAAGATGGAAGGAGATGAATTGATAGTTCTGAATAAAAAATGACTAAGGATACAACATTAGAGGGCAAACGTGAAATTTAATGGCATCCTGGTTTGAGAAAACAAAGCAGTCATAAAAGGCATTTTGAAGACACCTGGGGGAATTTGAATGTGAAGTGATTATTAGATGACAATATAGAATATAGTTAATTTCCTTGGCTATGATAATGGCATTAAGGTTGTATAGGAGAATGTCTTTATTATTGTAGAAGCATGCTGAAGTATTTAGAGTTCAACAGTCCACACTGGCTGCAACTTACTTGCAAATAGTTCAGAAAAAATGTGTGAAATAAAATCAATAAATAATATAGGATAAAACTGACAAAATGTTAATGATTGTTAAATCCAGGTAGAAGGTATACTGATGTTCATTTATTCCACATTTAGGGCTGTTTGAAAATTTCTATAATGAGAAGATGGGATAAAGTGATTATGACTCCCGTCTGTCCTCTCTCTTACATAATTCAAAAGAGAAGCAAAAGTAAGAGCAGAGGTGGGGGTAAGGGGCAGCAGGAAGCACCAGGGATTTTTAGAGCAGTGAAACTCTTCTCTGTGATTCTGAAATGATGGATCCATGATGTTATACATTTGTCAAAATGGATAGAACTGTATACTTCAAAGAGTGAACTCTAATATAAGTCATGAGGGCTTCTCTGGTGGCTCATAGGTAAAAAATCTGCCTGCCAATGCAAGATAAGCAGATTCGATCCCTGGGTTGGGAAGATCTCCTGGAGAAGGAAATGGCAACCCACTCCAGTATTCTTGCCTGGGAAATCCCATGGACAGAGAAGCCTGGCGGACTACAGTCCATGGGGTCACAAAAGAGTCAGATACAACTTAGCGACTAAAGCAACAAGAAACATGCTATGAGCTTGGTTGATAAGTTTAAAATAACGTATCAATAAGGGGTCATCCTGGAAAGTGAAGTCAAGTGGGCCTTAGGAAACATCACTATGAGGAAAGCTAGTGGAGGTGATGGAATTTCAGCTGAGCTATTTCAAATCCTAAAAAATGATGCTGTGAAAGTGCTGCACTCAATATGCCAGCAAATCTGGAAAACTCAGCAGTGGCCACAGGACTGGAAAAGGTTAGTTTTCATTCCAATCCCAAAGAAGGGCAATGCCAAAGAATGTTCAAACTACTATGCAATTGCACTCATTTCCCAGGCTAGCAACATAATGCTAAAAATCGTTCAAGCTAGGCTTCAACAGTACGTGAACCAAGAACTTCCAGTTGTACAAGCTAGATTTAGAAAAGGCAGAGGAACCAGAGATCAAATTGCCAACATCCGTTGGATCATAGAAAAAACAAGGGAATTCCAGAAAAACATCTACTTCTGCTTCATTGACTATGCTAAAACATTTGACTATGTGGATCACAACAAACTGTGGAAAATTCTGAAAGAGATGGAAGTACCAGACCACTTTATCTACTTCCTGAGAAACCTGTATGCAGGTCAAGAAGCAGCAGTTAGAACCGGACATGGAACAATGGACTGGTTCAAAACCGGGAAAGAAGTATGTCAAGGCTGTATATTGTCACTCTGCTTATTCACATGATACAGAGTACATCATGTGAAATGCCAGGCTGGATGAAGTACAAGCTGGAATCAAGATTGCCGGGAGAAATATAATAACCTCAGATACGCAGATGACACCTCCCTTATGGCAGAAAGCAAAGAGGAACTAAAGAACCTCTTAATAAAAGTGAAAGAGGAAAGTAAAAAAGCTGCCTTAAAACTCAAAATGCAGAAAACTAAGATCATGACATTTGGTCCCATCACTTCATGACAAATAGATGATAAGAAAATGGAAAGGGTAATAAACTTTATTTTTGGGGGCTCCAAAATTATTGCAGAAGGTGATTACAGCCATGAAATTAAAAGACACTTGTTGCTTGGAGGAAAAGCTATGACAAACCTAGATAGTATATTAAAAAACAGTAGAGACATCACTTTGCCAACAAAGGTCTGTATAATGAAAGCCATGGTTTTTCCAGTAGTTATGTACAGATGTGAGAGTTGGACCATAAAGAAGGCTGAGCACCTAAGAATCAATGTTTTGGAACTGTGGGGCTGGAGAAGACTGTTGAGAGTCCCTTGGACTGCAAGGACCTCAAACCAGTCAATCCTGAAGGAAATTAACCCTGAGTATTCATTGGATGGACTGATGATGAAGCTGAAGGTCCAATACTTGGGTCACCTTTTGCAAAGAGCTGACCCACTGGAGAAGACCCTGATGCTGGGAAAGATTGAAGGCAGGAGGAGAAGGGGATGACAGAGGATGAGATGGTTGGATGGTATCACTGACTCAATGGACATGAGTTTGAGCAAACTCCAGGAGACAGTGAAGGACAGGGAAGCCTGGTGTACTGCAGTCCATGAGGTCGAGAAGAGTTCCATAACACAACAATGGGGTCATCAATCGAAACAAATGTATTATACCAATGCCAGCTGTTAATAATAAGTGAAACTTAAGGAGAGAGACAATATATAGGAACTCTGTGTTCTCTTTGCTCAATTCTTCTAAAACTGCGATTTAAAAAATTAGTGTGTTGACTAAAAAACCAGGAACAACTACGGTAATAGGTAAGCTTGAAAAGTAACGGTACAGCCTTCCCTGGTGGTCCAGTGGTGGAGAATCCGCCTTCCAATGCAGGCAGATCAAGTTTGATCCCTGATTAGGAACTAAGATCCCACATGGTGAGGGGCAGCTAAGCCAGCACATGGCATCTACTGAGCCTGCGCCCTTTAGAACCCACTCATAGTCTGCAACTAGAGAAAGCTCAAGGGCTGCAGTGAAGACCCAGTGCAGCCAAAAGAAAAAAATTAAAAGTAAAGACAAAAAAAGAAGAAGAAAGGTTAAATAATAGTCAAAGAAGTTAGTAGTTAGAAAGTATTGCGTAATTATAAAATATGGCCCAAAGATACAGTGTGGTGCTTCATGGAAGCTAGACAAAAAAGGAGACATGAGATTGAAAACACATAGCTGAGTCTTCCTTGGGGGTACAGTGGATAGCACTCTGCATGCCAATGCAGGGGACACAGTTTCCGTCTCTGCTCTGGGAAGATTCCACATGCCTCGGAGCAACTTAGCCCGTGCACCACAGCTACTGAGCCTCCACGCCCTGGAGCCTGTGCTCTGCAACAAGAGAAGCCACCACAATGAGAAGCCCACACACTGCAACAAAGAGAAAGCCCCTGAGGGACAGCGAAGACTCAGTGCCACCAAAAATTAAATAATTAAAAATATATATATCTGCACAGTAGGGATTAAGATTGTATTTGGAAGGAAAGGGAGAACTATGAAAGAAATCTTTCCTGTGGATCCTAATTTTTAAAAAGGTAATAACGAATTATATAATGGTTCACATTCTCAATATTCCTAAAACATATTCAAAAGCAAGTTTCATATGTCAAGTATTACAAATACACTTGAGAACATAATAATAAAAAAACAAGCCATGGACACATGGAATTCTCCAGGCAAGAATACTGGAGTGGATTGCCATTTGCTTCTCCAGGGGATCTTCCCAACCCAGGGATTGAAACCAGGTCTCCTGCTTTGCAGGTAAATTTTTTACCATCTGAGCCACCAGGTAAGCCTAATAATAATAGGAATCTAAATAAATAAATAAAAAACCTTGGCAGTTCTAAGATAAGTGAGTATTAGGGGAATAATGGACAACATAGTAAATATAATTAATGCTGCTATGTTATATATGAAAGTTAAGAGAGTAAACCCTGAGTTCTCATCACAAGGAAAAGATACTTTTTTTTCCTATTCCTTTCATTTTGTCTCTATATGGAATGATGGATGTTCATTAAGCTTTCGTGATAATCATTTCATGATGCTGTATACCTTAAACTTGTGCAGTGCTGCATGTCAATTATATCTCAACAAAACTGGAAGAAAATGAAATAAAATGAAGTTGAAAAATAAGAAAAACCGAGACAGCAAGAGGCATGTAAGGAAGTCCAACCAAATTCTCATTTCCTCTATTTTCTGAGAATAATGACTCATTGTTTTTATTCAACTATCACATATCAAAATCTTTCCAAATAATTTGGGGAGTTCCCCCTCTTTCACTAACTAGCCCTAAAGTCAGTTGGGTAATCCAGCTTTGATACAGTTCTTATGCAAACATTTATTTGCTCAACAAATATTGACATTCTGATACCTGCCAAGTGCCAGGCATTGTATTTGGTTCTGAGATGACAAAGGTTAAAACTACATTTTGTGCCCTCAAGGAATTTACACATGGAGGTGGGGAAGGGGACTGACCAGAAAATCTCGTCCTAGGGTAATGAGCCCAGAATAATCTATCAGATAACAGGAGGGTATCAGGGCAGTCAGGATGAGGCTTCACCATTGAGGCAGTGGCTCCCCGAGGCTTGAAGAAGAGAAGCCACCTGCCAAGTAAGTGAGGGGAGAGAGGGGGACAGGGAGGGCAGAGAGTGCCATCACCTGCCTTGCCCATGGTTAGAATATAGGCTAGACCAGAGTTAAAACTGGGAAGGTGGGCAGGGACCAGGTCTGGGAGGCTCCAGAAAAACTCTTCTCTTAGGTTTATTTTTATTTTATTTTGGCTATGCCATGCCACAGGGCATGCAGGATCTTGGTTCCATGACTGGGGGTCAAATCTGTGCCACCTGCATTGAGACCGCAGAGTCTTAACTATTGGACAGCCAGGGAATTCCCTTCTTTTAGGTTTAGACTCTAGCCTGAGGGTGACTCAGTGGGGGCGTCTCCTGATCAGAAATAGGTTGTTCAGGGGAGTGTCCCCTGGCTCTTTTGGAGGAGACCAGGATGAGGGCAGCTAGACCAGTTTGGGGCTGTTGCCGCAATGAGGGCCTGACCAGTAGCAGAGCTAGAAGAACGTGTGGTTTCACCAGGCATTCTGGAGTAGAACCAACAGGACTTACTGACAGGTTATAACCAGTCAACCCTAAAGGAAATCAACCCTGAGTGTTCACTGGAAGGACTGATGCTGAAGCTGAAGCTCCAATACTTTGGCCCCTTGATGTGAAGAACTGACTCCTTAGAAAAGACCCTGATGCTGGGGAAGATTGAATCCAAAAAGTGAAGGGGATGACAGAGGATGAGACGGTTGGATGGCATCACCAACTCATTGGATATGAGTCTGAACAAGTTCCAGGAGTTGGTGATGGACAGGGAAGCCTGGCGTGCTGCAGTCCATGGGGTTGCAAAGAGTCAGACAAGACTGAGTGACTGAACTGAACTGAACTGAATAGGTTGGGGAGAATGAGAAGGAGCGGGTAGGCTGACTCCCAGGTTCCAGGCGGGGCACTCGGGGGGGCCTGGGTGATGACACCAGGTGAAGAGGTATAGAAGGAAGAGAGGAGGGACCAGCAGATGCGGGACACACTGCATCCCAGGACCTGTGGATGTCTCGGCAGACACAGCCTGTCAGCTGCTGCACAAGCAGGTCTGGAGTTCTAAAGAGAGAGGGGGGCTGGGATGAGACCTCAGAGTGTGCTGTGGGCTTGAGGGCCCTGGCAGGGACTGTGAAAGGACAGGCCTGTCCTCAGCAACGTGTGTTCACACCATCCCCAGTCACTGACCAGGCCCCTCTGTATGCCAGGCCCTGTCCTGGGGAAGGAGGCTGTGGAAACAGATAAAGACCATCCGAAGGAACCATGAAGAAGCCATATATTCAGAGCCTGCTAGAGCAAGGGACTCAGCCCCTATCATTTGCCTTTTGGCAGAGACTCAGGGGTAGACAGAGGAGTGGGAAAGCTTTATAGTTGAAAAAAGAAGAGGAGGGGATGCGAGAAGGACCAGGTGTGTCCCATAAGAGGCTGTTGGCATAGGAAAGGTGGGGTGGGCTAACTAGAAGCACGTCCTTGTGTAACTGGTTAGGCTTGCATGGTTAACTTTCTCTAGTTGGTCCCTCTAGTTAGAAGTGGGAACAAAAATTAGAGAAGCTGTCAGTTATGAATCAAGTCCTGGTTATGGGGGGCTGATGGTTGCAGGGGTTGTTATTTGGCTTCTGGGCTGGTTGCTGAAGACAGTGGTCTGACTTCCTCCAAGTCTGATTTAGAGACGGCAGAATGGTTTCCTGGACTGGTTACTGGCAGTCATGGGTTGGCTTCTTGGCTGGTTGCTGCAGACTATGAGTCTGAGTTCTTTGTATATATGTGGTCCGGGCACAGTCTGTGTGTTCACTCTCTCAAGGTGTAGCAGTGAACACACCTACAGTCCCGGCCCTCATGGCCTTTGCATTCAAGGGGGTGAGACAGCATTATGCAAGCGAACAAATGCATTATCAAGACCCTTTTTAATCCAGGTCTCAGTCCTTTTACTGTTCATCTAGCTCATTTTCTTTCAGATACTTAGCATTGTCTGAAAGGGTCTTGATAGTAGAACTCTGACAGGTTTTCCAACAAAAAATATGTACATGAATGTTCATCACAGCACTATTCACACTAGCCCTAAGTGGAAACAACCCAAATATCGATCAGTGGATGAATGAATAAACAAAACATGGAATATCCAAATACTGAAATATTTTTTTAAATGATATTGTTGTTGTTCAGTTGCTAAGTCGTGTCCGACTCTTTGCAGCCTCATGAATTGTAGCATGCCAGGCTCCTCTATCCTCTGCTATCTCCCGGAGTTTGCTCAGATTCATGTCCATTGAATCAGTGAAGCTATCTAACAATCTCATCCTCTGCTGCCTGCTTCTCCTTTTGCCTTCAATCTTTCTCAGCATCAGGGGTTTTTTTCCCCAGTGAGTCAGCTCTTCCCATCAGGTGATCAAAATATTGGTATCTCAACTTCAGCAACGGTCCTTCCAATGAATATTCAAGGTTGATTTCCTTTAGGATTGACTAGCTTGATCTCCTTGCAGTCCAAGGGACTCTCAAGAGTCTTCTCTAGCAACACAATTCAAAAGCATCAATTCTTAGGCACTCAGCCTTCTTTATAGTCCAACTCTCACATTTGTACATGACGGCTGGGAAACCTTAACTTTAACTATATGGACCTTAGTCAGTAAAGTGATGTCTCTGCTATTTAATGCACTGTCTAGGTTTGTCATAGCTTTCCTTCCAAGGAGCAACCGTCTTTTAATTTCATGGCTGCAGTCATCATCTGCAGTGATTATGGAGCCCAAGAAAATAAAATCTGTCACTGCTTCCACTTTTCCCCCTTATATTTACCATGAAGTGATGGGACTGGATGCTATGATCTTCAGTTCAGTTCAGTTCAGTTCAGGCATTGAGTCATGTCTGACTCTTTGCGAGCATGCCAAACTTCCCTGTCCATCACCAGCTCCTGGACCTTGCTCAAACTCATGTCCATTGAGTCAGTGATGCCATCCAACCAGCTCATCCTCTGACATCCCCTTCTCCTGCTGCCTTCAATCTTTCCCAATATCAGGGTCTTTTCCAATGAGTCAGTTCTTCACATCAGGTAGCCAAAGTATTGGACCTTCAGCTTCAGCATCAATCCTTCCAATGAATATACAGGATTGATTTCCTTTAGAATGGACTGGTTGGATCTCCTTGCGGTCCAAGGGACTCTCAAGTGTCTTCTCCAGCACCACAGTTTGAAAGCATCAGTTCTTTGGTGCTCAGCCTTCTTTATGGCCCAGCTCACACATCTGTACATGACTACTGGAAAAAGCATAGCTTTGACTAGACAGATCTTTCTTGGCAAAGTAATGTCTCTGCTTTTTAATATGCTGTCTAGGTTGGTCATAGCTTTTCTTCCAAGGAGCAGGTGTCTTTTAATTTCATGGCTGCAGCTACCATCTGCAGTGATTTTGGAGCCCAAGAAAATGAAGTCTCTTACTGTTTCCATTGTTACCCCATCTATTTGTTGTGAAGTAATGGGACCGGAAAAGGAGTACGTCAAGGCTGTATATTGTCACCTTGCTTATTTAACTTATATGCAGAGTACATCATGAGAAATGCTGGGCTGGAAGAAGCACAAGCTGGAATCAAGATTGCCGGGGAAAATATCAATAACCTCAGATATGCAGATGACACCACCCTTATGGCAGAAAGTGAAGAGGAACTAAAAAGCCTCTTGATGAAAGTGAAAGAGGAGAGTGAAAAAGCTGTCTC
>NW_011494644.1:1349713-1365346 GCF_000754665.1 Bison bison bison | reverse complement strand
AACCTAGATGGTTTTTTCAGTGGTCATGTATGGATGTGAGAGTTGGACTGTGAAGAAAGCTGAGCACCGAAGAATTGATGCTTTTGAACTGTGGTGTTGGAGAAGACTCTTGAGAGTCCCTTGGACTGCAAGGAGATCCAACCAGTCCATACTAAAGGAGATCAGTCCTGGGTGTTCAATGGAAGGACTGACGCTGAAGCTGAAACTCCAATACTTTGACCACCTCATGCGAAGAGTTGACTCATTGGAAAAGACCCTGATGTTGGGAAAGATTGAAGGCAGGAAGAGAAGGGGATGACAGAGGACGAGATGGCTGGATGGCATCACTGACTCGATGGACATGAGTCTCAGTGAACTCTGGGAGTTGGTGATGGACAGGGAGGCCTGGCATGCTGCGATCCATGGAGTTGCAAAGAGTCAGACATGACTGAGTGACTGAACTGAACTGAACTGAACTGAATGGGACCGGATGCCATGATCTTAGTTTTTTGAATGTTGAGTTTTAAGCAAGCTTTTTCATTTTCCTCTTTCACTTTCAAGAGGCTCTTTAGTTCCTCTTTGCTTTCTGCCATAAGGGTTGTGTCATCTGCATATCTGAAGTTACTGATATTTCTTCTGGCAGTCTTGATTCCAGCTTGTGATTCATCCAACCCAGCATTTAGCATGGCATACTCTGCACAGAAGTTAAATAAGCAGGGTGACAATACACAGCTTGTTATATTCCTTTCCCAATTTGAAACTAGTCAGTTGTAGCTTGTCCAATTCTAACTGTTGCTTCCCGGCCCACATAGATTTCTCAGGAGATAGGTAAGGTTTGTCTGGTATTCCCATCTCTTTAAGAGTTTTCCACAGCTTGTTGTGATCCATAGTCAAAGGCTTCAGCTTGTAGTGACCCAGTCAAAGGCTTTAGTGTAGTCAATGAAGCAGAAGTAGATATGTTTCTGGAACTCCCTTGGTTTCTCCATAATCCAGTGAATGCTAGCAATCTGAACTCTGGTTCCTCTGCCTTTTCTAAACTCAGGTTGTACAACTGGAAGTTGTCAATTCATATACTAGTGAAGCCTAGCTTGAAGGATTTTCAACATAACCTTACTAGCATGTGTAGTAGTATATACAATGTAGTACCATACTTTGACATTACCCTACTTTGGAATTTGAATGAAAACTGACCTTTTCCAGTCCTGCGGCCACTGCTGAGTTTTTCAAATTTGCTGGCATATTGAGTGCAGCACTTTAACAGCATAATCTTTTAGGATTTGAAATAGCTCGGCTGGAATTCATCACCTCCACTAGCTTCATTTGTATTGATGCTTCCTAAGGTCCCTTTGACATCACACTCCACAATGTTTGGCTTAAGGTAAGTGACCACAGCATCATGGTTATGCAAGTCATTAAGACCTTTTTTGTATAGTTCTTCTCTGTATTCTTGCCACCTCTTCTTAATCTCTTCTGCTTCTGTTAGATCCTTACTGTTTCTGTCCTTTATCGTGCCCATCCTTGCATGAAATGTTCCCTTTATATCTGTAATTTTCTTGAGGAGATCATGAGTATTTCCCTTTCTATTGTTTTTCTCTATTTCTTTGCATTGTCCTTTTAAGAAGGACTTCTTATCTCTCCTTGCTGTTCTCTGGAATTCTGCTTTCAGTTGGGTATATCTTTCCCTTTCTCCCTTGCCTTTCACTATTCTTCTTTCCTCAGCCATTTGTAAAGCCTCCTCAGACAATCACTTTGCATTCTTGCATTTCTTTTTCTTTGGGATGTTTTAGGTCACTGCCTCCTGTACAATTTTTAAATTTAATTTTTTTAAGTTTTATTTATTTTTTTTTATTTTTGGCTGTGCTGGGTCTTCCTTGCTATGCACAGGCTTTTCTAGTTGCAGGGAGAAGAGGCTACTCTCTAGCTGAGGTGTGCAGGCTTCTCACTGCAGTGGCTTCTCTTGCTGCAGAGCTTGGGTTCTAGGGCAGGTGGGCTCAGTAGCTGCAGCGTGTGGACCTAGTTGTCCCACAGCATGGGGTTCTTCCAGGACCAGGGATCGAATCTGTGTCTCCTGGATTGGCAGGGGAATTCTTAACCACTGGACCACCAGGGAAGTCCCATGCTATAGAATTTTATTCAGCCACAAAAAGAAACATAGAACTGGTACATGCTATGAAAAGTTAAAGTCACTCAGCGGTGTCTGACTCTTTGCACCCCGTCGACTATACATGGAATTCTCTGAGCCAGAATAGTGGAGTGGCTAGCCTTTCCCTTCTCCAGGGATCTTCCCAACCCAGGAACTGAACCCAGGTCTCCTGCATTGCAGATGGATTCTTTACCAGCTGAGCCACAAGGGAAGCCCAAGAATACTAGAGTGGGTAGCCTATCCCTTCTCCAGCGGATCTTCACAACCCAGGACTCGTACCAGGATCTCCTGCATTGCAGGTGAATTCTTTACCAACTGAGCTATCAGGGAAGTCCTGGGACATGCTATAGTGCAGCACAGATAAACCTTGAAAACGCTATGCTAAGTGAAAGAAGCCAGGCACCCCAGGGCATATAAATGAAATATCCAGAATAGGCAAATTCATTGAGAGAGAGAGCAGGTTAGTGGTTGCTAGGAATTGGGGTGAGGCGGAGAACTGGGAGTGACTGCTTAGTGGATATGAGGTTTCTTTGCGGGGGTGATGAAAAAGTTCTGGAACTCGATAGTGGTTACAGCTGTGCAACATTGCGAATGGTACTTAATGCTGTAAGATTGTATATTTTAAAATGGTAAATGTTAAGTTATGAGTATTTTAAATGCATGATCAGTTCTGATGATTTAATTAAATGATAAATATTTATAACCAAGTCTTCGATTTGGTCAACTTTCATCAAACAGAAGAAGATTCTGCTGCTTTTTTCTTTTTGGAAATCAACAATATCAGCTTCTGGATAATTAATAAACTTCCAATGTAACACATAAAGTGATATCACAGAAAAGACAATTTTCACTCAGTAAAATGGCAACCCACTCCAGTACTATTGCCTGGAAAATCCCATGGATGGAGGAGCCTGGTAGGCTGCAGTCCATGAGGCCACTAAGAGTTGGACACGACTGAGTGACTTCACTTTCACTTTTCACTTTCATGCATTGGAGAAGGAAATGGCAACCCACTCCAGTGTTCTTGCCTGGAGAATCCCAGGGACGGGGGAGCCTGGTGGGCCGCCATCTTTGGGGTTGCACAGAGTCGGACACGACCGAAGCGACTTAGCAGCAGCAGCATGGACAGTTCAGTTTCTGAACAAACTGAATTATTATTCATGCTAAATGGTAATTATTTCCAAGGTTTTCATATGGTAACAAAGCCAATAATCAATAGTATCAAGTAAAAAGGTGATTTTGCATTTGATAAACATTGCAGCTTTTACACTTAAAAGATATCTAACGTAGAATAATAACTCCATTGAATTGCTGCAAAGTGACTTTAATGACATAGTAATGTAATCTCTTTAGAAGAGCAATGAGCTTTCTTTTAAAATAGTTAAGGACCCCTGGATCTTTTTCTGTTAGTCAATGAAAAACACTATCACTCTCAAAGCGGATGATTTTCAGTCTTCCTCTTCTGTTGGATACAATGTATTGTGCACTTTCTCAGCACTAGGCTGGGAGCTGAACATAGTCATCTGAACAACATCATCACGGTGGCTCGCAGGGTAAGATTTCTTCTCTGCCTTTTACCAAGAGGTGATGGAATTTGCCCAATTTCTCTCCGATAACTGATAACAGAAACAGAGTCCAAATCTAGCTTTGTTTGATACTAAATCTTACTCTCTTAATCAGCAAACTGATTCTGTAACAAGTGACAGGTAGTAGATAAAGGTCACAGGATTTGTGACCCTACAGTCTGCTATTGCAGCACAAAAGTGACCACATACAACACATTAGCAAATAAGCATGGCCATGATCCATGTTCTAATATGGCACTGACATTTGAATTTTATGTAATTTTTCATGCATCATGAAATATTCCCCTTTCACTTTTTCCCTCAGCAATTTCAAAACATAGAAACCATTCTTAGCTTACAGGCCATACAAAAAGAGGCAGCAAGCCAGATTTAGCTCAAGGGCTATAGTTTACTGACACCTTCTCTTAATCCCTGTGAGGTCCCCAAATTCAGTGTCTACAGTGGACAGGGAGATAATAGAATGAGTGAAACAGACTGGGCAAGACACTAAGGGTTAGTGGGGACTATGGCCCCACTTCTGGGATCTCAAAGGAAAGAAGCTGGAAATTTAGGTTTGTATTTGCAATTTCCCTGTTTCAATATTAGCAGCAAATCCAAATTTCTGAAAGATAATACTATCCTCGATCAGATATGGCCCATAGGTCCCCTTTTGCAACCTCTTCACTGTGGTTGAATGGATTCTCAATCCTGGCTACTCTTGGGAATCACTTTAGACTAAAAAAGAAAAAAATACCTCCACCAAGATGTCTGAGCCTCACCCCCAGAAACTGAATTTAAATGGTCTGCAGTGGAGAGCCTGGATATTTTTAAAGCCCCCCAGTGGATTCTGAAATGTAACCACTAATACCTCTTTTGGCCAATTACACGTGCTCCTTCCCAGAGTGCTGTATATATATCCTGCTGGAAGGCAGATTTCCTGCTATTCTTATTTTAAAAGCCACCTCATTTAACCTATTCCTGTGACTGCCACAAAGCAGCTGCATATAAACACCACTGCCATAAAGAACTAGAATCTTCTTGCACATCAGTCCTTCTATTTGTTGAATGCAAACACCAACTCTTCTTGTCAAGTGAAGTGAGAATAAAGAAAGTGAAGTTGCTCAGTCGTGTCTGACTCTTTTTGACCCCATGGACTGTAGCCTACCAGGCTCCTCTGTCCAAGGGATTTTCCAGGCAAGAGTACTAGAGTGGGTTGCCATTTCCCTCTCCAGGGGATCTTCCCAACCCAGGAATCGAACTTGGGTCTCCCGCATTGCAGGCAGATTCTTTACCTTCTGAGCCACCAGGGAAGCCCCGAAGTGAGAATATTTATATATTTGAACAAGTGAAAGTTGCTCAGTCATGTCCAACTCTTTGCAACCCCGTGGACTATACACAGTCCATGGAATTCTCCAGGCCAGAATACTGGAGTGGGTAGCCTTTCCCTTCTCCATGGGATCTTCCCAACCCAGGGATTGAACCCAGGTCTCCTGCATTGCAGGTGAATTCTTCACCAGCTAAGCCACAAAGAAAGCCTTCTTGTCAAGACTGAGGGGCAAAGTCATAGTGACCCCTGGTCAGTGAAGCAGGAGGGCACAGAGCACCTGCTGTGGGGCAGATTTGGGAAGTAGTCAGAAGGCAATTTTTTCTGCACAGCACCCTGCTCCATGGAGAAGCCCAAGGGCCTTGAACCCTGCTGCTGCTGCTGCTAAGTCGCTTCAGTCGTGGCCAACTCTGTGTGACCCCATAGACGGCAGCCCACCAGGCTCCCCCATCCCTGGGATTCTCCAGGCAAGAACACTGGAGTGGGTCGCCATTTCCTTCTCCAATGCATTAAAGTAAAAAGTGAAAGTGAAAGTGAAGTCGCTCAATCGTGTCCGACTCTTAGCGACCCCATGGACTGTAGCCCACCAGGCTCCTCCGTCCATGGGATTTTCCAGGCAAAAGTGCTGGAGTGGGGTGCCATTGCCTTGAACCCTAGCTGCAGTCAAAAGAGCCCCACTCACAGACATAGGCCACCCTTTGGCTCAGGGGCCTTCAGTAGCTTCCTTCATTCTTCACCTTGGCCTTTGTGGTCTGGTCCAAGGTTCAACACACAACCGTATGGGTGATGGGATGAGAGGTTTATCCCAGGAAATAACTCTTACAGAGTGCTAGAAGGAATGGGGAAAGGACAGTGCAGGAGGGAAGCCACAGGATCAGAGAAGGCACCAGCCAGTCCATTTGGGCAGCCAAGCACCAAAATAGGACAGCCGAGGGAAGGCCCTCTGGCAAGCTGCGCCTCTGTGCGGTGCCCCTACCGAGCATCTGGTGGTACAGGGCTGGGGCAGAGCAGAGGCGAGCAAGGTCAAGTGGAACATCCGACGTCTCTGCATCTCATCGTCCACTGCCTCTGACCACAGTACTTTCAGCAATGGCGACTGCCACACTTGCACATTCAAGGTCAATGTTTAATACAGTATTTTGGAGGGGGGAAAAATCCTTTGCCTAATACATGGCTTCATTTTGCTATATAATTTATGGTCAACATATAGCAGAATAACAAAAATATATATACATTACAGTAAGGCCCCCGCATACAAACAGGTTTCATTCCAAGAGCACATTCGTAAGTCCAGTTTGTTTGTTAAGTCCAACAAAGTTAGCCTAGGTACCCAACTAACACTATCGACTGCATAGTACTGTACTTTGGTGCTTATAATAGGTTTATAATACTTTTCATGCAAGTAATACATAAAAAACCAAACACAAAAAATAAAACGTTTTTAATCCTACAGTACATTGAAAAGTAAGTAGTACAGCACAACAGCTGACATCCAGGGGCTGGCATCAAGAGAACAGGCAGGAAGAGTTACTGACTGGAGGAGGGAGAGGAGGTGGGAGATGGCAGAACTGAAGAATTTTCAGCAAGAAGAGGCGGAGGGCAAGCTGCAGGTTCACTCACACCATGGTGCAGGTTCTGGTTCCTTGCTGGATTCAATTCTATCTACCCCCTTGGAAAAAAAAGCAGTGACTCACATTCACATCTTTGAAAGCTTACAACTCGAAGGTTCATATGTAGGGAACTTGCTGTATTTAAAGTTTCTGCCAGCAGGCAAAATAAGCCATCAGTTCAGTTCAGTTGCTCAGTCATGTCTGACTCTTTGCCACCCCATGAATCGCAGCATGCCAGGCCTCCCTGTCCATCACTAACTCCCGGAGTTCACCCAAACTCACGTCCATTGAGTCAGTGATGCCATCCAGCCATCTCATCCTCTGTCGTCCCCTTGTCCTCCTGCCCCCAATCCCTCCCAGCATCAGAGTCTTTTCCAATGAGTCAACTCTTCGCATGAGGTGGCCAAAGTACTGGAGTTTCAGCTTTAGCATCATTCCTTCCAAAGAAATCCCAGGGCTGATCTCCTTCAGAATGGACTGGTTGGATCTCCTTGCAGTCCAAGGGACTCTCAAGAGTCTTCTCCAACACCACAGTTCAAAAGCATCAATTCTTCGGCACTCAGCCTGCTTCACA
Organism: Bison bison bison; assembly: GCF_000754665.1. Classification (NCBI taxonomy): domain Eukaryota; kingdom Metazoa; phylum Chordata; class Mammalia; order Artiodactyla; family Bovidae; genus Bison; species Bison bison. The sequence goes on along the minus strand of NW_011494644.1, from coordinate 1,358,151 downwards.
GTCCAACTCTCACATCCAAAAACAAGCCATACCACCCCCTAATTCTGGGGGACCCCAAAGCCTTGAAAACCCATTAGAAGCAACTGCTAAAACTTTGTTTGTGATATCATTAAACAAGTAGCTCTCAGGACTTCCCTAGTCCAGTGGTTAAGACTCCATGTTTCCACTGCAGGGGGCACAGGTTCCATCCCTGATGGGGGAACTAAGATTTCGCAGGAAAACAAACAAACAAACAAAAACAAGCTCTCAGCAGGAATTTGAATGGTCACCATACAAGGTCCAGAAAGTTTTTGTGGCTTAATGGCCCACATAGATTCAGAGTTCTACATGCTTCTTTAATGTCTATGTTATTTTCTCTATGATAAAGAATGCTTTATCTTTAGTTTGCTTAAAAATTTTTTTCCAAAAAATTCCAGACAATTATAATTCCAGTGATAGCAGAGCTTTCTACTACAATACATGAGTTAATGAACACAAAAAGGTTTGTGGAATCCCTAAAACATAGTAGATGCTTAATAAATGATACTTTCCTTCTCACATCTCCAGGGCTATTTTCTTCTAAGGATTAAACAAACTTGCAATTAAGTAGTAAATAAAGCCAAGAGAGCTAATACATACTATAGTAAATATATACTATAAAGCATTGTATTATAGTCACCAGACTAGCTGAAAGACTAGATCTTAAAAGGAAATGATAATTATGTGATGTGAAAGAGGTACTACAGTAGCAATCTTATCAACATGTTGTACAATGTACAACGTACACAAAGTTATATATCATATATATTTGGTTTTTTTTTTAAACTGCTAAGAATCTGCCTGCCAATGAAGGAGTGTGAATTCAATTCCTAAGCTGAAAAGATCCCCTAGAGAAGGAAATGGCAACCCACTCCGGTATTCTTGCCTGGGAAATCCCATGGACAGAGGAGCCTGGGATCACATGGGGTGTGATCCCAGGCTCCTAAGTCCATGGGGTTACAAAGAGTCGTACACAACTTAGCAACTCAACACACACAGACTTAACTCAGACTGCTGACTATGAAAACATCCTTGAAAGAAAATACATAGGTAAGTAAAGGAATTTTCTTTGGGAAAGATAAAAGTGAATATTTTAAAAGAGCGGCTCAGTCTTACCTCTGCTCTATCTTGAAGTTTGTTATAAACTATAGCATGCTTCTTTCTTCCTTCTTTTTTAATTTAAAAAGCTGGAGAAAACATTAAATATGGAAAATAACTCTTTGGATTTAGGAGCTCAGTGTTTTGGGGAGACAGTCCTGGTCATTGAATGTTCTTATCTGCTACCCATAAAAGAATTCTCTTTTGTTCCACCACATCTCAGCATTCCTGTGGTTATAACTGAGGTCTTCCACTGTTTGGATAAGAACCAGGGTCACTAAAGCATCTCTGTGAAATGGAATCATGGGCTTTTCCTGAGGCAAGGGCGGATGTTCTACCTCCGTCCAGACTGGGTGGGTGATCTGCAGCTTGTCCAAGTGCAGCATTCATCCTTCCCAAGAGGCTGGGGCCCCCATCCTCTCTGAGGACAAGGCCACCACACTCTATTCTAGAGGGGCTACTACTGGTCTGAACCGTGGCAAAAGGGGTCATCAGCATGGAGTGGGAGAGCTGGCAAGTCTTGTGCCATAAAGTAGGGGCCATAGTCTGGCTGTAATTGGTGGTCAGTCCTCTCCAGGTGGTGAGAGGACAGTCAAGGCAACTTCCAAGCACCGGTAATTTATGCTTCCCTAGGTGCTTGCTTAAGTGAAAATTAATGCCTCCCCTTAGTGACATTGCTGTGTGTTCCTTCTCCTCTTCCCTAGCCCACAGATGGTGCCTCTCAAAGTGAAATCTGCAGACCAACAGCATCAAAAGCACTTTGTTAGATGGAGTATTACTCAGCCATTAAAAAGAGTGAAATAAGGCCATTTGCAGAAACATGAATGGACCTACTGACCATCATACTGAAAGTAAGTCAGAGAAAGGAGGAGAAATGTTGTATGACATCCCTTATATGTGGAATCTAAAAATAAATGATACAAATGAACTTGCAAAACAGACTCATAGACTTTGAAAACAAGCTTATAGTTGCTGGGGGGAAGGGAAAGTTAGGGAGTTTGGGATATGTACACACTGCTGTATTTAAAATGAGTAACCAACAAGGACCTACTGTACAGCATATGGAACTCTGTTCAAAGTTACGTGGCAGCCTGTATGGGAGGGGAATTTTGGGGAGAATGGATACATGTATATGTATGACTGAGTTCCTTCTCTGTTCACCTAAAACTATGACAACATTGGTTGTCAATCTGCTATACCCCAATACAAAATAAAAAGTTAAAAAAAATTAAAAAGCACTTCATTAGAAAAGCAGATTCTCTGTCCGGCCCCACCCAGACCCACTGAAACCATGCAGGGTGGGGTCCAGCAATCTGTATGACTTAACAAACCCTCCAGATGACCCTGATGCGCTTTAAAGTGTGAGAACTAACGGCTCTAGTCTAGGGCAGTGAGTCCCCAAATGTGCTTCATACTAGTACCTCTTGGGAAGCTTTGAAAATCCCAATCATGCCCAGGCTTCACCCACACTAATTCAGTCAGAAGCTGACCATAAGGCTTAGGCATCAGGAGTTCTTAAAGATCCTCCAGGTAATTCAAACGGGCAGGCGAGTTTGAAAACCACTGCTCTATCTGGGACCTCGCTGCTCAAGAGTGAGGTCTCCAGACTAGCCATCACAGGGTGGGGAGCTACGGGGGGGAGGCTTGTTAGAAATGCAAGGTCTCAGGCCCCAGTCCAGACCTGCTGAATCAGTCTGTGCTTTAGCAAGATCCCAAGTGACTCATAAGCATATTAAAATGTGACAAGCACTGGCCTGGGGTACAAAAAACACAATCTGAAGCGTGTGTCTGAAACTTTCTGACTTCTGGATCAATGATTTACTGAACCGGGTCCAGAGGTGATTTTGTTTTCTGGTTCTCGGGCGACACTCCCCTCCCCCAAGCCCCGCCCATTTCAATTAGGGAAAGGCTAGTGACCGGAGGAAAATAAATAAATTCAAAGAGCACCTCAAGGGGGCCCTACAGAGTGAGTAAGGGAGGAAGAAACGTTTTAATTACCATCTGGATGTATTCTGGACAAATTCTGTTCATCGCGTTATTAGTTACCACCTTGTCTAACAGCTACTCCCAGGAGGCCTCACTATAAACTAGCTGTTTCTTTCTCCCTCTCCACCCCACCCTCCAGTTTCTTTTCAAGATCTCACCAGACCCACTACTGAATGATTTAGAAAGTGAAACCAAGAATGACTCAGAATTGGAATAAATATGAACCTGGATTTACTATTTTCTTAAAGTGAAAGAGGCCCAGATTAAAATAGGCTGATTTTGTGACCAAAGGCAATAGAACTTTTATGCCTTGCAATGTTTGTAACATATAAGATCTTTTTTTATTAACCCAATCCACTTATTTAGCCTTTTTCCTCATCTCAAAAGGGAGGTGTGGCTGTACACTCATCTCTGTATACATGTGTTTGTGTGTAGTTTTGAAAAATACTGGGGACTTCTTTGGTGGTCCAGTGGTTAAGACTCTATTCTTCCAAAGCAGGGGGCACAGGTTCGATCCCTGGTTGGAGAACTAAGATCCCACAGGCAACAGAGCCAAAAAAGAAAAAAAAACTGGCTCTAGCTACATGACCAACTTCTGTCCAATGCAGTATAGGCAGAAATATTATGTGGCAATATCCAAGAACCATCCTTAAAAAATAATTGGTACATACTTTTAGCTTCTTTTTCTTCTCATTTATTCATTCTCCTGACTGGAACATGACGTGATGGCTGGAGCTGGAGCAGCCACCTCAGACCAGGAGGTAACCTTGGAAATGGAGGCCAAGCACAGCAGAGGGATAGAATAGACGGAGCCTGGATCACTGAGGACTTCATGGAGCAGAACTGGCATAAGAGTTCTGGATTACTTGCTTCTGAACTTCTACTTGAGAGAGAAATAAACTTTTATTTTGTTGAAGGCACGGTTATTTTGGATCATGTTACCAATATAATTCCAACTGATAGACTACTCTGGTTTAAGCAGCCCTCTTTCATGTTTATCTGCTTTTTTTCTTCAAAGCTCTTAGTGACTAAAATTATTTCATATATTTATTTATACTTTGATTCGTATTTTTATTATCTATCTTACCTCCTCTGAAATATAAATTCTTTGAGGCCATGGATTATTTGATATTCAGTGCTATATCCTTATCTCCTGCAAGAATGCCTAGCACATAATAGGTGCTTAATAAATATTTGTGCAGTGAATTGGTGAGTAAATACCTACTAGGTGCCAAGGAGAGAGATAAAAAATTATTAACATATGTTTCCTGCATCCTTGCCTGAAAAGCTCATTATCTAGTGGAAACTGACTCTGTTGAAAGTGCTCATCATCCTCACTGAGTTCATCTAACCATAGTTCTCAGCCAGGGGCAATTTTGCTCCCCAAGGGGCTTTTGTTGGACATATTTTTGATTGTTACAAGTTAGGGGATACCACTGGGATCTAGTGAGTAGAGGCCAGGAAAGTTGCTAAGCATCCTACAGTGCCCAGGACAGCACCCACAACAGGTAATTATCTAGCCCCAAATGCTAACAGTGCTAACGTTGAGAAAACCTGACCAAGCCAAGGTCAGTGCCAACGACATTAGCCAGAGGCAAAGATGTTTGGGCTGTACAAGAGTAGAAGCCATTGAGTGTGGGGGACACATGCCATGTGGTCTCTTTGATCTTATTAGTGAGAGTCTTGAAATTAAGCCCCAAGTAGAGGTCTACTGAGTTTTCAGAGTCTGTAAAGGTCCCCATTGAGAGGCCAACTTCAGCCATTAACCTTCACTTGTCACAGGGCCCACTTTTGAGGACACTATGCATTTAGAACAGTAAACTTATGTCCAGAGCTCTAGAAATCAAGTCAGAGAAGTTCTTTGACAGGTATCATCATTAGTGTTAAGAACTCTAAGCTCACTTTGTTGGGTTTCCTCAGGAAGGCTAAGGGCTCAAGAAGCTCTCCTGCTCTTTGCTGTAATAAATCTCTCCTCTATTTCTGTTGGGTGAATGGAGTATATCTACCTTCATGACCCTCCCCCACAATGTAATTTTCTCTTGCAGGTAAACAAATGAAGGATGAGGGTAGTCTAAGGTACAGGAAATTATGGAGATGATAGTTCTGGGCCGCTTCATATTTTGCCTTTTTTTTTTTTAAAGCTTCCTAATTTGTTAGACACTGATGTGCTTGGTGACTTTGGCTATTGGCACATAATCTCTCTGAGCCTTAGTTTTCTCATCAGCAAACTCAAGGGGTTGAATCAGGCTTACTGATCTTCCACGCTAAATAAACATGATTTATCTATCACCTGTTAACCAGATAAATGATGGCAACAAATGCTTGTGTTTGAAGAAATAAATTTGAAAATAAAAGAGAGATTACAGTGATTCTTACCATCAGTATTCCTGCCTCCCACCCGCCCCTACCATTTTCAAAAACACAGCATCAGCACTAACCTTTGGGATAGTATTTCCTAAAAATATGTGTCTTAAAAAAAAAAAATGTGTCTTAGAACATAGTTCTCAAGATATGAAAATGGGACTCTACATCAAAAAAATTGGGGAGCGTACTAGATTCCCCTTTTGGAGAGTCACAATAAATCATTTTAACATTTTCTAAACCCAATGTGTCTCACCTACTTGACTAGAGAATTAATTCTTCATTGAATATTTATTAGCATCCTACAGAATTGCAGAACTAGTGTTTCATGAAACTCACTTTTGGAGAACCTGACTTATATAATGCCAATACCTTTTGCTCTGTATGTACTTGGAGAGGGAATGATGGAACCTGCTAAAAACTATCTCAAAGAAAATAGACAATGTGCTTTACAACTTCCCCGGGCTTCAGTAGACATATAGGAATTACCCAAACACCTGGTATCAGGCAACAACAACATGCTTGGACACACTATAAATAAAATCCTCTTATTGGCTTCAGTTTGTTGTTATACAGCTTATGGTGCAAAGATCGAAAAGTATTAAACATATGATTCTCTGCTGAATTTACTCTGACAATTCAGTTCACTAGGTGACTATTACAGGGATGGCAAATAGGTTTTTTTCTCTCATGACAGCTTTGATCGGTGGGTGGTAGCTGCCTAGAGTTCTGTATTAAAAAATAAGAAGAAGCCCTTGAATGGGCTTGGAGAGAATATATGCTATGATTGATTCTTAATGTTTAACTATAGTGCCGTGATTGATTGCTGATGTCTGTTGTGATGTTTACTAGGATGTCTACATCCTAAAAGAAGGCACAGGATGCTTGTTGGGTATTTCCTCACCACAAACTACCCACATTGGCTTGGTTGGGGAGTTAAGACTTAATACACTTAAGTGACAACAGGAGTGGTTAAGATCATTCTAGAGGGTCAGAAAAAGAGTTCCTTCAGGTCTTGAGGTAAAGATAAGTTGCATGCAAGAGGTGATTTGGACCATGGAGGTTAGAAAGGTTAGGTCCAGTGAGGAGACCCTGGGAGGTAATTCTCAGCAGAGACTGCAGATGAGCTGCCAAGGCCCCAGGGGTGGCCTGTACATCTAGAGGTGCCCAGATATAGTGTCAGCATCCCTTAGACAATGCTCAATAAAAATACATTCTTATCCTTTGTCTAGCACAGTTCTGTCCAATAGAAATATAATTTGAGCCACATATATAATTTCAAATTTTCTAGTAGCCACATTTAAAAAGTAGAGAAAGAATTCTAGTGGTTAGGATTCCACAATTTCACTGCTCAGGGCCCAGGTTTGATCCCTGCTCCACAGGTGATAAAGAATTCGTGTGAACAAGAGATATAGGTTCTATCTTTGCGTTGGAAAGACTCCCTGGAGAAAGAAATGGCAACCCACTCCAGTATTCTTGCCTGGAAAATCTCATGGACAGAGGAGCCTGGTGGGCGACAGTCCATGGGGTCACAAAGAGTCAGAGGCAACTGAGCATGTACACACACAAGGAACTAACATCCCACAAGCTGCACAGCACATCCAAAACAAACAAACAGAAAACCAAAACAAACCCCCAAAAATGTGTAAAGAGACATAAGTGAAATTAATTAAAAAAATAAAGTTTATTTAACCCAATATATCCAAACTACAATCACTTCTTATACTCAATGTAAAAATTATAAATGAGATAGTTTACACTCTCTTTTTGTAATAAGCCTTTGAAAACTGGTGTATATTTTATTTACATCATATATCAAGGGGAATCAGACACATTTCAAGTGCTCTATAGCCCCGAGTGGCTAACGGCTACCATAATGTCAGTAAAAAATAACACTCTTATTCAAGTATTCTGTCTTCCAAAATCTCTGAAATTCTATTCTGATACAACTGGTGCTAACAATATTTTTTAATGTAAAAATTATTTCCATAAGTGGCACATAAGAAAAATTCCTTAATCCATTACTTTAAGAATAATTTAATTTTTTTTAAAGTGAGAGATTGTTACTTTTGCTTCCTGTTAATGTTAGGAAGACAGAATTATTAAGTACAGAACAGTAATATTTCCTATGTCTTGTTCTTTTTCTATTTTTTTTTTTACCATTTTTAGCTTGAGATAAAATACACATAACATAAAATCCACCATTTATGTGCAGAGTTCTGTGGCATGAACTATATTCACACTGTTGTTCTACCATTACCACCATCAATTTCCAGAAACTTGTCATCCTCCCAAACTGAAACTTTGCACCCTTTAGAGAGTAACTCCCTGTTCTCCCCTCCTCCCAGGCCCTGGAAACCACCCTTCTACTTTCTGTCCATACGAAATTGATTACTCTAAGTTCCTCATATAAGTAGAATCATCAGATCAGATCAAATCAGATCAGTCGCTCAGTCGTGTCCGACTCTTTGCGACCCCATGAACTGCAGCACGCCAGGCCTCCCTGTCCATCACCAACTCCCAGAGTTCACCCAGACTCATGTCCATCGAGTCAGTGATGCCATCCAGCCATCTCATCCTCTGTCGTCCCCTTCTCCTCCTGCCCCCAATCCCTCCCAGCATCAGAGTCTTTTCCAATGAGTCAACTCTTTGCATGAGGTGGCCAAAGTACTGGAGTTTCAACTTTAGCATCATGCCTTCCAAAGAAATCCCAGGGCTGATCTCCTTCAGAAAGGACTGGTTGGATCTCCTTGCAGTCCAAGGGACTCTCAAGAGTCTTCTCCAACACCACAGTTCAAAAGCATCAATTCTTCGACGCTCACCCTTCTTCACAGTCCAACTCTCACATCCATACATGACCACTGGAAAAACCATAGCCTTGACTAGACGAATCTTTGTTGGCAAAATAATGTCTCTGCTTTCGAATATGCTATCTAGGTTGGTCATAACTTTCCTTCCAAGGAGTAAGTGTCTTT
>NW_011494644.1:1345759-1349253 GCF_000754665.1 Bison bison bison | reverse complement strand
ACTGTTGCTTCCTGACCTGCATACAAATTTCTCAAGAGACAGATCAGGTGGTCTGGTATTCCCATCTCTCAGAATTTTCCACAATTTATTGTGATCCACACAGTCAAAGGCTTTGGCATCGTCAATAAAGCAGAAATAGATGTTTTTCTGGAACTCTCTTGCTTTTTCTATGATCCAGTGGATATTGGCAATTTGATCTCTGGTTCCTCTGCCTTTTCTAAAACCAGCTTGAGCATCAGGAAGTTCACGGTTCACATATTGCTGAAGCCTGGCTTGGAGAATTTTGAGCATTACTTTACTAGCGTGTGAGATGAGTGCAATTGTGCGGTAGTTTGAGCATTCTTTGGCATTGCCTTTCTTCGGGATTTATTTTTTTGTGTTAGTTTGTTTCATCTAGTATAATGTCTGCAAGCATCTATATTGTAGCATATGTCAGACTTTCTTTTTAAGGGTGAATAATATTCCATTGTATGGATATACCACATTTTATTTATCCATTCATCCATCAATGGAAAGTTGGATTGCTTCTATCTTTGGCTGTGTGAGTAATGTTGCTATGAGCATGGGTGTGGAAAAACCTGTTTGAGTGCCTGCTTTCAATTCTTTGGGGCATGTACCCAGAAGTAGAATGGATGAATCGTATGGTAATTTTATTTTTAAATTTTCTACGGAATTTCCATGCTGTTTTTCACAGTGACAGCACTATTTTACATGCCCACCAGCAACACACAAAGCTTCTACTTTCTCCACATCCTCACCAACACTTACTGGTTTCTGCTTGTTCATTTATAATGACTGTCTTAAAGGGTATAAAGTGGTATCTTACTGTGGTTTTGTTTTGAACTTTCCCCACGATTAGTGATGTTGAGCACCTTTTCATGTGTTTATTGGCCATTTGTACATCTTCTTTGGAGAAATGTCTATTCAAGTCCTTTGCCCATTAAAAAAAATATATTTACTTATCTATTTTTGGCCGTGCTGGGTCTTCATTGCTGCACGAACTTTTCTCTCGTTGCAGTGAGCAGGGGCTACTCTCTAGTTGCGGTGCATGGGCTTCTCATTGTGGTGGCTTCTCTTGTTGCAGAGCATGGGCTCTTGGGTACAGAGGCTGCAGTAGTTGTGGTTCTCGGGCTCTAGAGCACAGGCTCAATAGTTGTGGCACATGGGCTTAGTTGCACCATGGTATGTGGGATCTTCCTGGACCAGGGATCAAACCCATGTCTCCTGCATTGGCAGGCAGATTCTTTACCACTGAGCCACCAGGGAAGCCCCCTTTACCCATTTTTTAATTGACTAGTTTGTGTTGTTGTTGAGCTGTAGGAGATCTTTATATATTCTGGATTTTAACTCCATTTCAGATACATGATTCACAAATATTTCCTCCCTTTCACTATGTTGATAGTGTCCTTTGAGGCACATTATTTTGGTACTTTATGGAATGGTCAGAAAAACATTCCCCCATTATACACCCCTCAAGTGGTTTTCAGGTACGGGGTATCTTTGACATCAGATAGCCCAGGATTCAAAACCAGGTTCTGCTATTTACCAGCTGAGTGGCAGGGGGCAAGTTACTCACTAAGCTTTCTGAGTACAGTTTCCTCCTATGTAAAAATCAGGATTTGATAATATTTCTCTCCCAGTGTTTGAGGAATGGTGGCAGTTTGAAATAAATATAATTAAAATTCTCTGTAAGTAATCATTATTATTTTAACAAAATAGTGGAAAAGGTGGTTTCTGAGTTTCAGTTGGGGAGCTCAGGGCCAGACTTGGTCTTTTATTAACTCTCTTCCATCCCTGATATTTGCTAGGAATAAACACTTCCAAAACACTAGCTGATAATTTAAGATTAGGCTATTATTTTCCTACAATCCCATTATTTTCATGTTTCTGTTTCCCTTACCAGAGGTGATGTCATATTCGGCCATCTGCTTCCCCTGCATCCAAAAACCACCTCAAGTCATGCTTTTACTGAGAAGCTTCTTCCGGGCCCCAGCAGGAGGGTACCCTGAGAGGTGGTATGCCTGGGGGATGGTCCAAACACCCAGGCCAAGTTGAGTGACCTTCAAATCATTGTAACACAAAAGACCTTCCAGAAAAAGCCTTCATTTGCTCCTTGGCATGGGATGAAGGGATCGTTTCAGTTTCACTTACGACACATACAGCAGTCCACTAAAGAGGTCAAACAGTTCTATTTCAGCAAGAGCTCTGCAGGGAAATATTTATCCCTCCCTTACTTGGTAGGCTCAACTCTTTAACTATAGTAAATTAAATGTGCAATATCTGTTTGCTTTTTGAAAGATGGGTACTCATACAAATTGATACATTGATTTGATTGTTGGCTAAAGGAAATTATAGGGGGAGCATGGGGACAGGAATGTGAATTTAAGCTTCAGCTCTACTATATACTACCTGTGTCGCTTTGGGCAAGTATTGTCCACTGAAAGCCTCTGCTTCTTCATCTGTAAAATGGGAATAAGAAGAGCAACCAACCTCATCTTGAGAATTCCACGGACAATGAATTAGTTATTGTACAGCCTTAGCAGTGGCTTGGAGAGAAGTGAGAGATCAGTAAATGTCAGCTATTGTTATTACCAATTGTATCATCTTCATCACCACCATCATCATCAGACTTGGATGACTTCCAGGCAGTGATAACAGATACTAAAGGTGCCACTCTGCTTTGTCCCAAGTTAGCTTCCATCTGTATACTTCCTCTTCCAACCCTCCACCACACATTAATATCCTTTCTCTTCAACCCAATCCTGGTGGGCCCTGACCTTAGGCAAAATGTTTGGAAGGCTGAATGTTGGTAAGAGACCAGGAAATGACAGGCGAAGCCATGGATTTAAAAATGAGGGAAAACCAAAGTCTATACTGGTAGGAGCTCCCACTAAAGGCCTGAGACAAAGGAGGATAAACTATCTCTAGCCAGACATTATTTGTCAATTAGCATTAGAAGTGACAAGTTTTGTTCCCTTACAGTCCAGTTCCTCCAAAAGGCATACATTAGATACAGGAGGGCCTTCCCAGGTGGTGCAGTGGTAAAGAATCCGCCTGCAATGCAGGAGTTGCAGGAAACTCAGGTTTGATCCCTGGGTTAGGAAGATGCCCTGGAGGAGGAAATGGCAACCCTCTCCACTATTCTTGCCTGGGAAATGGGATGGACAAAGCAGCCTGGTGGACTATATATAGTCTATGTGGTCGCAAAGAGTCAGACATGGTTGAGCATGCATGCAATGAGGAATGAGGTACAGGAAGGAAATATACATAGGATATATATATTTTTTTTAATTTAATTTTATTTTTTAACTTTACAATATTGTATTGGTTTTGCCATATATCGAAATGAATCCACCACAGGTCTACATGTGTTCCCCATCCTGAACCCTCCTCCCTCCTCCCTCCCCATACCATCCCTCTGGGTCATCCCAGTGCACCAGCCCCAAGCATCCAGTATCATGCATCGAACCTGGACTGGAGACTCGTTTCATATA
>NW_011494644.1:1345318-1345659 GCF_000754665.1 Bison bison bison | reverse complement strand
CTAGCGTGTGAGATGAGTGCAATTGTGCGGTAGTTTGAGCATTCTTTGGCATTGCCTTTCTTCGGGATTTATTTTTTTGTGTTAGTTTGTTTCATCTAGTATAATGTCTGCAAGCATCTATATTGTAGCATATGTCAGACTTTCTTTTTAAGGGTGAATAATATTCCATTGTATGGATATACCACATTTTATTTATCCATTCATCCATCAATGGAAAGTTGGATTGCTTCTATCTTTGGCTGTGTGAGTAATGTTGCTATGAGCATGGGTGTGGAAAAACCTGTTTGAGTGCCTGCTTTCAATTCTTTGGGGCATGTACCCAGAAGTAGAATGGATGAATC
>NW_011494644.1:1344709-1345218 GCF_000754665.1 Bison bison bison | reverse complement strand
GCATCCAGTATCATGCATCGAACCTGGACTGGAGACTCGTTTCATATATGATATTACGCATATTTCAATGCCATTCTCCCAAATCATCCCACCCTCTCCCTCTCCCACAGAGTCCAAAAGACTGTTCTATACATCAGTGTCTCTTTTGCTGTCTCGTATACAGGGTTATTGTTACCATTTAAAAGCTTCTGCACAACAAAGGAAACTATAAGCAAGGTGAAAAGACAACCTTCAGAATGGGAGAAAATAATAGCAAATGAAGCAACTGACAAACAACTAATCTCAAAAATATACAAGCAACTCCTACAGCTCAACTCCAGAAAAATAAATGACCCAATCAAAAAATGGGCCAAAGAACTAAATAGACATTTCTCCAAAGAAGACATACAGATGGCTAACAAACACATGAAAAGATGCTCAACATCACTCATTATCACAGAAATGCAAATCAAAACCACTATGAGGTACCATTTCACACCAGTCAGAATGGCTGCGATCCAAAAGTCTAC
>NW_011494644.1:1338462-1344407 GCF_000754665.1 Bison bison bison | reverse complement strand
ACAAGCAATAAATGCTGGAGAGGGTGTGGAGAAAAGGGAACCCTCTTACATTGTTGGTGGGAATGCAAACTAGTACAGCCACTATGGAGAACAGTGTGGAGATTCCTTAAAAAACTGGAAATAGAACTGCCTTATGATCCAGCAATCCCACTGCTGGGCATACACACTGAGGAAACCAGAAGGGAAAGAGACACGTGTACCCCAATGTTCATCGCAGCACCCTTTATAATAGCCAGGACATGGAAGCAACCTAGATGTCCATCAGCAGATGAATGGATAAGAAAGCTGTGGTACATATACACAATGGAGTATTACTCAGCCATTAAAAAGAACACAGGATATATTTAAAATGTTAAAAGGTAACTGTCAAGGGCTTCCCAGGTGGCTCAGTGGTAAAGAATCTGCCTGCCAGTGCAGGAGATACAGATTCCATCCTTGGGCTGGGAAAATCTCACATGTCGCAGAGCAGCTAAGCCCATGCACCACATCTATTGAGCCCAGTGTGTTCTAGAGCCCAGAAACTGCAACTACTGAGCCCACATGCTGCAACTGCTGAAGCCCACTCACTCTAGAGCCTGTGTGCTGCAACAGGAAAAGCCACCGCAATGCGAAGCCTGCACACTGCAGCTAGAGAAAAGCCCGCACAGCTACAAAGACCCAGCAGAGTCAAAGAAAAAAAAAGATAACTGTCCAAAAAATGAATGGAAATGGCTTTCTGGGGATATTTTATTTGCATATCTGCATTTTATTTACATTTGTGCCTGTGTGCGTGTGTGCATGCTAACTTGCTTTAGTCATGTCCAACTCTTTGTGACCCTATGGACAGAAGGCAATGGCACCCCACTCCAGTACTCTTGTCTGAAAGATCCCATAGATGGAGGAGCCTGGTAGGCTGCAGACCATGGGGTCATGAAGAGTCAGACACGACTGAGCGACTTCACTTTCACTTTTCCCTTTCATGCATTGGAGAAGGAAATGGCAACCCACTCCAGTGTTCTTTCCCGGAGAATCCCAGGGACAGGGGAGCCTGGTGGGCCACCATCTATGGGGTTGCACAGAGTCGGACACGACTGAAGCGACTTAGCAGCAGCAGCAGCAGCAGCAGGACTGTAGCCCACCAGGCTCTTTTGTCCATGGAATTTCCCAGGCAAGAATACTGGAGTGGGTTGCCATGTCCTCCTCCAGGGGATCTTTCCAACCCAAGGATGGAACCTGCCTCTCCTGCAACTCCTGCATTGCAGGCGGATTCTTTACCGCTGAGTGACCTGGGAAGCCCACATATGTGCCCATTATTGTTTAAATTCTAATAAGCAAAGGAGTTGGCTCCTTTAGAATCATCACATAAATTCCTGGGCACCTCAGAGCCAAGCATGTGGGAACCTCATCCTCATGTTTTCCGCACTTTACAAGTCACAAACAGCTTTAGATGGGCATCACTGCCCTCCTATTTTATTGTTTGGAGTGTGTGCGAGTCACTGGGCAGCACGTCTTGTGCCCTGATTCATAGAAGCTTGGCTTTGCCTCAAGCTGAGGCAGCTTGAGTGGAGATTTCAAATGTGTCAAGAGGTTTTCCAGCCAAATTCCTTCAGCACCAACTTGAAAACTGGCTACAAAAATAGACCTTACTGAGGGAGCCTGACCTGTGACAAAGCTTTCCTAGCTGGAAGCGGGAATAAGAAGGTTGCTGCTTTTCTTTTTAAAAAATCTGCTTTAATGTCTTTATGATGTGGATTTGCTTTTAAGGCTGTGTTTTAAAAATCACTCTTGTACTCCTGTCTTCTATTTGAATATGAGGTCCCTCGATTTTTGAAGACAAATCAGAGTCAGTCCTGCACCAGGTCTGGGGATTATAGGAAACAAAAGAGAGTGCTTTATCTTTTGTTTACTCAGGATATAAATTTTAGTATCTGTCTAGGAAATCTTGAAGATCTGTCTAGGAAAATCCTAGTGCCTCTGTTCAAATTCTCATACCCTGTATTTCAGAAATTAAAGGTTCAGGTCAACTTACAGCTTTGGAGTTTCTGGGTGTGTTAAAAAAAAAAAAAGAAATAGCAAACAGGACACAAAATTTGTGGTACATTTTAAGAGCTTTCTTTTTCCATATGACTGTTTTTAATACTAGAGGAAGAAACTACAAGGCAACAGAATTCACCTATTTGCCAGTGAATAATGTAATGCAATTATAAAGGGTTACCTCCAGGTCTGTGGCTGGTAAAGGGACACAATTTTTAAAATCCAGGCTTCTTTCTCATCACTGTGTTTCTGGGACTCTGCGTATAACCTCACTAGGCAATAGCGTCAAGGGTCTAAATTTGAGGGCTTGACGAATGTAAAGTCGGGACCAAATGTCCCTTCTGTCCCTCTTACGACAGTCCCCTGAGTGTTACCAGCTGGGTGATTTTGGGCACGCTGCTCAGTTACTGTTGGCATCAGAGATAATTACTGCAGAGCATGGTTTTGGAGAATTCTGTGAAGTAAATTAGTAAATTAGACATTAATAAATGCTCAGTAAACATTAGCTAGAGTTGGTCACCGTTATTAGAGCTAAGACTCTATGCTTTGGCCAAAGGGTATTTAATTAGTCTATGTGGGTCACTGCCACAGTAGAGTATTCTTTCTTTGTTCATTCACTTAACACATATTTATCAAATGCTTTAGTTTTTTTAAATTGTGCTTTCAAATGCTACTTCTGTATTTTAATTAGAAAGTAGCATTTAGCAGGGGGAAAATCACCTATGATTCCACTTATCCCAGAACATCAATATTAAGTAAATTTAATGCATTTTCTTCTAATTGTTTTTTCTATAAAACTGTTTTTAAACAGACTTGAGGTCATAGCACATGTTCATATTTGTATCTCATGCTCTTTTAAATTTATTTTTAATTTGATCTTTATTTTACATTGTAGTTGATTTACAATGTTGTGTTAGTTTCAGCTGTACAGCAAAGTGGTTCAGCTATACATATATTCAATGTTTTTTCCAGATTATTTTCTCATATGGATTATTACAGAATATTGAATAGAGTTCTCTGTGCTACACAGTAGGTCCTTGTTGATTATCTATTTTACATATGTGCTGTGCTTAGTTGCTCAGTCATGTCTGACTCTTTGTGACACCATGGACTGTATGTAGCCCACCAGGTTCCCCTGTCCGTGGGGTTCTCCAGGCAAGAATACTGGAGTGGGTTGCCATGCCCTTCTCCAGGGGATCTTCCCAATCCAGGGATCGAATCCAGGTCTCCTGCATTGCAAGTGGATTCTTTACTGTCTGAGACACTAGGGAAGCCCAAGAATACTGGAGTGGGTAGCCTATCCCTTCTCCAGGGGATTGTCCCAACCTGGGAATCAAACCGGGATCTCCTGTATTGCAGGTGGATTCTTTACCAGCTGAGCTACCAGGGAAGCCCATTTTATATATAGTAGTGTGGGTATGT
The DNA here is from genome assembly GCF_000754665.1 of Bison bison bison. NCBI lineage: Eukaryota > Metazoa > Chordata > Mammalia > Artiodactyla > Bovidae > Bison > Bison bison. Next base: position 1,340,972 of record NW_011494644.1, on the reverse strand, counting down.
TAATCCCAAACTCCTAATTTATTCTTCCTCCTCGCCTTTCACTTCTGGTGACCATAAATTTGTCTTCAAAGTCTACAAGTCTGTTTCTCTTTTGTAAATAAGTTCATTTGTATTACTTTTTAAAAGATTCCAAATATAAACAATATCATATGATATTTTCTTTCTCTGTCTGACTGACTTCACTTATCATGATAATCTCTACATCCACTCATGTTTCTGCAAATGGTATTATTTCATTTGTTTTTATGACTGAGTAGTATTGCAACGGCACCCCACTCCGGTACTCTTGCCTGGAAAATCCCATGGATGGAGGAGCCTGGTGGGCTGCAGTCCATGGGGTCACTAGGAGTCGGACACGACTGAGTGACTTCACTTTCACTTTTCACTTTCATGCATTGGAGAAGGAAATGGCAACCCACTCCAGGGTTCTTGCCTGGAGAATCCCAGGGACGGGGGAGCCTGGTGAGCTGCCATCTATGGGGTCACACAGAGTCGGACACGACTGAAGCGACTTAGCAGCAGCAGCAGCAGTATTGCATCATATATATGTACCACTTCTCTTTCTTCCTCTTCTTCTTTTCGGTTCTGCCACTTTATTTATTTTATTTACACATTTATCTATTATTTTTCCAATTCTTTTCCCATTTAGGTTGTTACATAGTTTTGAGGAGAGTTCCCTGTGCTATACAGTAGGTCCTTGTTGGTTATCAATTTTAACTATAGCAGTGTGTACATGTCAACCCCAAATTCCTAATTTATCCTTTCTCCTTGGGTAACCATAAATTTGTTCTCTAAGTCTGTGAATTTGTTTCCGTTTTGTAGATAAGTTCCTTTGTATCCCTCTTTTTTTTAGATTCCACATATAAGTGGTAGCATGTCACTTGTCTATCTCTGGTCTGACTTACTACCCTCAGTATGAAAATCTCCAGATCCATCCATGTTGCTGCAAATGGCATTAGTTAAATCTTTTTAATGGCTGAGTAATATTCTACATGTACAACATTTTCTTCATCCACTCCTCTGTTGATTGAGGTCGCTTTCATGTCTTATTGTAAACAGTGCTGCAGTGAACACTGGGGTGTGAGTATCTTTTTGAATTATGGTTTTCTCCAGATACATGCCCAGCACTAGGACTGCTGGATCACTAGTTTTAGTTTTTTAAGGAAATTCCACACTATTCTCCATAATGGTTATACCAGCTCACAGGTGGGCAAGCAAGTGTAGGTGGTTTCCCTTTTCTCCACACCCTTTCCAGCACATATTGTTTATAGGCTTTTTTTGGCTGTGCCATGGGACATGTGGGACCACAGTTTCCCTACCATGGATTGATTTAGTGCCTGTTGCAGTAGAAGCATAGGTTCTTAATCACTGGACCATCAGGGAAGCCCATGTTTGTTGGCTTTTTGATGATGGCCATTCTGACAGGTATGAGATGATACCTCATTTGATTTCCATTTCTCTAATTCATGTTCTTTTTAAAACATGTAAACATAATATTTTCCCAATTCCATTAAAATGTTTCATAATTATAACTTCTAATGATCTGCAGAAAACTACAAGTACGAATGGGCTATCTCCTAATGCTCCCTGTTGTTGAACATTGAGATAATGCCTCAATTTTTTCTTTTTTTTTGCTTTTTATAAGTAAAACTGAGACCAATACTTTAAAAAATTAATTTTGGTCCATATCTTTACTTCTATTACCAGTCATATCCACAACTGGGCATTATTTTTGCTTTGGCTCCATTTCTTCATTCTTTCTGTAGCTATTTCTCCACTCTTCTCCAGTAGCATATTGGGCACCTACAGACCTGGGGAGTTCACCTTTCAGAGTCCTATCTTTTTGCCTTTTCATACTGTTCATGGGGTTCTCAAGGCAAGAATACTGAAAGGATACTGTCATTCCCTTCTTTGCTGGATCATATTTTGTCTGAACTCTCCACCATGACCTGTCCATCCTGGGTGGCCCTACGTGGCATGGCTCATAGTTTCATTGAGTTAGACAAAGCTGTGGTCCATGTGATCGGTTTGGTTAGTTTTCTGTGACTGCGGTTTTCATTCTGTCTGCCCTCTGACAGATAAGGGTAAGAATCATTCTTACTTAAACTTAAAAAAAAAAAAGGATAAAAAAAGAAATGATATATACTAAAGACTGGCTGGCCGCACATGTACTTTTACTCATGTACAAAAGTTACTGTACACAAATTAGCAACATATATACAAACCATTACCAGTCAGCATGATAGATGGTAATTTGGGGGATCTCTCCTCACTGACACTGATCTACTTGGTTATTTTAACTTCCTGATAAAGTATCAACATGGTCACCAGCCACCAAACAAAAACTATTTAAATACCTCTTAGTCAATATGTTTGCTAATCTATGAAAGTCCCTGAGAGTCTGACTGATACTAAATGAGAGACTGAGAGAAGAAAAGAGGAGTGATGTATAGAACAGTCTTATGGACTCTATGGGAGAGGGAGAGGGTGGGAAGATTTGGGAGAATGGC
>NW_011494644.1:1327918-1338362 GCF_000754665.1 Bison bison bison | reverse complement strand
ATTCCCTTCTCCAGTGGACCACATTCTGTCAGACCTCTCCACCATGACCCGTCTGTCTTGGGTGGCCCCACATGACATGGATTAGTTTCATTGAGTTAGACAAGGCTGCAGTCCTTGTGATCAGATTGGCTACTTTTCTGTGATTATGGTTTCAGTGTGTCTGCCCTCTGATGCCCTCTCGCAGCACCTACCGTCTTACTTGGGTTTCTCTTACCTCCTCCTTACCAACTCTTAATATTGTCCATCTTTTTCATTGTAGCCAATTTGGTGGCTGTGTAGCTGTATGATATTGTATTTTATCTACCAAATATCTGATATTATATTTTATTTTTCAAATGCTTCTGTTTGAAATAATTTTAAACTTATAGGTAAGTTACAAAACTAGTACAAACTATGTATACTCTTCACTTGTTTTTATCAACTGTTAATTTTCCACATTTGCTTTATTGTTTTCTCTCTACATGTGTATATATATATATATATATATATATGGTGTTTTAAAAACATTTTGTTTAATATATCATGCCCCATTTACCATGAAATGCTTTTTTGTTTTTGTCAAAAACCATCTTTTAAGTCACAGTACAGTAATCAAAATAAGGAAAAATTCAGTATTTACACAATATAATTATCTAATCTATAGACTTTATTTCACTTTCACCAAATGTTCCTAAGGTGCCCTTTAGAGCATATTTCTTCAGGCTCAGGATTCAATCCAGGATCATGCACTGCAGTTAGTTTTCATGACTCTGTCTTTACTCTGGAATGTTGCCTCAGTCTTTCTTTGTCTTTAGAATATTAGTATGTTTTGAAAAGTGTTAAGAATGTCCATAAAGTTTGGTCTATCAGCTGTCTCCTGATTAGATTCAGGTTATACATTTTTGCCAGATTATTACACAAGGGATATTGTGTCCTTCTCAGTAATCGTTCAGTAAGTGTATGGCATTGGTTTGTTCCATCACAGTTGGTATTAACTTTGATCACTTGATTAAAGGTTTCTCCATTATAGAATTACTTTTATGCCTTTGTAATTAATAAAGAATTTTAGGGTATATACTCTGAGGCTATGCAAGTATCCCTTACCTTATAAAACTTATACCCACTCCTTTTAGCATCTGTTGGTGATTTGTGCCTGAATCAGTTATTACAGTGATGGTTGCCAATGATAATTTTCAATTCGTTTATTCCTTCCTCATCAATTAGTTTACATTCTACAGAAAACACTTTCCCTTCTCCCAATTAATTAATGATCTTGTGAAAAAATAAGGTCATTAGTCTAACAAGAACAACACTGTGATACATGTTGGACTTGTGGACACAGCAAAAGAAGGCTAACCTAAAGAAACAACATTTGAGGCCTAAATTGGGGCTGAAAAAGGACTAGAAATAGTGAAGCAGTGGGAAGAGCAGGTCCAAAGGCTGGGAGTTGAAAGAAAGCCTGAGGGGTAGTCAGCCTGCTTGGAGAGTCACAGATGGGAAGCTGTGGGTTGAGAAGCTGAAATGTAAGCCTGGATCAGTCATTGCTATGTGCTGGGCTTAGTTGCTCAGTTGTGTTCAACTCTCTGCCATGAACTGTAGCTCACCGGGCTCCTCTGTCCATGAAATTTCCCAGGCAAGAATACTGGAGAAGGTTGCCATTTTCTACTCCAGGGGCTCTTTCTGACTCAGGGATCGAACCCACTCCTCTCGCATCCCCTGCATTGGCAGATAGATTCTCTACCACTAATGCCACCAGGGAAGCCTGGAGTAGTCATTAGATTGATCCAAACATTACAGTGAATTTCCCTATTTAGAAGGCCTTTCTCACTATGTCCGCCCCTTCATGTCAGGCCTATGTACATTCAAATTCCCACCTCTTTCTTTTATCTATTGCTTTCCAACAAAGAGTCCCTAAATTTAGTGGTTTAAATCAATAATAGCTTATTATTTTTCGTGCCTCTATGAATTTGGAATTGAGACAAGGGTCAGCAGGGTGGTTCTTATACTCCATTGGTGTTGGTTGATGTCTTTCACTCAGATACCCTCTTGGCTGCCTGGGCCAGGATCAAAGGTTCAAGAAACTTCCCTCACATTTCTGGGTACTTCAGTTCTCCTTCACACGAATCTCTCTCTGTGTTATTTCTCATAATTCAGTAGTCCTGGTCAAGAACCTTGTATAATGGTGGCTGATTCCAGGACAAAAGTGGAAGCTGCCAGGCCTCATCGGAGAAGGCAATGGCACCCCACTCCATTACTCTTGCCTGGAAAATCCATGGACAGAGGAGCCTGGTAGGCTGTAGTCCATGGGGTCGCTAAGAGTCAGGCATGACTGAGTGACTTCACTTCCACTTTTCACTTTCATGCATTGGAGAAGGAAATGGCAACCCACTCCAGTGTTCTTGCCTGGAGAATCCCAGGGATGGGGGAGCCTGGTGAGCTGTCGTCTCTGGGATCACACAGAGTCAGACACGACTGAAGCAACTTAGCAGCAGCAGCAGCAGCAGCCAGGCCTCATAAGAGTTAGTTCCATTTTCATTCTGTTGATAAGTCACTAGGGAATCTAGATTTCACTGGGAGTAGAAATGGGTTCCTGTCTTGGTGCTTAGAGCAGCGTGTAAAAACAAGCAGGGAAAGAATTGGTGGTGGCCATCTTTGAAGGCTATTTATCATGCCACCTCTTCCAGGAAGTATTTCCTGACTTTTCCAGACCAGCTTCCTACCACTATGTAACAACTATTGTTTTGGGCCTTAATGAGGCTTATATTATGCAATTTCCATACTTTTGCAGAAAGTACAAAATTTATACTCTTTAAAAGTATAAAATTTATGCTATTTCCAAGTTGTTTCAAGTATCAATATTTTAGCTTCCTTAATTCCCTGGAATATTAGTATACTCTAATTTACTTGAATATAGTAATTAGCAAATAAATTTGGGTAGGAATAATATCATACCATTATTGAATGATAACCATGTGTAGGCCTATGCTAGATATTTTATGTTAATTATCTACTATATCCTCTAAGGAATATTTAACAATCTCTATTTCTTAAGAGAGAGAGAAAAAAAACAAACAAACAGGGTTCAGAAAGTAATCATAAATTCCTTAAGATTATCCAGCAAATTTGGGGCAGTGTTAGCATTGATTCCCAGGTCTGTGTGATTCTAGAATTGTGTTGCTATCTTCCTACATGTAAAGTATTGAGTAGTCACTATGTGCTTGGGCCATTACTTAGTGCTGCTACTGCTGCTGCTAAGTCACTTCAGTCGTGTCTGACTCTGTGCAACCCCATAGACGGCAACCCACCAGGCTCCCCCATCCCTGGGATTCTCCAGGCAAGAACACTGGAGTGGGTTGCCATTTCCTTCTCCTATTTACTTAGTGCTAAGCATCCAGAATCTAAGTCTATGCCCCAACCAGTAACGCTGAAGAAGCTGAAGTTGAACGGTTCTATGAAGACCTACAAGACCTTTTAGAACTAACACCCAAAAAAGATGTCCTTTTCATTATACGGGACTGGAATGCAAAAGTAGGAAGTCAAGAAACACCTGGAGTAACAGGCAAATTTGGCCTTGGAATACGGAATGAAGCAGGGCAGAGACTAAGAGTTTTGCCAAGAGAACACACTGGCCATAGCAAACACCCTCTTGCAACAACACAAGAGAAGACTCTACACATGGACATCACCAGATGGTCAACACAGAAATCAGATTGATTATGGTCTTTGCAGCCAAAGATGGAAAAGCTCTATACAGTCAACAAAAACAAGACTGGGAGCTGACTGTGGCTCAGATCATGAACTCCTTATTACCAAATTCAGACTTGAATTGAAGAAAGTAGGGAAAACCACCAGACCATTAAGGTATGACCTAAATGATTATACAGTGGAAGTGAGAAATAGATTTAAGGGACTAGATCTGATAGATAGAGTGCCTGATGAACTATGGACTGAGGTTCGTGACATTGTACAGGAGACAGGGATCAAGACCATCCCCGTGGAAAAGAAATGCAAACATGCAAAATGGCTGTCTGGAGAGGCCTTACAAATAGCTGTGAAAGGAAGAGAAGTGAAAAGCAAAGGAGAAAAGGAAAGATATTCCCATTTGAATGCAGAGTTCCAAAGAATAGGAAGGAGAGATTACAAAGCCTTCCTCAGTGGTCAATGCAAAGAAATAGAGGAAAACAACAGAATTGGAAAGACTAGAGATCTCCTGAAGAAAATTAGAGATACCAAGGGAACATTTCATGCAAAGATGGGCTCAATAAAGGACAGAAATGGTATGGACCTAACAGAAGCAGAAGATATTAAGAAGAGGTGGCAAGAATGCACAGAAGAACTGTACAAAAAAGATCTTCACGACCCAGATAATCACGATGGTGTGATCACTGACCTAGAGCCAGACATCCTGGAATGTGAAGTCAAGTGGGCCTTAGAAAGCATCACTACGAACAAAGCTAGTGGAGGCGATGGAATTCCAGTGGAGCTATTTCAAATCCTGAAAGATGATGCTGTGAAAGTGCTGCACTCAATATGCCAGCAAATTTGGAAAACTCAGCAGTGGCCACAGGACTGGAAAAGGTCAGTTTTCATTCCAATCCCAAAGAAAAGCAATGCCAAAGAATGCTCAAACTACCACACAATTGCACTCATCTCACACACTAGTAAAGTAATGCTCAAAATTCTCCAAGCCAGGCTTTAGCAATACGTGAACCGTGAACTTCCAGATGTTCAAGCTGGTTTTAGAAAAGGCAGAGGAACCAGAGATCAAATTGCCAACATCTGCTGAGTCATGGAAAAAGCAAGAGAGTTCCAGAAAAACATCTATTTCTGCTTTATTGACTATGCCAAAGCCTTTGACTGCATGGATCACAGTAAACTGTGGGAAATTCTGAAAGAGATGGGAATACCAGACCACCTGACCTGCCTCTTGAGAAATCTGTATGCAGGTCAGGAAGCAACAGTTAGAACTGGACATGGAACAACAGACTGGTTCCAAATAGGAAAAGGAGTACGTCAAGGCTGTATATTGTCACCCTGTTTATTTAACTTATATGCAGAGTACGTCATGAGAAACGCTAGACTGGAAGAAACACAAGCTGGAATCAAGATTGCCGGGAGAAATATCAATAACCTCAGATATGCAGATGACAACACCCTTATGGCAGAAAGTGAAGAGGAACTCAAAAGCCTCTTGATGAAAGTGAAAGTGGAGAGTGAAAAAGTTGGCTTAAAGCTCAACATTCAGAAAATGAAGATCATGGCATCTGGTCCCATCACTTCATGGGAAATAGATGGGAAAACAGTGGAAACAGTGTCAGACTTTATTTTTTTGGGCTCCAAAATCACTGCAGATGGTGACTGCAGCCATGAAATTAAAAGATGCTTACTCCTTGGAAGGAAAGTTATGACCAACCTAGATAGCATATTGAAAAGCAGAGACATTATTTTGCCAACAAAGGTCTGTCTAGTCAAGGCTGTGGTTTTCCTGTGGTCGTGTATGGATGTGAGAGTTGGACTGTGAAGAAAGCTGAGCACTGAAGAATTGATGCTTTTGAACTGTGGTGTTGGAGAAGACTCTTGAGAGTACCTTGGACTGCAAGGAGATCCAATCTGTCCATTCTGAAGGATGTCAGCCCTAGGATTTCTTTGGAAGGAATGATGCTAAAGCTGAAACTCCAGTACTTTGGCCACCTCATGCGAAGAGTTGAGTCATTGGAAAAGACTCTGATGCTGGGAGGGATTGGGGGCAGGAGGAGAAGGGGACGACAGAGGATGAGATGGCTGGATGGCAATCACTGACTCGATGGACGTGAGTCTGAGTGAACTCCGGGAGTTGGTGATGGACAGGGAGGCCTGGAGTGCCTTGATTGATGGGGTCGTAAAGATTCAGACACGACTGAGTGACTGAACTGACTGAACTGAACTGAAGCATCCAGAAATGCAGATTCCTGCCCTTGGTCTAATAGAGAAGGACGATGTGTAGACAAATAATGATCACTCCGTGTTTAAAGGACACCATGTCAAATGCTAGAGTAGAGATCTGAGACTCCAGACCTGGTATCATCAACTCTGCCAGAGACAGTGGGGGAGATGTGACTATGTCAGAGACATTTGAACTGTGAAAGGAAGTGAAATTCTTTCAGTCATGTCTGACTCTTTGCGACTCCATGGACTATAGAGTCCATGGAATTCTTTAGGCCAGCATACTGGAGCGGGTAGCCATTCCCTTATCCAGGGGTTCTTCCCAACCCAGGAATCGAACCAGGATCTCCTGTATTGCAGGCAGATTCTTTACCAACTGAGCTATCAGGGAAGCCCACTTTGAACCGTGAGTTTTTTGAATTGTGAACTTTTGAACAAGTTTTTTGAGCTGTGAGTTGAAGGACAAATAGGGACTCACAAGGAAGAGGAGAATAAGTGGGGAGACTGACTGGAGATGAAGGTGAAGAAGTAGATTAGGTTCAGATTACATCTGAATAATGAAGAAAGGAAAGGAAATCAACATTATTGAGTATCCATTATAAATGATCTGGAGAAGGAAATAGCAACCCACTCCAGTATTCTTGCCTGGAGAATCCCATGGACGGAGGAGCCTGGGGGGCTACAGTCCACGGGGTCGCAAAGAGTTGGACACGACTAAGCGACTTCACTTTCACTATAAGTGATCACCTGTCTTGTCCCACTGAATCTTAAAATATTTCTGAAAAGGTTATTTTCTTTTCCCCATTCTTATAGATGGGAAATTGAAGTTCTGAGGGATCAATAAATTACCCAAGGTGACATTAAATAGTTTGGACTTTGTCTTCTAGGTACTAGGGAGTCAACACACATTTTCAAAGCCAGAGCATGACCTGAGCTGATGGAGATGTGAACGCTGGTGCCATACAGAAGTGATAAAGAGTGGGTAGAGGCTGGCAGTGTAGAGGCCAGATTTAGGAGGCTCTTCCCAGTACCAGCTGTGAATTGATAAGGCTCCTATTGAATTTGATGGCAACAGGAAGGAGAGGAGGGGCTGAATATAAGCAGCATTATGACGTCTAATTAATGGGATCGAAGGGTTGGTAGGACCCAGAAAGGAAGGAAGAATCAAGAATGATTATTCAAAACTTCCAGTTTCAATGCCATTCTCCCAAATCAAAAGACTGTTCTATACATCAGTGTCTCTTTTGCTGCCTCATATACTGGGGTATAAATGAAACGAGTCGCCAGTCCAGGTTGGATGCACGATACTGGATGCTTGGGGCTGCTGCACTGGGACGAACCAGAGGGATGGTACAGGGAGGGAGGAGGGAGGAGGGTTCAGGATGGGGAACACGTGTATACCTGTGGCGGATTCATGTTGATATATGGCAAGACCAATACAATATTGTAAAGTTAAAAAAAAAAAAAAAAAACTTCCAGTTTGAGAAATAGAGTCACAGATGTAGATAACAAAGTTATGGTTACCCGTGGGGAAAAGGTAGGGGGAGGAATAAATTGGGAGATTGGGACTGACATATACAGACTACTATATATAAAATAGATACCCACTAAGGACTTACTGTATAGCATAGAGGACTGTTCTCAATACTCTGTAATGACCTTTATGGGAATAGAATCTACAAAAGAGTGGGATATGTATATGTGTAACTGATTCACTTTGCTCTACAGCAGAAATTAACACAGCATTGTGAATCAATTACATTCCACTAAAAATTAAAAAAACAAAACAAAAATCTTCAGCTCGGAAGACTGTATGGTTGCTATTTTCATCAATGGAGACAGGAAGGCAATAGAGCCCAGCATTTAAGCAAACTCAGGGATTTGTATTCTGGTTCTGATCCTTATTTGCTTCATGACTTGATCTCTCTGAATCCCTCTTTTCCACACCCGAAAGTGGGAATAACAGTATTACCGATCTCATTAGCTGCATTAAAATAAGCTCACACACGAGCAGCACTTAGCACAGAGCTCAGCTCACAGTAGGCATTTAAAGAACATCAACTGCTCTTTGTTCATTCAGGGGAGATCTGTCACACAGTTTCCACTTTTCTAGGTTCTGGGAGTTCAGACTATAAATAAAATAGTCAAAGTTCTTTCATTCTTGGAGATGACATTCTTGAGAGCAACATGAGAACATATAAAAATACAAAAGCTAACTGCAGTGAATGTGAAATATATGGGGAAAAAAAAAAGCCAAAAGGGCTAAGAGATAAAACACAGCTGTCAGGGAAACTCTAGATGGGAAATGGTTCTTAACAGTAGATGACTTGTTTCATCCCCTCCCCAGGGTACATTTGGCAATAACTTGAGATATTTTTGGTAGTCATGACTTGGAGGGAGGTGCTAAGGGCATCTGGAGGGTCGAAGCCAGGAATATTGCTAAGCCTCCCACCATGCACGAGACAGTCCCAACAGACAGAGACCCGGCCCCAGATGACAACAGAACTGAGATTGAGAAAGTCTGAGAAAGGGTCACGAGAGAAGATCTTTCCGAGGAGAGTGTGTTTGATCTGGGAGCTGAAGGATAAGCAGGAGGAACCAGTCTTGAAAATAGCTGACCCTAGAGTGCCCTGGTGGCTCAAATGGTAAAGAATCCACCTGCAATGTGGGAGACCTGGGTTGGATTCCTGGGTTGGGAAGATCCCCTGGAGAAGGGAACAGCTACCCACTCCAGTGTTCTGGACTGGAGAATTCCGTGGACAGAGGAGATTGGCAGGCTACGGTCTATGGGGTCACAAAGAGTTGAGTGACTTTCACTTTTAGAGCATTTTAGGCAGAGGAAACAACATCTGCATAGCCCATAGGAAGGAAAGGACTTCGTGCATTAGAGGATCAGAAAAGAGGCCAGGTGGCTGGTAAACTGTGATAAATGGGACATAATCTCTGTATTAGCAGAGATTAAAGAATAAGTTAGCTGCCAGATCACACAAGATCTTAAAGAGTTTGCCTTTTATTCTAAGAATAATGGGAAGCCACTGCACACGCTGCAAAACCTGTTCAGGTTTACATTTATGTTGTAAAAAGCTAACGCTGGCTCTGTGTGGACTGGAGGGGGGCAGGGCTAGGAGGCTGTGACTGAAACTCATGCTCAAGATGGCGACACCAAGAATATTATCAGTGGGGTGGAGAGAATGGAAGAGTAGAGACATATTCTGCAAGCGGAACAGCAAGCGCTTAAGAGACATTGGATCTTAGAGGTGAGGAGGAGGAGACAGAGAAGTCAAGGACTCCTGCTCAGTTTTTGCTTGAGGCACTGAGTGGGTGGGGGTGTGCTAACTGACTTGGAAAGATCAGAAGGCTCAGGCGGGGTGGTGGGAACTGGGGGCTCGTTTGGGGCTTACAGGTTTGAAATGCTGATTTTCTATCCAAGTGGAAAGGCAGGTCCACAGCTCGATACACAAGTTTAGAGCTACGGGGGGAGGTCAGGGCTGGAGCAGTACATTTCACCACCTTTATACATAATAACACGTTGGATGGTACTGTTCTGTCTTGCTGAAGTCTCCCTCCATATCATCCTGTGTGCAGATGTCTGAAGTCTCGGGGAGGCATTTCTCAGAATCACTGCCAAGCCCAACACTGTGATATTTTTAAAGTGTCACATCCTCCGTGCCCCTCTGAATCAAGTCACACTTTTAATTACGTTTCCACTTACAACCTCAAGTAAAGGAGAAAAATACCCTAAGGAATTGATCCCTGCAGGCAAAGCACTGGAATTTTCAGTGGCTACCCTTCTCTGCTTCTCTCTCTCTTTCTTTTTTTTTGTTTTTGGATCTGCCAAGAACATTGTTAATTCTCAATTCCTGATTGGCTCTAGAAGTGAGGGCCTGGTGGTGGGGAACATTTAGGAAGCACTATTTTCAAGAAGTGGAGTCTTTACAGACAACACAATTTATTGACTGAAATGCAGCAGGAGAATTACTGGATTGGGGAAAATACTCTAAAGAATTGACTAGAGACCTGTGTCCTCGATTTGGTCTGACCATGTTTCAGGTATGTGATCTTGGTCAGGTGCTCAGCTTCTTGTTCTTTGTAAAAATGGGCAGTGATCATCACTAACTTATTCAAATTTTGTGAAAATTGGATGAGATGGTGTGTCTAAGGTCTGGAAAGTGTTATGCATATTTTACAAAATCTACCACTTCTCACCACCTGCATAGACATCACCCTAGCCCACGCCCCATCATAGATCACCCCATCACTTCAGTGGCCTCCTGACTCTCTCCCTGTTTCTCCCCCTGACCCCTCAGCCTATTCTTAACACACAACCAGAGTTCAGTTCAGTCAGTTCAGTCACTCAGGCATGGCCAACTCTGTGACACCACGGACTGCAGCATGCCAGGCTTCCCTGTCCATCATCAACTCCCAGGGCTTGCTCAAAATCATATCCATCGAGTCGGTGATGCCATCCAACCATCTCATCCTCTGTCATCCCCTTCTCCTCCTGTCTTTAATCTTTCCCAGCATCAGGGTCTTTTCCAATGAG
>NW_011494644.1:1318525-1327818 GCF_000754665.1 Bison bison bison | reverse complement strand
AGGTGGCCAGAGTACTGGAGCTTCAACTTCAGCATCAGTCCTTCCAATGAATATTCAGGACTGATTTTCTTTAGGATTGACTAGTTTGACCTCCTTGCAATCTAAGGGACTCTCAAGAGTCTTCTCCAACACCACAGTTCAAAAGCATTACTTCTTCAGCGCTCAGCTTTCTTTACGGTCCAACTCTCACATCCATACCTGGCTACTGGAAAAACCATAGCTTTGACTAGACGGACCTTTGATGGCAAAGCAGTGTCTCTGCTTTTTAATATGCTGTCTAGGTTTATTATAGCTTTTCTTCCAAGGAACAAGCGTCTTTTAATTTAAAGGCTGCAGTCACCATCTGCAGTGATTTTGGAGCCCAAGAAAATAAAGTCTCTCACTGTTTCCATTGTTTCCCCATCTATTTGCCATGAAGTGATGGGACTGGATGCCATGATCTTTGTTTTTTGAAAATTGAATTTCAAGCCAGCTTTTTCACTCTCCTCTTTCACTTTCATCAAGAGGTTCTTCAGTTACTCTTCACTTTCTGCCATAAGGGTGGTGTTATCTGCATCTGAGGTGTCATCTGAGGTTGTTAATATTTCACAAAGCCAGAGTGATGGTACAAAAATATGTCACACCACATCACTTCTCTGCTCCCAACTTTCCTATGGCTTCACATCCCACTCAAAGTGAAATCCCAAGTCCTCAGGGTTCCACTCCCCACTTTTCCTGCCTGATTCCATCACCTATTCACATGCCCCCCTCCCACTCAACCCACTTCATCACACAGCCCTCCTGATATTCCTGGACACACTGGCAGGATTCCACCCTGGGGCCTTTGCACTTGCTGTCTCCTCTGGCTGGAAAGCCCTTCTGTCAGGTAGCCACATGCTTCCTTCTCCATCCCTGTCAGATCTTGATGCAAACGCCTCCTTCTCAGGAAGGCTCTAACTGATAATCATCCCGATGCTGAATGCCCCTCCTCACTCCCCTCACCCCACATTTCTATATCTCCCTTCCATCCTTTAATCCACAGTCTCTTACACTGTCTTCATTTCTTATGTGTATTGTCTGTCTTCACCCTGTGGCAAGTAAGGTGAGTGAGAGTGGAGATTTTGAGGTGGATGGGTTCTGTTTTGTTCACTACAGTATTCCTCATACCTAGAATGAGGCCTGACACATAGAGATAGATCATTATTGCACAGTAGATATGTCTTGTTGGAAGAATGGACATATGAGGAAATGGAAATGTAGAATGTTAAAATAATTTCCCCAAAGTTATAGAGCAAGTGTGTGGCAGCAGAATTAGGAGCCTGGTAGTTTAACATGAGAGAAGATTGTGTTTTCACTTGTGTGTGTGCTTAGTTGCTCAGTTGTGTCCAGCTCTTTGCAATCCCGTGGACTGTAGCCTGCCAGGCTCCTGTGTCTGCGGGGATTCTCCAGGCAAGGATACTGGAGTGGGTTGCCATGCCCTCTTCCAGGGGATCTTCCCAACCCAGGGATTGTACCCAGATCTCCCACATTGCAGATGGATTATTTACCAACTGAGCCACCAGGGAAGCCCACATAGTCATCTAGATTCCTTTATTTCGGCAGCTGAAAAGTTTAGGTGATAACATCTTGCTTGTCTTCCTCCCAGGTGAAGTGAGAAGCAACAGAAATGCGTGTACCCATCTTAGTCCTTTTGAGTGAGTGAGTGAAAGTCGTTCAGTCATGTCCGACTCTTTGTGACCCCATGGATTATATAGTCCATGGAATTCTCCAGGCCAGAGTACTGGAATGGGTAGCCTTTCCCTTCTCCAGGGAATCTTCCCAACCCAGGGATTGAACCAGGTCTCCCACATTGCAGGCAGATTCTTTACCAGCTGAGCCACAAGGGAAGTCCAAGAATACTGGAGTGGGTAGCCTTTACCTTCTCCAGGGTATCTTCCTGACCCAAGAATCAAACCAGGGTCTCCTGCATTGCAGGTGGATTCTTTACCAACTGAGCTATAAGGAAGTCATTTTGGGTCCTTTTGGGTCAGTGTAACAAGACTACAGATTGGGGGGCTTAAAAATGACAGGGATTCGTATTTCACTGTTCTGGAGACTGGAAAGTGAAAACTGGACTCATTATCAACTCACCTAGGCTTCCCAGGTGGCGCTAGTGGTAAAGAAGCTGCCTGCCAATGCAGGAGACATAAGAGACCTGAGTTCAGTCCCTGGGTCAGGAAGATCCTCTGGAGAAGGAAACGGCAATCCACTCCAATATTCTTGCCTGGAGAATCCCATGGACAGAGGAGCCTGGTGGGCTGCAGTCCATGGGGTCACACAGAGTCATACCAACTAAAACGACTTAGTATGCATTCATCAAGGCACCTGGCAGATTCACTGTCTGCTGAGAGCTCACTTTCTGGTTCAAGGACAGCTGTTTTCTCTCTGTGTCCTCACGTGGCAAGGGAGTTCTCTGGGGTCCCTTTTATAAGGGCACTAATCCCATTCATGAGGGCTCCACCCTCATGACCTCATTACCGCCCATAGGGCCCCATCTCCTAATATGACACTGGAAATTAGGCTTCAACATATGAATTTTGAGTGTATACATTCAACCTATAGTAGCCCCTTCCCCTCAAAAAGTGCAAACTCCCATCCAGACATATCCAGGAATCTGAGGCTGTGTGAGGTAGTACTGTTTAAGGACACCTTTGGTGCCTGGAGAGGCACCCCTTTGGCTCACCTGATTTCACATGTGGCCAGCTGTGTGCATGCTCCAGGTTTCTCACCTCAGGTACAAACTGCAGGTTGTCTCTTCCCTCTCCCAGCCTCTGGCTTTTTATGACCAGGGAGCTCAGTGCATATGCAGAAGTTACCTGGCTGCATGCGGCAGGCAGTGTCCCTGGACACCTGCCCTCAACCAACGGGCATCGGGGGAGAAATGCCCCAGGTCCACACTTGCTGGAGTGAGGCTGAGCAACAGTCTCCATGTGTTCTCGGAAGGTCCTTGCAGGATTGTGTGCTGCTTGCTCACCGTGGTAGCAGCTCCACTGACACTCTGCTGCCCCTCCCTCCTTCTCCATCACACTCTCTCCTCTCTCTTCTCCTGGCCCCTAAGTCACCTCCCAAGCATATTTCCTGCATCTGTGCCCATGTCTTAGGCTCTGCTTTCAGAGGATGACTGCTAAGGGGAGCTCAGGAGCTGAAATCAGACAGAAAGTGTGTTGGTCGCTCAGTCGTGTCTGACTCTTTGCAACCCCATGGACTGTAGAACCGTGTTCAAACTCCAGCTCCACCCCTGTGCCCCTGTGTATCATTCTTAACTTCCTTGTGCTTCTCCAGTGAGTGGAGATACTAATGTGCACCCTGCCTGCTTGTCAGGAGGAGGAAGGCATCCATGTAATTGCTTATCTGAATGCTTGGCACAGCATAGGCTATTAAAAAATGGAAACTGTTATTATGATGTGACTGACATACTTTTATTACCCATCTTTGTCATTCAAGGCAAGAGATGAGAACAAGGAAAGGGCAGGAAGGGGGGCATGTCCTGAGTGGGGAGGATGAAGCACCCTTGAGTCCTCCCATTCTGAAGCTGCTGTGGTAGAGGGGAGTGTCCTGTTGCTTCCCCTGGAGACATAAGGTCTCATCAATCCTTCAATATCTACATGTCAGACATATTCCTCCAACCTGATGTGTTAATGTGCCTCATATTTATAGCTAACATTCACATGGCAGAAACTAGTGTAAGTTCTCAACATTGTAGTAAGTTCTTCATCCGTATATTACAGATGAGGAACATGAAGCCAAGAGAGGTTGATCAACCTTCCAAGGTTACACAGCTAGCAGGAAAGAGCAAAGCTGGATTTGGATCTAGCTGGTCTGTTATTAATATATTGTCTCTTTGCACAAGATCAGCAGAGCCTAAGAAGCAATTGGCTGCCATCCCAGCATACCAGGTAAAAAGAGACATCATCATTTCCTTATTTGGTGACCTAATAAAGGATGCGTTTAGAATGAAGCGGTGGTCCAGAAGCTCCAACCTCCTCTGTCTGCAAATTCTCACCGAAGATTTCTGCCTCTGCTCAAGACACTTCAACCTCCAATTTCTTCCCCTGGCCAGCTGAATCTCCCTGCAAATAATAAAGCTGTGATATTTCAGTTGAGGAGAAGATGGTAGTTTTGCAGAAACTGAATGGCAGGAACCATGGAGCTGAAATGATCAGGCTGTGATGGCTCCTGCTGTCAGGCAGGTGGAGAAAGAGCGTCAGATGGAAGAGACCCGCTTCCAGGAGCTCCTGTGCTCGCTTTTTGTCAACATCGACTTACATGATAGATTTGAAGTGGAAAACGGAAATCTGAAAATTATAGACAAAGAATGGCAGTTAGTTTAACGAAAGCAAAAAGATGGGATTAAAAAAAAAAAAACCCTAATGTTTTGCTAAGTAAGTCAGCACTGGGAACAATTTTACTAGGAAGTAAAAATAAACTCTAGTTTATAGGCATCATGGAATTTGTTATGTCTTTTTTATCCTGCGTGTTTATAGCTGTGTTAGGGCAAGAGCTGTACTGAGACCTGTTGGAGGCTCTGTGTGGGGATGAGGGATGTAGGATGTGGAGTCAGATGGCCTGAGTTCAAATCCTGACTCTTACCAGCTGTGCAGTCTTAAGCACATTTGGAATCCTCTCTAAACCTCAGTTTCTGCATCTTATAATTAGCCTTTTGCAGAGGATTATACTGAGGGGTGGGCTTCCCTGGTGGCTCAGATAGTAAATAATCTGCCTGCAAGGAGGGAGACCAGGATTTGATCCCTGGGTCGGGAAGATCCTCCGGAGAAGGAAATGGCAACCCACTCCAGTATTCTTGCCTGGGAAATGACACAGACAGAGGAGCCTGGTGGGCTACCGTCCATAGGATTGCAGAGAGTCAGACATGACTGAAGCAACTTAGCACGCACACATGAATACTGAGGGACAGACGAGGGGATTGTCTAATTAGCATTGTACCAGGCACATGGCTAATTCTCAGTAAGTCGTAACTATTATGATAACAGATTTATAAAATGGGTGAAATCTTATACCTGGTTTTAAAGATGTAGACACACAGAAGGAATGACTAGATCTGGTTCTCCGATGCAACCTTTAAAAATTGATGGCAAAATGAAGAAATGATTAACAACAATGATGAGAACCATCTCAGAAATAATTTGAACAGGAGATCATTGAATTTACTAATTGTTTTTCCTACTGAAGACTTCCATCCACTGTAGCATAATTGTTCACTGCATTTATCTTGACTTCAGACAAGACTTTAATTTCCACTTTATTTACTAACCTGGACAGCTACCTAATCATGAAATTTAGTTTTCTTGTCTGTAAATTGCGGGTAATTGTAGTACCAAACTCATGAGTTTTTTCTTTTTAATTAATTAATTTATTTTCATTGGAGGATAATTACTTTACAATACTGTGATGATTTTTGCCATACATCAAAACGAATCAGCCATGGGTGCACATGTGTGCCCCCATCTTAAAACCCCCCAAACTCATGAGGTTTTTCTGAGAATTAACTGAGAAAATGTATGAAAAGCACTTTGCACAACAACCAATATCAGTAATTATTTTAAACATGTATATTGCATATGTTCATAAATGCTTACTGCATACAAAACATTTTTTTTTTACCCAACAGAACCAGTTTTGCTAGTTCTTTTGAATATGTGGGTGATAGCAATCAAGAAGCTAACTCCAGTCAATTGTCAGTGTCTGTTTGGGTTACAATTATGTTGGGAAAGATTCTGAGGTCACATCTGGGCTCAGTGGGAGAGTGCCTTGATTGATTAGATATGTCTGCCACTGGCATGGAGATGGAGAGTGGTAATGCTTATTTAAATCACATATTGGTCTCATGGCATCTAGATTGTGGCCTCATACTCATTTGCACTGAGGAAAATTCTACTCTTTGAGGCTGTGATATTATTTTCTTTCAATATCTCTCAGAAAGAATAAAATTCTTCCACCAACACTTTTTTGTTGTTGTTCAGTCACTCAGCCGTGTCCAACTCTCTGTGACCCCATGGACTGCTGCACACCAGGCTTCCCTGTCCTTCACCATCTCCCAGAGTCTGCTCAGACTCATGTCCATTGAGTAGGTGACGCCATCCAACCATCTCATCCTCTGTCGTCCCCTTCTCCTCCTGCCTTCAGTCTTTCCCGGCATCAGCGTCTTTTCTAATGAGTCAGGTTTTCGCATCAGGTGGCCAAAGTATTGGAGCTTCAGCTTCAGCATCAGTCCTTCCAATGAATATTCAAGATTGATCTCCAACACTTATTGAGTACCAATTCTGACAAAGCATATGGTAATTCAAAGCATATGGTAGACAGGGTTATAGAAGTAAATAAGACATCGTCCCTTGTACTTGAGGAGCTCAAGGTCTGCTTGAGGAGACACACGTGCAGATAAGAACCTTTGCTGGGGAGAAATGTGGTCCCATAAAGGAACTAATGAGTGGAGTCACTGTGATGAGTAAAGGATGGAACAGTTCATTCTGTGTGAAGCCAGTTGGGCCAGGAACAGGTGCTGGAATTGGGACTGAAATTAGGTCTTGAAGAGCACTTGAGAGTTGCCCTGGGATAAAGCAGGAGTGCATGGGAGTGTGCGTGCACAAAGCATATCTGGGAAAGACGCCTGCTGGTTGGGGCGGTGGCTGCGGCTGGAAAGGGGGTGAAGACCTCTTGGAAAGGGAGTTAGGGCCCCTTACAGAGCACCCCAGGCTCTGGCCAAGGGCAGCTTCTCCCTGTGTCATTACTTGATTGACTCCAACAAGTAGAGCGGGTCCAATAAGTTCTTTTGGTGATTTTCTTCTTCCTCTCCACCTCTGATTTCCAATTTCACTTGAACCCTCTCTATCCTCTCATTTTTCCCTCCTCTTTCTCCAGCCTAACATCTCCATCTTTCTTTCTTCCTCTCTCCTTTCTCCTCTCTCACTTCTTTCTCTTTCCTGCTTTCATCTCCTCCAGATCACGTTTCTCTCTCAAGCACATCCAACTCTTCTCCATCTTCCTCCTCCCACCCTCCTCTCTCCCCCATCTCTGCTTCTTAACTCTCTCTACCCCCTCAGCTCTCTCCATCCATTTCTTCCCCAACACTCTTTTTCCATCCCGGTCCCCAGGCTTTCTCTCTCCCTCCATCACCTCCTCCTGTCCCATTTCTCTCCCTCTCATTCCTCCTTCCCAGTAGCTGCTTCTCACCACAACTCATGCTGTCTCTCTCGCTCTCTCTTTGTCTTGAGACGTGCGTTTGGATCTCTTTCTCCCTCTGACAAGTTCTTCTTTGGCTCTGTGTTGTATCATTTTCCTTAGCAGGTGGGATTCTCTGGCATTTCTAACTCTATTTTAAACACTTTGTAAAGCTTGATTTAAAGGAAAATCTGATTTCCACAGTCTGTGCACTGGTGCCTCAGGGGACTCTCAGTTTGATTATGTCCTGGAAAGTTTGTGACACAGCTCAGGCTCTGGGAACCCAGAGAGGGGTGGGTGTGTGGGCTGTCAGCTGCTTCCTGCCAGACCATGGAGGGCTTTAGGGGCCCAAGAGTCTCCAGGCTCCTCACAATAGAGTGCCAACCTTGTGTTTTCCCCAACTTTAACGTGCATATGAATCCCCCAGGATCTTGTTAAAACACAGTCTTTCTTTAAAAAAAAAAATTATTTTTAATTGGAGGATAATTGCTTTACAATACTGTGTTGGTTTCTGCTATTTGCCAACATGAGTTGGCCATAGGTATACATATGTCCCCTCCCTCTTGAACCTCCTTCCCACCTCCCACCCCATCCCACCCTTCTACATTGTCACAGAGCGCTGAATGCAGATTCTGAATTGGCAGGACTGGGGCAGGACCTGGGATCTGCATTTCTCCCTAGCTCCCAGTGAATGCTGATGGTGGCCCACACTTGAAGTAACCAGGATGCAGTGCATGTGCATTAGGAATGTTCCTTCTGCCACAAAATGCTCAAATTTTCACTTGGCAGCAACAGTTTCCCCTCTTCTCTGCTCCCACAGAGCCCACAGAGCTTTCTGTCATATTTCAAATGGGCAACTTCCCATGTTAAAGTCTAACAATCTTTGTCCTTGTGACCCTTTCATTAGACCAAATGCCACTCCAGGGCTTGCTGTGGAGAAATGAGTAAACAAAAAGAACATTCCAGGATATCAAGCACAGTAAGAGGATTGCAGGACACGCACACACAAATGCTCCCTTCCCCAGCTGGGCATTGCCTGCTGCTGTGAAAAGCAGTGGCTTTGCATCAATGGCTCATGATTCTGGCTTGGCCCATCAGGTGCTGCTCTGAGATCCCCAGAGACCTTGGACCAGCCTTGCATGCAGGAGATTTAACATTTTCTCTCTAGACTTCAGATGACCGAGGGATCTGTGTAGAGTCTTCCATTTTTTTTTTTTTTTTTAATTGATCTCATCGTGCTCAATATTTCCACCCCGGGATGCCTGGGACAGGAGTTCAAGAGATCCTGGTTTTACAGCCCTTTCCCAGTTAACTCAGTCTTGACCAACAGTCACAGTCAAAGCCCTCAGGGGGTGATTTTCTCCTCTCTCCAGGGCTCTTTCTCCTCCACTTCTTGAAGGTGGTGTCTGACCTCATGGAGAGGTCAGGTGTTTCAAAGCCAAGGAGAAGTGGTCTCCATCCATGTGCTGTCCACTGTACTTTCTGGCCACACAGTGGGCTTCTGGTTCTTGTCTTGGCTCTGCATGTCCTGTGCTGGTGTCCACTGCAGGGTGACCATTGTGGTCATTAACCTGGTGTGTCAACTTGACTGAGCTAAATGACGCTCAGATAGCTAGTCAAAGATTATGTCTGGGTGTGCCTGTGAAGGTCTTCCTAGAAGTTAGCATTAAAAAAAAATTTATTGAAAAAAAAATTTATTGAAGTATCAGTTCAGTTCAGTTCAATCACTCAGTCGTGTCTGACTCTTTGCCACCCCATGAAATGTAGCACACCAGGCTTCCCTGTCCATCAGCAGCTCCCGGAGTCCACCAAAACCCATGTCCATTGAGTCGGTGATGCCATCCAACTATCTCATCCTCTGTCATCCCCTTCTCCTCCTGCCCTCAATCTTTCCCAGCATCAGAGTCTTTTCAAATGAGTCAGCTCTTTGTATCAGGTGGCCAAAGTATTGGAGCTTCAACTTCAGCATCAGTCCTTCCAATGAATATTCAGGACTAATTTCCTTTAGGATGGACAGGTTGGATCTCCTTGCAGTCCAAGGGACTCTCAAGAGTCTTCTCCAACACCACAGTTCAAAAGCGTCAATTCTTGTGTGCTCA
>NW_011494644.1:1317638-1318425 GCF_000754665.1 Bison bison bison | reverse complement strand
TTGCTCAGCTTTCTTCTTCTTCTTTTTTTTTGACTTTTGCTTCACTTTATTTATTTATTTTTTTAATATAAATTTATTTATTTTAATTGGAGGCTAATTACTTTACAATATTGTATTGGTTTTGCCATACATCAACATGAAACCACCACGGGTGTACACGTTTTCCCCATCCTGCACCTCCCTCCCACCTCCCTCCTCATACCATCCCTCCGAGTCATGCTAGTGCACCAACCCCAAGCATCCTGTATCCTGCATTGAACCTGGACTGGCGATTCATTTCATATATGATATTATACATGTTTCAATGCCATTATCCCAAATCATCACCCCCCTCCCTCTCTCACAGAGTCCAAAAGACTGTTTTATACATCTGTGTCTCTTTTGCTGTCTTGCACACAGGGTTATCATTACTATCTTTCTAAATTCCATATATATGCATTAGTATACTGTACTGGTGTTTTTCTTTCTGGCTTACTTCACTGTGTACAATAGGCTCCAGTTTCATCCACCTCATTAGAACTGATTCAAATGTATTCTTTTTAATGGCTGAGTAATACTCCATTGTGTATATGTACCACAGCTTTCTTATCCATTCATCTGCTGATGGACATCTAGGTTGCTTCCATGTCCTGGCTATTATAAACAGTGCTGCGATGAACATTGGGGAACACCTGTCTCTTTCAATTCTGATTTCCTCAGTGTGTATGCCCAGCAGTGGGATTGCTGGGTCATAAGGCAGTTCTATTTCCAGCTTTTTAAGGAATCTCCATACTGTTCTCCATAGTGG
>NW_011494644.1:1317017-1317538 GCF_000754665.1 Bison bison bison | reverse complement strand
TGTACTAGTTTGCATTCCCACCAACAGTGTAAGAGGGTTTCCTTTTCTCCACATCCTCTCCAGCATTTATTGCTTGTAGACTTTTGGATCGCAGCCATTCTGACTGGCGTGAAATGGTACCTCATTGTGGTTTTGATTTGCATTTCCCTGATAATGAGTGATGTTGAGCATCTTTTCATGTGTTTGTTAGCCATCTGTATGTCTTCTTTGTAGAAATGTCTATTTAGTTCTTTGGCCCATTTTTTGATTGGGTCGTTTATTTTTCTGGAATGGAGCTGCAGGAGTTGCTTGTATATTTTTGAGATTAGTTCTTTGTCACTTGCTAAACTTCAGCTTTCTTTATAGTCCAACTCTCACATCCATACAGTGGCTGACTTATTTTTGGGGGGCTCCAAAATCACTGCAGATGGTGATTGCAGCCATGGAAGTAAAAGACGCTTACTCCTTGGAAGGAAAGTTATGACCAACCTAGACAGCATATTGAAAAGCAGAGACATTACTTTGTCAACAAAGGTCCATCT
>NW_011494644.1:1284415-1316917 GCF_000754665.1 Bison bison bison | reverse complement strand
CATGTATGGATGTGAGATTTGGACTATAAAGAAAGCTGAGTGCAGAAGAATTGATGCTTTTGAACTGTGCTGTTGAAGTATACTTGATTTAAAATGTATTAATTTTCTTTTGCGGCCCATGGACTATGGTCAGCCAGGCTCCTCTGTCCATTGGATTAATTTCCCAGACAAGAATATTGAGTAGGTTGCCATTTCATTCTCCATGGGCTCTTCTCGACCCAGGAATCAAACCCACATCTCCTGCATTGGCAGGCAGATTCTTAACCCCTGAGCCACCAGGGAAGCCCATATATATATTCATATATATATATATATATATACACACATGTATGTATATTTTCATATCTTTTCCATTATGAAAAGAATATAAATATATTTATATATTTTCATATTCTTTACCATTATGGTTGTCACAGGATATTGAATATAGTTCCTTGTGCTATAACAATTGTATATCCATCCCATATATAAGAGTTTGCTTCTGTTAATCCCAGACTCCTGATCCTTTCCTCCCCTACTACTCCTAACCCCTTGGCAATGACAAGCCTATTCTCCATATCTGTGAGTCTGTTTTTGCTTTGTAGATACGTTGATTTGTATTATATTTTAGATTCCACATACAAATGATATGGTATTTGTCTCTTTCTGATTTCACTTAGTATGATCATCTCTAGGTCTCTCCATGTTCCTGTAAGAAGCTAGCATTTGAATTGGTACACTGAATAAGGAGATCTATGCTCACCAGTACAAATGAGCATCACTCAATCTATTGAGAGCCTGAATAGAAAAAAAAAAAAAAAAAAAAAAAAAGGCAGAGGAAGGAGAGAGATGCACTCTCTGTCCGAGCTGGGATGTCCAATTTCTTCTACCCTTGGACCTTGTTGCTCCTGGTTCTTGAGCCTTCAGACTTAGACCAAGACTTTCACCATCAACATTCCTGTTTCTCAGGCCTTTGGACTCAGATTGAAGTACACTACCAGCTTTCTTGGGCTTCAGCTTGCAAATAGCAGACTATGGGAGTTCTTAGCCTCCGTCATCACATGGGCCAATTCCTTTAGTAAATCAATCTGTCGGTCTTTCTCCATATTGGAAAGAGAGACTATTGGCTCATGATGGGCAATGAGAGCCTCTTTAGTGAGTCAAATGCTGGACATTGCTCCTTTCTTTTTGTTTTTCTGACATAACTATCCCAAGGCTTCCTTTCCAGGGCAGTGGGTGCTCTGATGGAAGAAAGAGGACATTGATATACACAATTTCAAAAATGATTGTAGTTTTATCTGGGGCAGTGCCTAGAACAGAGTAACCGATCCATAAACATGATCCCTTCTGATCAAGCTTGAGGATATGAGAGAAAGCTTCAGCATAAAGAAATTTTGATCGGATAAGAAATCCATAGAAATGGCAGGAGGTGTTCTGAAGAACTGCCTCTTCTGTGGCAGGAAATGAGCTCTGTCTTAGAGACTGAAGCCTAGATCTTGAGAAAAGGACCTGAAACCATGACATCATGCAGATGTGGCCAAGCTGCTATGGGACTCCCGGGCAGCTGTTTCTCACCAATGCATCCCCCCATCTCGCCTTTGTTTGACATTCAGCTGCTTATTTGGGAAAAGCCTCCTTTTTCTCATCATGGCTGTAGCCAGCAGACAGCATTTGTCTGTCGTTGATAATCGGTCTTTAGACTCCTGTTTCTAATTCCTGCTTCCTAGGGGCAGAGCCAGCAGGCATCCCTCGTGGTTTCTCGACTCTCCAGCTGGCATTTCTGAAGGACACTCTGAGCCCACTTCCACTTCTGCTGCCTTCTGACCCTCCGCTAAGTTCATGGCTCATGAATGAATGAGCAGCAGTGTTTTCCTGACCATGTGGACTCCCCACTGTCACTGGGCGCTCACCATCACCAGAGAGCAGGTGTTTCGAGAAGCCTGAACGAGCTGTGGGTGGTGAGACAGACGCTGGGCTTGGCTCTGGAAGCTTCAGCTCAGAACATTGAGCTGAACCATCTGAGGCTCCTCCAGGAAACAGGTTGTGCAAATCTCACAGCCCCCCTCTCTGGGCTCATGCATATTCATTAGTAGAACAACTCCAGGCCAAAGATAATGATTCATGCAGGCAGCACCATTCTGAGCATTATTATCTGGGAGTGACAACTGAATTTCTAATTCAACATGTGTATTGGACAAATAGATCACAAGAACTTTAAAGTCAGAAGCATCCTTTGGAGTCATGCAACTTCTGTTGTAATGTGGCATAAAATGATAGAGGAAGAGATTGCCTCTCCGGTGGGCTGTGCATAGCTGTTCCCTTCAAAGCAGAGGAGAAATGAAAGGGGCTGAGATTTCAGACACTGCTTGAATCTCCAACAGAAGCTAATGATAATGGCTGATAAGGAGACAACTATGGCGACAGCAGAGAGCCAGCCACTGGCACGAGCTCACCATTGTTTTGAGTTATTCCGTGGGCATGAACAGAATCCTCCTTCTCTGGCTGGCAATAAGAATGGAGCAGAGACTGGTGGGGCTCATTGGCTGCTCAGTAAGAATCAGAGGGCAATAAATGCAAGGCAAGACTGAAGAGGGAGTGGTAGAATCGATTTGAGCAGCATTTCAACAGCCAGCATGACACCATGAGAGCTACACTATCTGCCCGTCTGCAGAGATCGGCCACTTCCCGCTTGTCACAGCTGACAGTCAAGCATAAAATGGCTCCTGTCAAGGAGTGGCAGCTCTTTGAAGACTAAGTCTTAAACCATTCCTTAAAATTTTATATTCCAGTCCTCATGGCCACTCCACCCCCAAAGTCTTTTCTTTCTAAGTGATCGAATGAACTGACTGCCTATTCCCCTACCTACTGGGGGAGACCATGGAAAATTCAAAGTCTTCTAGAGCCTAGATAGTTACTCTTGTTTTTCTTCCCTTTTGAGCTAATAGTGATACTTTAGAATATATACTAACAACCAGGTACTGTGATAAAGTACACACTTCTATGCCTTCCTTAAATTCTCACAACAATCAATGACAGAAGTGCTAATATCCCTAATTTACTGATGAGGAAACTGAGGCTTTGAGAGGCCAAGTGACTTGGCCCTTGATTCATGCAGCCCATGATTGGTGGGAGCAGGAGTGGAGACCACTCCCTTTACTATTAAATGATGTTGATCTAACGATGGGGAGGGGTGTCTTTTTAAGGATGAGCACACACATCTTGAGCAAGTGGAACCCTGGTGAAGGATGTACTTGAGACCTGGACACTCTGGTCCCCTGGCTGCTTCCAGCTGCCTCTCACCTGTGGGATGAGGTGCATATGGAGGCCAAGAAGGTGTGCTGGCCTGAGACCTATATTCCCTCTATATCACACTCTGGAGACAATCAGGCTTGCAGTCCCACAGCTCAAGATCAGTAGAAAAACTTTTGCTTCTCCAAGCTCTGATTAGGCCACCTGCTTCCAATAAACCAATCACCAAGGATCGAGGATGTGGTGGGCTCTGATTGGCCAGCCTGAGTCACATACTTCTGGTTGGAGTCAAGAATGAAGTCACCATCCCCTGAGTGATGTGGTCTGAGAGCAGGAGGAAGGTGTGACCTCTCTCAGGACAATGGGTGTGTTGTACCCAGAAGAAGGAGAAAGAAACGCTGATCAGACAAAACCAAAAAATGCCCACCATACTTGTCAAGCCTCATTGCCTCCTGTCTTCTCTGGGTTCTGAAGGTTATGGGGAAGGTGGATATTTGAGGAGAGACAGGGGGAATGAAGATAAGAGGGAAAGACAGAATGAGCTTACAGAGAGGTTTACTCAGAAATGGAAACGCAGAACTAGAGAAGAACCAGAAAGATTTCCCTCAACTCCTCAAGAGAGAACACATAGGAAAAAAATGCTTTAAAAGTCCAGCCCTGATTCCCATATGCATCCTACATAGGTCAGTGCTCTTCCGTTTTTGTGCTAAAAGTTCTTAGAGCTCTGGGAGGATTCTTTACGATCCTTTAGAATGAATTGGGGAGTAAGATTCAAGAGGAAGTTTAGTGGGTTGAGCTCAGACCCCTCTGGGCTTCACTTTTATTTCTCTTTTCAGTGCCTTTTGCATAAGATCTTATTTGGGAAAAAATGGGCATTCCTCTCTGCTAAACACTGCTCTGCACTGAGATATTCTCAATAAGAACGACCTTTGGTTTACATCTCTCTCTCATGTGATCAGTGCAGTGCCAGGCATATAGTAGGCACTCAGTCATTACTAAGCTGTCAAATGGATGGTTGAATGGCCACAAGGGAAATTATGAGTGGAAAACCTTAAATTGTGGAAAGGAAACTCAGGGTTCTGGGAGCACCCATAGACTGATGATCTCTTCATGAGGGTGTAACCACAGACAGAGCCTTGCGTGGAAAGCCAGGCGACTGCTCCCCTTTGACTTAGACACCGCTCTAACCACACAAATGAAATGTTTGTGATGGGCCACTGCTTATAATAACATCACACTTTGTGATGTTACTTCTTACTTGTTACTATTTGTCAGTTACTTCTTACTTCTCAAACTCAGGACCAAACTCCAGTTCCCTGGATGCCAGAAAAGTCTTATCTCCAAGAAGCCAGACATTACCCAATCTGGCTTAATTATTAGTTTGAGATCACAGTGGCTCTGTAGGTTATGGTGTCAGATAATCCCAGATGTGATCTCCTGGATGAGAACTGGGGTCTGTTTCAAAGATTCCTTGGACCAGCTTCATTCTACTTTGAACCCCCAATCCGCTATATCCAACACATGTATACTCACATGCACACACACACATACACAGAGATTTTTTATTAAAGACTATCTGTCACACACATTCACAAAATCTCTAGAGAACCTGGCTTAGAAGCCATGGATTCAGAAGCGTAGCTGAAACTGCTCTACAGCCTTGGGCAAGGGGCTTACCCATCCAGACATTCTGGTCCAACTGCTGGCACCCAGCAAGTGATGCTGTTGCCAGAATCTCTGTCTTTCTTGCCTCTGGAAGCTAAGCATTCCTGCTGCCCTTCTTCCCAGAGTAGATCTCTGGGGGCAACCAGCTTCCCCTCAAAGTCTTGCACCGATTTGGCTGATTAGAGGAGTTTATTCCACATGCCTATGTCCTTGCGGCAAGAGCTCCTGGGAAAGAAAGTTTTAAGCTTCTACCACAAAGTGGAGAAGTCTCCCAACAAAGAGAAAGGGTATGCAAAGGAGCAGAGTGGTCAGAGTCACAAAGAGGTGGACACGACTGAGACTGAACAGCAACAAGATCTCCTGAGACAGCTGTTGGGCATTAGGTTCACTGCACTAGGGGTTCAATCCAAGGTTTCTTCTACTTCTCCCCTCTTCCCAGATTAACTTCACTTTCCACCCATATCCTCTACATTATTTAGCCCTCAAAGCATGTGTTATATTATTAGCTCTAAGCACCTAGCCCCTCAGGAAGCGCTTACTTCTCCTAAGAATGGAACCTGTGTTCTTAGCAGTGCAACATTTGTTTTCCCCTTTCCTGAAGAGCAGAGTGTTTCCGTTTTTGAAAAACACATGGCAGCAAGCAGGAAAAAAACCAAGAGAGAGAGTATGAGTTAAGCAATTCACATTATAACAGGTCAAGTCCAGCTCGTCGAAGAATCTAAATTGAAAGCAAATTGGTTTAAATTGAGACATGACAGTTTTCTGATGTTCAGACTTCTGGCAACATGGAATTCCTTTCCTGGAGGTCTCTGGGGAATTGACCAGCTCCACCAAGTTGGCTAGCATAATTGGGACATAGTTGGGTGTGGAGATAGAGAAATAGATCGAACAGCTTTCACATGTCCCTGCTAGTCTTGCTTGCATGCTGTTACTGTGCGGTACCAACCTATATGGGATGATGGTGCAAAGCTAGACATTCTAGCGAGGCCAGGCATATGAATGTATGAGTGCCTGGTGGGGCAGGCAAGGTGCAGGGAGTGGGGGCCAAGTCAGTTGGAGCCAGGAACAAAAGTCTGATTCTTTATGTGGGTTAACCGCTGCAATTATCCCCTCTCCAACCCAAATAAGTTTTGTGGCTCCTAGAGAAATTGAAATTGCCAAAGAGTGAAGTTGGAGGTGCTTGAATATTTTCTCTGACTCTTACTTAAACATTGGCAACTTTCCTGAGACTATAAATATGATTGGGACTCAGCCATTTCTCTCTTTGTAGTCTATGAAAATTAACTTGGGCCGCAGGGGCTGCAATCACTGCCAAACCCCCCCAAGTGTGGGCTCTTCCTCCACACTGACAAAAATAACAGTTAATTAGGCTGCAACACCCATAGGAAAGTGAACTTGCACCACCAATCATGGGGGGGCATGCAAAATGTTGCCATGACAACAGGCATTTACTGGCTCTTCATTTTAATGTATCAAAGGCTAGGGATAATTTCCCAGTGAGAATACATGAGGGTAGATTTTTTTTCCCTCCTCCTCATTATTTCTGCCAGTCTTTTGCCAGTATGGGAGCAGTATTCCTGTGGCAACGGGTTTAAAAGGTAGAGAGGCCTTGTGAGAGCATTAAACACCAGGCAAGCTATTCCTGGAGATGCTGTCTGTCTTGGGAGGCCCAGGGAGGATGGTGCAGCATCCTTCTCAGTATCTAGGCTGGATGGAAAGAATTTGGAGGCAGGTGAAATGTGAACTGTGAATCTTTGCCTTCATTTCCAGGTGAACTTTCTGTTTTCATGAACTTTCCTTCCTTATTCCTCTCTCTTTCCCTCTCCCTTCCTTCCCTCCCTCCCTTCCTTCCCTCTCTTTCTTCTTGTTTTGTTGTGTGCTTACTCTGTACCAGGCACTTACTAGGCATCATCTGATTTATTCTTCATGACTACACAGTAAGAAGAATATGATTCTTATTTTACAGATGAGGACACTGAGATTAAGAGGGGTTGAAGGCTCTAATTACATAATAATTTGCAGAACCTGGATTTGAATCAGGTCAGCTCTCACCACCAAGGCCTTCATCCACTCTATAAATAGAAGCAAATTTGTTTATTAGTTTTAATTTATTTGTTAACTGGAGGAAAATTCCTTTGAA
Organism: Bison bison bison; assembly: GCF_000754665.1. Classification (NCBI taxonomy): domain Eukaryota; kingdom Metazoa; phylum Chordata; class Mammalia; order Artiodactyla; family Bovidae; genus Bison; species Bison bison. The sequence goes on along the minus strand of NW_011494644.1, from coordinate 1,309,884 downwards.
TTTGTTTATTATTATAATCATTGCCCTCACCATCATGTATTAGCTGGCTATTGCTGCATAACAAACATCTACAAAATCTTAATGGCACATGATTATAAATATTTCACTTCAGCATAGGGTGGCTCTGACCCTCATGTGTTTTTTCTGGGGCTTGGGCTGAAAGGGAGGCAGCTACCCAGGGAAAGCTCTTCTCATGGTGATGGTAGAGTCATAAAGAGTCTGCTCAACCACACAAGTTTATTTTAGATCCCTCCTGTGTCATGTCTGCTAATATCCCATTTACCAAAGCAAGGCATGTGGTTGAGCCATAAGTCAGAGTAGGAAATACACCCCCTCTCTTTTGTGAAAGGAATTGCAAAGTTTTATGGCAAGGATGTGGATACAAAGAGGGATTAAGAACTGGGGCCCAAAAGGTTGTACAGTTATCATTATCATCATCCTCGTCATCATCACTTCTATGGACCAGGACTCTCTTTGATCTGGCTCAACGGTCAAGAGTTTGCCTGCAATGCGGGAGATCCGAGTTAGATCCCCGGGTTGGGAAGATGCCCTGGAGAAGGAAATAGCAACCCACTCCAGTATTCTTGCCTGAAGAATCCCATCGATGGGGTTGCCTGGCAGGCTGTAGTCCATGGGGTCTTAAAGAGTTGAACATGATTGAGCAACTAACACTTTCATGTGTAAGTAATAAATGATTTCTTTACAAAGCTCTTTAAGAGCACCAGTCATTACTGGAGCAGCTAGTCATTTAAATGGATTAAGTTTTCCATTAAATATTTTTAGGTAGTCACAAACCTGGCATTTTGTGACTACTTGGAATCATGGGATGGAGTAGCAGGTGGGAGGGAGGCTCAATAGGGAGGTGACATTTTTATACCTATGGCTGATTCATGTTGATGTATGCCAGATAAAATATTGTGAAGCAATTATCCTCCAATTAAAAATAAATGTTTAAAATTTAAAAAATAACCTCATATATTGGTTTATCACAATTTAAAAAAATATTGTGATTATAGCTCAATATAATGTTTCTTTTGAATTACTATGTAATTTACTTTATATATCTAAAAACCTAAATTTTCGGAGATGGAGTTCATAGACCTCACCTGGCAGCTAAAGATTTCTTCTGAAAAAGAGTATTTTTTAAATACTTAAATTAAGAGTATTTCTAAATACTCCTAACTCTTGGTCTTCATCATGTTTTCCCCTAGCACAACACATCAACTTGATTTGTAATCATAGCTCTACACATTTGTAGCAAGTTTTACAGTTGGTAAAGTCTCTTCCCCCATATTTACATTTCATCTGCATAGCCTCTGGCACCTGCAGATGACATACCCATGTCAGGGTTCTAATAGCCATTCCTCTGGTAAATGAGCCATTTACCAGAAATTGCAAGAATTTCAGTATCTGGACCTGATGAGTGAGGTGTGGTCAATTTTTCTTTGAGAAAAACTGAAAATATAAGAAAGTAGATTCATTTTTTAGAGAAATAAAATGGTATGGGGAGGGAGGAGGGAGGAGGGTTCAGGATGGGGAACACAGGTATACCCGTGGCAGATTCATTTTGATATATGGCAAAACCAATACAATATTGTAAAGTTAAATAAAATAAAATTTTAAAAAATCTATTTAAATTTTGTGTGTATGCTCCAAATATCTACATTTGTAAAGCTCAGAATGCTCAAAACACCTTACTTTTTCAGAAACAAATCAAGACAATGTTGAACTATGAACTATAAGGAAAATACAGGATTATTTCTAATAGGCTCAGCCAGGCACAAGATGCTCTTTAAAAGTCTGCTTAAATATATCCTTGCCATTTGTTTCTATATTACTGTAACCTGAGGAAAATATTTGGTTGTCTTTTGTCCAAAGAGTCTTACTAGCCATTCCATCTCCAGTATTTAGCATAATACCTGGTACACGTATAAGCTCAATAAATATTAACTGAACACATGAACGATTGGGTGGGAATTTTTGGAAGTGCAAATCCCAATTCTGAAACAGCTCACGTGGCTCACAGAATCTACATTTGTGAGCTTTCTCTGTTTGTAGGTAATTCTACAGAGAGGTGGGGCAGATCTGCAGTAAACAGCAGATGAACAAGGCCATTCTTGTTGCAGTGACGCGTTGGTACCGAGCGATTATTTGTTTTCTCTAACACAATGTAAAAAGTGCTAATGGGATTAGCCTTTTGTGATGAATACTAATACGATATGAAAACAAATGCTAATATGCAATGTGAAATTGCTAACAAAGGAGAAAATTGCTAATAAAATTCAATGGACCTCAGTGACAAATGCTTCACATATCCCTCTGGTCGGGCCAAGACTGTCCTCTTAGCATGGGAATGGCGTAGACTGGGGGAAATCTTGGCATATGGGCTGCTTGCTGATGGCTGGGTTTCAGTTGGTTCCTCTGTGTGGGTGGGGCTGTGAGAGAAGGCACACTTCGAGCCTCACAAACATACCCACTTGGGGCACCAAGTATCCAGCAGGGAGGCCCCCAAAGGAAGCTAGAGCATGGCCCTTTCCACTTCAGTGTCAGACCTTTAAACTTTCCCAGCATTCTCTCTCATCTGTGGTGCTGGCTGGCCTTTCTGCAACCTTGTGCAATTACAAGGCAGACCTGCAAATGGAAAAGCAGACACAGAGAGAAGTGACTGGCCTGTGGTCATACAGATAGCAGAGCTCGATGCTACTTCAGGGTCTTCCACTAACTCCTCCATCTTCCCACCCCAACCTCTTCACTCTCCAACTCTTCCTCCTCCCAGGCTACTCCCCTCCCCAGCTACTCCCCTCCCCTCCAGTTCCTCTCCTCTGCATCTCCTCTTTCCCCATCTCCTTCCCTTCCTACCAGAATCTGATCTTCTCTTTCTTCGCTTATGGCTTAAATAAACAACTTGGATTGGGGTAAATAAATCAGTCTGTGCCAACACAGGAAGTGACCAGGTTCTGGTCTCAGGTTCTGAGACCAGTGATGGCAGCACAGGGTATTCACTCAAATGGGTGATGCAAAGTTCTCTTGGAAAGTGAAAACTTTAGATGAAAGCCTTCAGGCAAAGGTACCATGGAAAGAACCAGAGGAGAAGGCAGAGATAAAATCCTTAAACAAATTCTGATGACTTGGGTGCAAAATGTGATTCCCTTGAGGAGGGGAAGCTGAGGGACCACTCGTGGCCCGAGAGATCAGAGAAGGGAAGGATACTTTGGAAGAGAGGATCCTGTGGAAGATAGAAGAGAAGATCATGATTGTTTGGCTCTCAAATCCCCTGAGAATATTTTGGAAAGAAAGCTCATCATAGGAAAGACAAAAAGAGAAAGGTAGGCATCACAGCCATTCAGCAGAAGGTGAGATGCTTGCCGGGGTAAAAGAAATCTGAGAACAAGATAAAGTCCGCTGAGAAAGACAAAGCAGGAGGGAGATGGCAAGAGAACACTTCAGGAGAGAAGGGGCCACCTTGAGCAGTTAGAAAGGAGCAGCAGGAGGAGGCAGAGCACAGGGAGCATGAGGCTGGAGGGAAGTTGCACATCAGCTACTGGACCTTGAGACAGGAGCGTGGCATTAAGTGAGGTTGCCACTGGACACAACTGCACACTCGGGGATCCTGTGGGAAGCCAGTAAATGAAGAGAAAGTGAAAGAGAGAGACCTGCTGTCTGACTCACAGGAAATCAGGGACATTGAAAGGAAAACCAGCTGAATCGTTGTCAGTGAACTCCAGCCCAAGTTCATCAAAGTAAGACAAGGGGGTGGGGTAGGAAAAGGGAAGGAGGGGAGGAGGGGAGACTGAGCAGGGGGGTCACCAAGAGGTGGGGAGCAGCTCCAAGAACCCTCTGGTTGGTTGGCTGAAGCAATGAATGAAGAGAGGCAGAGCGAAGTCATACGACAGTTGTTCCAGAGTATGATTTGACTAAATTCTGGGGACAGTGAAGAAGGGGAGGGAGGCATTTGGTGGGCAAGGGCTCCCTTCAGAGCAGTGCTGGGTCTAAGGAGATCTGTGAAGCCCAACCTGGGAGCCCGCTGAGCTCAAACAGGAGCCGCCCAGCAGCCATGTGCCTCCAAGGCTGTCAGAGGGCAGAGGATGGAAGGAGGTGCCGAGGGGCGGAGCAGAGAGCAGGGACAGGAAACAGATGGGTCGTGGCTATGAAGGGGCTGCAAGCAGAGAAGAGGGCTTCTGATCACGCTCCTGGGGGAGAGTCACCCTCATCCTCAAGGCCCAGCACCCCAACATCATCACCATCAGAGGAACAGTTGTAGGGGGAACAAGGACAGATCTACAGTATAAAGATCTGCATGGACCTGCACAGATGATCTCAAGAGCCTGATGGAGACTGTGAAGCAGTCTTTTTAGTTGAGGAGGTGAAGACCCTGATGCTCCTTCCAGCTGCTGCATTGTGTGAAGCTTCTGCAGGAAAAACTGGATTCAGAACAGCTGGCCAAACTGCTACTGAGCCAGGTGGTCATCCTCCAAGAGGGAGTCAGGCCACACCCTTACTGAAGGTCACACCGTGGTTGGTGTGACCCCATGGTCCTCTACCCCAGAGCAGCTGCTTTGTGTCTAGGAACAGGATATCTGTGGACATGTGGTTGGTGGGTTGCATCTTGCGGGGGTGATGCTGACTCAGAAGCCACTGTTCCCTGGGAAGGTGGAAATTGATCAGATCAATTAGATATTTATGGAACTGAAGACCCCCCAGTGAGAAAATCAAGGGTGGCTGCAAAAAGACCTCCTTGCAGTCCAGAAGGTGACCTCCACCAAGCACCCCTGTGACATCCTCCACTCTGACCCGGGCTTCCACCTGTGACCTGCTTCCCAGGGTGCAGGGTCAACTCAGAAGATTGCTTCAAGCCGAGTATTTCCATGAGATGCTCCCACCCCATCCCATTGGCTCCCTGATGTTCCCATATGACCCCCCAAGAGCAAGCAACAGAGTGAAGGTTGGCACCAGCCTGAAGTCCCCCTGAGAAAGGCTGGGGCTGCACATGGCTGGGTGACAGTCACCACAAACCAGGGGGCCTCAGCTGCAGGTCTCAGCTTCACCCTCAAGTTCTGAGGTTCAGCGTGGACCCCAGGCAGACCCTGGGAGTACCAGCTGGCGAGGCCCAGACAAGACCAGAGGCTGATGCTGAAAACAGACCCAGATCCTGTCCTGAGTGAACACACCCGATGCCCGTCAGTGCTGCCGTGGGGTGGGATTATAGACTCTTCGGCTGCTGGCCTTGTTTGATTTCCCACCTTTCATTTTTATTTTATCTTGGCTTGTAAATCTGTCAATTAAATCTTGTTTTCCTTCTTGTGGATAAAACAACTCACTAGATGAATACTTCTATATCCTCCTTTTGCTCTCTCTCTTCCCTTCGTCCATACCATTTCTATCCGCCTTATCCATCAGCCTCCCCACCGCCTTTTCTTCCTCCACTTTCTAACCCTCCATTGTCTCTTTCTTTTCCATCTGCTTCCAGTCTTCTTCTCCTGCATCCTTGGTCTCTACTACTTACTTGTATCCAAGAATCATTTGCATCAGCAAAATTGAAAGTGTAAATTGCTCAGTAGTGTCTGACTCTTTGCGACCCCATGGACTGTAGCCTACCAGGCTCCTCTGTCCCTGGGATTCTCCAGGCAAGAATACTGGTGTGGGTTGCTATTCCCCTCCTCCAGGGAATCTTCCCAACCCAGGGATCGAGCCCAGTTCTCCTGCATTGCAGGCAGATTCTTTACCATCTGAGCCACAAATAGCACCAGCAAAAGTGAACATTTATCATGAAAACAGACTTTGGTTTGGGAGCAGCCCATTCTGAAGTCAAAGTTGGAGTGAAAACTTGGCTCAGGTGCTCATAAATGTTGTGAATATGCAGAAATTCTCTGAGCCTCAGATTTCAGATCCATCATGTGGATTTCCTCAAAGTGTGGCTGCGAACAGCCAAATTTTAATTTCAAGTATAACTGCAACTTGGACTGTATAGTTATGTGAACTGTAATTGCAACTCTTCAAAAGGGGACAAGTGTGAGGAAGAGGACAGGGAAGGAATGGCTAAGAATCACCGACCAGGGTGATTTTCTTTGTCTTCAAAATTTTCTTTAATAACATTATTTCATTGTGTTTCTATGGTTCTCTACCCTGTCAGATCCAATGCCCTTTTTTTATAGCTAATATTTTGTGACATCCCCTTAACTATCCTGAAATGAAATTCATAGGTTATATAACTCACACATAATTTCATAAAATTTAGTAGAATGTCCTACCTATATTATACAGGAGAGTAAGAGAAAGTAGTTTGTATAAAATAATTTGTATTTTAATATGTAACTGCTTGGTTGTGACGATAGAAGAGATGATGAAGACAGATTCTTGCATCTCTATCTAAAATCATCATGAATGGCATGCTGACAGAAGCCAACTGATACAGATGTATTTTACTGGGGACTCTCCTACTTTGAATGGCTTTGCCACCGGTAATGGGGGTTCCTGAAATAGTGAACAAATTTCTGGTAAAGTTCTGAATAAAACTAAGTAAGATTTACAATTTGGTCCACAGACATTTCAGTGTACATTAAGACTGTAAAAAATAACTTTGTGTTTCTAGGGAAAGCAGACCTTATAAATAAGTTTTTCAGTGATTGAGTGTCCAGAGGGACATTAGAAAGTCACTTGGGATGTGGGGCAATTCTGCAGGGCCTGAAGTGCTCCTCTCTGCAGCATAGACTCCACCCTGTCAATACCCATGGTGTCCCACCCCCACAATCAGGGCAGCTCAAAGCTTCCACTGGCAGCTCAGCTGGTAAAGAAGCCACCTACAATGCAGGAGTCCCCAGTTTGAATCCTGGGCTGGGAAGATCCCCTGGAGAAGGGATAGCTACCCACTCCAGTATTCTGGCCTGGAGAATTCCATGGACTGTATAGTCCATGGGGTCACAAAGAGTCGGACACGAGTAAGTGACTTTCACTTCAAAGCTTCCACACATTTCCAAAATGCGTCCTGGGAGGTAGAGTCTCCCATTCTGAGGCCACAGCTATGTTTTCATTAAAATAAACCAAAAATCAAATAATCCTGCTCTGCGAGGGCTTTGAGAGCCCCTGGGCTGGCATCACTCTCTCACTGAAGCTAAAAGCAACAAAAATAGTGGCCCAGATCCTGCATCTAGAAAATTGAAAATGAACTGACTTTTTATCATTTAACCTGACAAGTTCAGCACATTTATACTGTCACATTCCTGTCTGTCCTCAGAGTTGTTGAACAGAATCTTTCCATGGATCCACGTTATGGCTAATAGGATTTGTCTGAAACTAAGTGTTCAACCTCCTGTTGTTTCCTGAGACCATGGTGGATTCTCTCCTCTCCTCCCTGAGCCCAGCCTTCATTGTATTTCAGCGAAATAATTCCCTGCCAGATGGTGGGGGAAATGTAGCCCTTGGGAGGAATGATGATACTGTCACCAAAGGCTAGACTGGTGAGGACCAGTTTGGATTAAAGCCAGACCCTCCCAAGGTGAGACTAACAGTGGGATTTGCAACAGACAGTCCCATCTGGACAAAGCAGACTTCCAGGATGCTGGGACTCACAGACATGCATTGGTCTGTGCAATGGGCCTCTGGAAATCTCCTCTGACATCAGTGCTCTGTCTGCTTCAGAGTTGGGGGAATCTTACTAGGGCTTGGGATTTCAGAAGGAATAACTTTGGCTCATGTCAAGAATTGAAGATTCCTGGAAAAAAACTCTCTATTTATCCTGGCGGCTGAATCCTTCATTCTAAGACTTTTTATTTTTAAAAACAAAACACAAACCCCAAATGTAGTTGCTTATGCTAAGCCCCACATCACCAAACTGAGACTCAATTTAACCACTGTTTCAGCCCCCTCAGAAATGGAATCTTGACAGTCAGGAAGCACCTGCTCACACCGCTGAGGTCATCTGCTGACAGACCCCCACCAGCCCCTGAAAGAAAGTGGCCTTGCCATGACCAACCCTAAGTCGTCTGGCATAAGTTCCTTGTTCTGTTTCCTTCTGCCTTTAAAAGTCTTTCATTCTGTATAGCTTCTCAGAGCTCGTTTCTAGGTGTTAGATGCTGCATAACTCAGGAATCATTGAATAAAGCCAAGAAAATGTTTAAAGCTTACTCTATGGGATTTTTAAAAAAACTTATCTTGGGAGATTCTTTCAATTGCTTGTTTAAGACTTTTGACTATGTTCCTTATTTTTTAGAGTCTGAAAAGGAGCTACAGCCCTGCCCTGGACACTTCCCCTTCCTCACCTCCCTCCAAAGTATTGCCTTGTAACATTTCCCTAGGATAAGTTCCAACCAATTCAATCCAATCTTCATTATCTAAAGATTACTTCAAAGTAAAAATCCTAGATCTGGCAAAATGGGGATCGGTCTCTGTGTGTGTGTGTGAAATTCTGCCGGATTTCCTGTACTGTGTGATGTTACATGAATTCAAGTGCACATCTTTGAACCACAGCTTAGTTACTTGTGCAAATCATGTATCCTCTCTGAGGATGTTTTCTTTCATCTATGTTGTAGGGGTGGAAAAGTCATTTTCTTTATACCCTTCTAGGCTCTTGGCTGAGACCCCCTCAGTCAGAGAGTGACAGTACTCAGTCATGTCCAACTCTTTACGACCCCATAGACTGTAGCCTGCCAGGCTCCTCTGTCCATGGGATTTTCCAGGCGAGAATACTGGAGTGGGTTATCATTGCCTTCTCCAACCCCATAATTAAAGACAGATTAGTAGAAGAAAAACAAACAGAAGTTTAATAAAATGAATAGCTTCCAGTGGCTCAGCTGGTGAAGAATCCACCTGCAATGCAGGAGACCTAGGTTTAATCTCTGGGTCGGGAAGACTCCCTGGAGAAGGGAATGGCTACCCACTCCAGTTTTCTTGCCTGGAGAATTCCATGGACAGAGGATCCTGGCAGGGTACGGTCCATAGGGTCGCAGCGTCAGACACGACTGAGTGACTAAGTACACGCACATACCTTCTGCATACACGCGAGATACCCAGGAAAACTGAGTAACGCCCCAGATGGCTGAAGCCGTTACCTTTAGTTCCACATCCAGCTAAAGACAAAAGGAAGATATTGGGGTGTCAGTTACAGGAGGTTATCAGGCAGAGCATAGTAAACAAGGGTGTGGTTAACACACAGATTTAAGTCAAGCCTTCTCCACAGATAAGAGCTTCCTGTGATTTAGAACCATCCTGCTCTTCCTGGTACTAAGAGAAAGACACCCTTGCAGATGAATATTTCCCTCATAAATATAAATGTCTCTTACAAAAGGATGATTTCTACTCTGTTTTCAGAACTTTTCCTGCATCTGCTGTTTCTTAAAAATAATCAGCCTAACATAATCTTTATGCTAAAGAGACATATTTTGGGGCAGTGAATCCTGTTCCCATTCATAATCTTACCCTTATGGGGCTGTTGTGAGGCTTGGCAAGTTTCAGATGTGCAGCAATCATTATAGTGCCTGGACCACGGGGGTCCCTCCTTAGATCACCCCACTAGCTTAGTGCTCAGTCTGTCTGTGGAGTCTCATCTCCACTCAACTCTTGGGCCCCACTGCAGCCTAGTCCCAAAGTCACTCCCATCAAAACTAAGGATTCTTCCCCTTCTCTGATGCACTGTGCATTTTAACCCATTGGTAAGTCCAGCGAGGTCTTCCTCAAAAACACACCTGAGTTCATTCCTCTTTCTTCAACTCTACCACCTGTATCTTCTTATAGGCTTCCAACTTCCATCACCTTGGCTGTGGCAGTGCCATCCTAAGTAATCCTTCTATTTGACCCGTGGTCTTTTATTTGTTTATTTTTAATTACTTTATTTTTATTTTTACAATATTGTATTGGTTTCTGCTGTACAACAAGGTAAATTAGCCATACCTATCCCCTCCCTCTTATGTCTCCCTCCCACCCCACAGTAGGGGAAAGAGAGGGTGAGAAAAACTGAACAAGTACCACTGACATATTATACCCCACCATGTGTAAAGCAGGTAGCTGGTGGGAAGCTGCTATGTAACACAGGGAACCCAGCCTGGCACTCTGTGATGACCCACGGTCTTTTAAAATCCATTCTCCTTGGGGCAGTTAGAATCGTCTTTTAAAATCCCGACTCACATCACCCCTTTGCTTAAAACTACCAACGGGCCCCCATACTACTTAGAATTAAAGATCTGGATGCAGCTGTTCGTGGCTCCCCGTGATCAGACCCCTGCCCATCTCTCCAGTCTCATCTTGCACCTTCCCTTCTGCTCATCATGGTTCTGCTGCGCTGTCCTCTCTGTTTCTCCAGGAAGTCAGACTCATTCCTCCCTTCAGACTTCATAGTTCTGGTTCTTTCAGCCCAGGATGCCCTTTTCAGGATGCCTTATTTTCATTCTTCAGGTCGCAGCAGAATTGTCACCTCCTCAGAGAGGCTTTCCCTGACTACCTTGTCTAATGTAGCTTATCACTGTAGGATCACTAATAAGGTGATCATATAATTTATGGTCAAATCTAGAGGACTTATTTGCCTAGTGAAAGGGGCTCTATAACAATTAAACCAGGACAATAGTCCTGGTTTAGTCAAGTTGTGTGGTTACCCTTTTCCTTATTTACGCCTTCTCTATTGCATCACTGTGCTTTAAAATCTTCACTGTTGTTGTTCAGTCACTAAGTCGTGTCTGACTCTTAGCAACCCCATGGATGGCAGCATGCCAGGCTCCCTTGTCCTTCACTATCTCCTGGAATTGACTGAAATTCATGTCCATTGAGTCTGTGATGCTATCTAACCACCTCATCCTCTGCTGCCCCCTTCTCCTTTTGCCTTCAGTCTTTCCCAGCGTCAGGGTCTTTTCCAATGAGTTGATTCTTCACATGAGGTAGCCAAAGTACTAGAGCTTCAGCTTTTGCATCAGTCCTTCCAATAAGCATTCAGGGTTGATTCACTTTAGGATTGACTGGTTTGATCTCCTTGCTGTCCATAGTACTTGTCAATGACTGATACTCTGTATTTACATATGTATTACCTCTCTGCCCTATTACAGTGTAAACTCCAAGAGGATGGGGCTGCTGTCTCTCTGGTTCACTGTGGTACCCTCATCCTCTTGAAAACTAAACTATGTGTTTAGAACATAGGACATGAGTTTAAGTGAGCTCTGGGAGTTAGTAATGGACAGGGAGGCCTGGCATGCTGCGATTCATGCAGTCGCAAAGAGCCGGACACAACTGAGCAATTGAACTGAACTGAGATGCTCTGTGAATATGTGTGGAATAAAGTGTATTGAATGTAAGGCACTGTAATTGCTATGGGTTAGGTGGGTGGATGAGTTATCCTGGCTACACGTTTCTTGTTATTTAAAACAATGAATAACAAAACCTGCCTTCCTATGCTGACCAGGAATCATATTCATCACCATATCAGGAGATCCCAAGTAAAGCTAACTTAGGGTACACAGGCGCACCCAGAGATTACCTGGTTATTCTTTGTTACCCCTTGTTTGAATTAGATTTGATAAGTATGGATCAGGAAACAGTTTCAAGAGTGAGAAGTACTCATACTTGATGAGAAAAATGTCATTTTTGCAACACTTGGGGTCATAAAATGACTTTCCCTGCTTGTTGATTGGAAATTCCAGAAAAGCAATGCTAGAAATAACACAATGGGATCATTGAATTAATTAATGTGGATATCGATTGTATAAATTCCGGTTATTGTGGAGTGGGGATTGGATCTCATGTTAATTAATATTTAAGTCCTTTTGGAAGTGACACCCCTCCCGGATCCTTTGGTTCCTCTACAGCCCATCCCCCTTGAGAGGGGGTTTCTTTGGGGCCCCAAACAGAAATCCCCTTATCAGAGGCAGTACAGATTGCAGGCTGGTCTTGGACTTGTATTATTTGCATTTCTATGAAGGAAGGGCCTGGTATTATGTAACTGTGTGTGGGTTCTGAGGGCCTCTAATGGGCCTCCCTTTGTACAGTCTCTTAGCAACCAATTGAAGTTTGTAAGCTGAAACAAAGAGACTTGAGTCCAGCGCTCCCTGAGCACATTCCTCTGAGTCTGGCCTGCCTCTAGGAGTGCTAGGTTGGGGGATATGCCCCCTGTCTTGTCAGCCAGAGCCCTGCAATCCTCATTCAATCATTGTTCCACCTGGGAAGGAGAAAGATTGCTTAGGGACCAGCTGTGTTCCGTTATCAGAAATTCAACTGAAGCCAGGAAAGTCTTTAGAAGAGTTGACCTGCAGTCATTCATTCTAAAATGCGGTAATACTGCCTGATAGTGTTAAAGAAAAATTCAACCGAGTAAATCCTGAAGGTCTAATTGGCTTTATTGAACAATTCATGAACTGGGCAGCATCCCATCCAGCAAGCAGAAAGGCGCTCTGAGGAGGTGTACAGAATGGAAGGTTTTTATGGGCAGAAGCGGGAAGGGACAAGGAACTGGCTGATTAACCTCATCTTTCTCTGGGGGATGGGAAGGGTCTGTGTGGCAGATTACCTCTTTGAAGCTATCCAGAAAGTTCCAAATTGACTGGCTAAGACTACATTCCTGGGAGAGGTTGAAAGAGTAATTAGGTTAGGTATGAAGCCCTGGTTTGGTGATGTGAGCTTAGCACAAGTGATTTCATTTGGGTCTGTTGTTCCTTTTTGACAAAAGTCAAGAGTGCTCTTTAGGTTTAGTAGGAATCTGTGCTCTGTCACTAATTAGCTGTATGTCCTTGGACAAATTACATTTTTGGGCTTCAGTGTTTTCATTAGTCATACAAGAACAAAAATTATACCTTCCTCATTGGTTGGCTGAGAGCATCAAGGTACATTGTACCTTTCAGTTCAGTTCAGTCAATCAGTCGTGTCTGACTCTTTGCGACCCCATGAATCGCAGCACGCCAGGCCTCTCTGTCCATCATCAACTCCCGGAGTTCACTCAGACTCATGTCCATCCAGCCATCATATCCTCTGACGTCCCCTTCTCCTCCTGCCCCCAATCCCTCCCAGCATCAGAGTCTTTTCCAGTGAGTCAACTCTTCGCATGAGGTGGCCAAAGTACTGGAGTTTCAGCCTTAGCATCATTCCTTCCAAAGAAATCCCAGGACTGAACTCCTTCAGAATGGACTGGTTGGATCTCCTTGCAGTCCAAGGGACTCTCAAGAGTCTTCTCCAACACCACAGTTCAAAAGCATCAATTCTTCTGTGCTCAGCTTTCTTCACAGTCCAACTCTCACATCCATACATGACCACTGGAAAAACCATAACCTTGACTAGATGGACCTTTGTTGGCTAAGTAATGTCTCTACTTTTCAATATGCTATCTAGGTTGGTCATAACTTTTCTTCCAAGGAGTAAGCGTCTTTTAATTTCATGGCTGCAGTCACCATCATACCTTTAACAAATATTTATCCAGGGTTGTGTGCATGTGTGCTAAGTCACTTCAGTCATGTCTGACTCTTCGTGACCTCATGGACTATAGCCCACCAGGCTCCTCTGTCCATGGGATTCTCCAGGCAAGAATCCTGGAGTGGATTGCCATGTCCTTCTCCAAATCCAGGGTTAGGTTTTTCTATTTGTTAGACACTATGCTTGGTGCTGAAGGCACCAAAGTAAATAAAATAGGCAAAAATCCCTGCCTTCTTGAAGATTACATTCTAGTAGGAGGAGACAGGCAATAAAAATATAAAAGTCACACATATATATATATATATATATATATGACATAAAAATATCACGGAAAATACTGGGAATGTGACAATTGAGCAGACCTGAAATAAAATCCAAGTAAGGGCCTTTATATGGTACACAGAGGTTGTATATTCATTAATTCCTTAGTTTTGTTAGCCACTCATCCATTTGCCTCCCCATTCGTTCAGTAATTCAATGACTGATTCTCAATCATCCATCCATCTATTCACCCTTCAGAAAATGTCAGATGAAGGTTTGTATGCATCATGGATTTAATGCCCATCTTATTATCTGAGCTGAGGTTCATTCAGGAGGAATTAGGGAAGTGAAGGCTTGGGATGATTATTGATCAGAACATGGTATATTGAAGTTTTTCACAAAACATAGGATAGAAAGAGCCTGCATGGTTTCTTTTTAAGCTAACATTTATTGAGAATGTACTTTTTGCTGGGCTCTGTGATAAATGTTTTATACGTGTTATCTTATTTAGCACTGGGAAGTCAATTTGTAGTTGCTACTTAATTTGTAGATGAGAGAACTGAGGCTTAGAGATCAATAGACGGCCTAAGGTCGGAGAGAGATTGGTAAAGTTAGTACTCAAACTTGGGGATGACTTCAAAATTCACGGGCTTAGCTATTTTACTGCAAGGACTCCTTTACTGATTCTGGGTCCATAAACAAGTCATAAGCTGATCTCCTTTGCCTTCATGTTCTCACTCATCAGATGGAAGATTCCATTCTTCCTCAAATCTCAAGGTTGGATGAAAGGACATATACGTACAGACAGGCACCAGGAATTACCAGCCAGAAAGGGTGCTGTGATTGATTCACTATGCTCCAGTTCCAACGAGACTGAAAGGGCTTCTATTACAAGACCTTTCATTTCTCAAGCCTCTGATGATGGTAAGGCAGCAATCTGCATGCAAGGTGACCTTGAACCGTACCTGCTTTCCAATTCCCACTGGAAGGGCCCTTTACATCTTAGCAGGCTACTAAGCCAGAAGAGGTATTTCACTCTGGTTTCCAGTAATTTGTTCTGCAGTGTGAACTTCTGGGTCTGCTTGTCCAATCTCATGAAAATTAGATTAATGAGTGTTAATTGGTGCTGACTTAGCTGGTTTAAAATGGATAGTGTCAAATGGAAGAGGACCATCCTGGTGTGATGGTTGGATCTGGGGCCTTCTGGGAATCAGGGTTCTGCATGATGCCAATGGCATAGGTTATTTGGGAACCCTCCTCCAGTTACTCTTATGGAAGACAGTGTCACCCCAGAGACCTTTGAAAGGAGGAAGGACACTTATTCCATTAGAACAAGGAGAAGATTTGCTTCAGAGACTGGTAGGCTTGGTCAAGATGTTCATTCATTCATTCATTCATCAAATCTTTTCCAAGCATCTGCTATGTGCCAGGCTCTGTTTAGGACTCTGGAGAACTACTGGTGAATAAAACAAAGTTTCTGTCCTCATGAAGCTTATGTTCTGAGGTCAGTAAACAATTATCAAATGAATACATGATTTAACATCAAGCAGCATTTCCATCTGATGCTTCTATATTCTCCATTGTTGTTGTTGCTTAGTCATGAAGTTGTGTCCAACTCTTTTGTGACCCCATGGACTGCAGCCTGCCAGGCTCCTCTGTCCATGGAATTTCCTAGGCAATAATATTGGTGTGGATTGCCATTTCCTTCTCCAGGAATTTCCTGACTCAGGGATCAAATCTGTGTCTCCTGCACTGCAGATTCTTTACTGCTGAGCCACCTGGGAAGCCCAAGCCACCTGGGAAGCACTGCCCTGCATTCTCTACTAATATGAAAAAAGTTCATCTTTAAAAAAAGAAACAGCATGAGATATAAGTGATAGTGAAAGCTGCTCAATCGTGTCTGACTCTTCGCGATCCCATGGACTATACAGTCCATGGAATTCTCCAGGCCAGAATACTGGAGTGGGTAACCATTCCCTTCTCTAGGGGATCTTCCCGACCCATGGATCAAACCCAGGTCTTCCACATTGCAGGCAGATTCTTTACCAGCTGAGCTAGATATAAGTCACACACTATAGAACTCAACCATTCAGTGGGTTTAGTGTATTCACTCATGTGTAAAAATCCTCACCACAGTCCATTTTAGAACACTTCCATCACCTCAAAAAGAAATGGTAACCTTTAGGTATCACCATCTTCTAACCCAGCCCATACGTCCTGGGCAGCCCTGGGCAGCAACTAATATATTTCCTGTCTCCCTAGATTTGAATATTCTGGTCAGAAGAAAAAGTCATCTTTTGAGAGTGAGGGGGACATGGAAAGGTCTCTTATTATCTCCACCTCCTAAAGTGAGGCTTCTTGGACCTCTTCCTCTTGGAAAGTTTGCCTTGCAACTTTCTCCAGGATCCAAATTTCCATTGCTTTCACTCTGGGGGATGGTATGGGGTGCTGGCCTGACAGAGGAATGCCTCAGAGATATTGCAGGTTCAGCTCCAAGCTACTGCAATAAAGTGAATATTATAATAAATAAGTCATATAAACTTTTGGTTTCTCAGTGCATAAAAAGTTATGTTTATATTATCATGTAGTCTATTGGAGAAGGCAATGGCATCCTACTCCAGTACTCTTGCCTGGCAAATCCCATGGACAGAGGAGCATGGTAGGCTGCAGTCCATGGGGTTGCTAGGAGTCGGACATGACTGAACGAATTCACTTTCGCTTTTCACTTTCATGCGTTGGAGAAGGAAATGGCAACCCACTCCAATGTTCTTGCCTGGAGAATCCCAGGGACAGGGGAGACTGGTGGGCTGCCGTCTATGGGGTCACAGAGCTGGACACGACTGAAGTGACTTAGCAGCAGAAGCAGCAGTAGTAGTCTATTAAGTGAGCAATAATAGCACTATGCTTAAAAAATAATGTGCATATCCTAATTAAAATATATTTTATTGCTAAAAATACCTAATATTATCTGAGCCTTCAGTGAGTTGTACTAGTAACATCAAACATCACTGATCACAGGTCATCATCACAAATATAATAATAATGAAAAAGCTTGAAATATCATGAGAATTACCAAGATGTGACACAAAGACACGAAGTGAGCAAATGCTGTGGGAAAAATGGTTTGGTGGCCTTATTTGATGGACGGTTGCTTCAAACTTTCAATTTTAAAAATATTCAGTATCTGTGAAGTGCAATAAAGCGAAGCAGGATAAAATAAGGTATCAGTTCAGTTCAGTTGCTCAGTCGTGTGTGACTCTTTGCGACCCCATGAACCGCAGCACGCCAGGCCTCCCTGTCCATCACCAACTCCCGGAGTTTACGCAAATTCATGTCTATTGAGTCCGTGATGCCATCTAACCATCTCATCCTCTGTCGTCCCCTTCTCCTCCTGCCTTCAATCTTTCCCAACATCAGGGTCTTTTCAAATGAGTCAGCTCTTTGCATCAGGTGGCCAAAATATTGGAGTTTCAGCTTCAACATCAGTCCTTCCAATGAACAACCAGGACTGATTTCCTTTAGGGTTGCTTCTCGGCCTTTTGGTTAAGATCAAATGTAGTTAATACCTTAAACCTCACTTTTATCCTTATGTCTCTGATTTGAACAACGTGGGGCACTGGTATATACGTGTAAAGTCTCAAAACGGGAGATTTCTTCTTACTACATGAAGGGCTGACATAAGCATAGGGTGATAATGATAATTCCCAACATTTGGGGAAAAGTTTCACAGATTTAATCTTGAGGTTCTCAACCTTCACTGCACATTAGAATCACCAGGGAGCTTTACTGATTACTGATGCATAGGTCCCATCTTCTGATTTAATTGGTCTAGAATGTGACCCGAGCAGCATTAAAAAACCCTCCCCAGGTAATTCCATTGTGTGGCCATTGTTGAGAGGCACTGAACTAACCTTACGTAAAAGCCTAACTAGTAGGTGAGGCAGATAAGATTATCCTCTTCTCCTTTTCTTTCTCCCACTTTCCATCTCTCTCTCTTTCTCCCTACCTCTGTTTTCTTTTCTTTCTCCCCTTCTTTTCCTTCCTTTCTTCCTTTCTTTGGGTTGGGAAGATCCCCTAGAAAAGGGAAAGGCTACCCACTCCTGTATTCTGGCCTGGAGAATTCCATGGACTCTATAACCCATAGGGTTCCAAAGAGTCGGATATGACTGAGTGACTTTCACTTCACTTTTCCTTTCTTTCTTGAAATTAAAAAGTTCTATCACAAAGTCAAGTGACTAACTCAAAGTCACGCAACCGATAATCAGGAGGGTCAGAACTCAAACCCATGTTAGCCGTTTGTGCTTTTTCAATTTGCATCAGTGTTGCCTCCAGATGGCCAGTATTATGCCCATTACAAAGAAAGAGAAGCTGAGTGTGATGGTTGATTTTGTTTCCACTTGACAGGGCCAAAGGGTCTTGGTTACACGATTAAACATTGTTCTGAGTGCATCTTGAATAAGATCAATATTTCAATTGAGTGAATAAAGCACTCACCCTAATGTGGGTGGACCTCATTCAATCAGTTGAAGGTCTGAGTAGAATAAAAAGACAGACCCTCCTGCCCGTATGGGGGAAAGCCTCCTGCTTGAATCCTTTGAGCTGGGATACTGGTCTTTTCCTTTCTTCAGTCCAGTACTGAGACATTAGCTCTTCTCGGGTTTCGAGTTACCAGCCTGTGGACCTGCAGCTGCACCATCGACTCTCCTGCTTCTCAGGCCTCTGGACATGGACTGCAACTTACATTATTAGTTCTCCTGGGTTTTCGGCTGGCTGACTGCTGATCTGCGGACTTAGCCTCTATAATCATGGGAGCCAATTCCTTATAATAATAAATCTTATTTATAATAGTAAATCTTATATTCTAATAATAACTCCTATTGGAGAACACTGACACTGAGGGACAGAACAATTAGGTTTCTGGATAAAGATCTGACTTTGAGTTAGGGGGCAGTTAGTGAGGGTTCCATGTCCCTTACACCCCTGATGTTCCTTCCTCTTCTGTTGCCAGTCTTTGAAGCTAAGTTTGGGTCAATACCCATATTAGATGAACAAACCCTGGAGTCCTTGATGACAAGCTCAATGTCAGAATCTGTGGATGCAGGCCATGAATAGTCTAGGTCAGAAAATAAAAGTTGGTAGGAAGGACTATACTTTACTGGAACCAAACCAAGAACATCAGTGTTCTTACTTTGGACTGATTCTTGATCCTGGAGTTCATCCAAGTTCTCCTTTGGCCCCTTGCATTTTACCTGCCCACCATCCAATCCCAGTGAAATCAGCAGATGGTCATGATGTGATCTAGGCATGCTGAAAAGATTACCGTGATGGTGAGGGAGATCCCAAAGGTTTTACAAAAAGAAAAAGAAAAAGCATTAGCTAAAGAATGGAGCCAAAGTGCTCAGATACCACTTGGCAGCCAGGGAGTGTGTTAAATCGGAACAACCAAGAGAGAAAAGTGCTTTGGAGTAATTGTTGTTGAAGCTGCTTCCAGAGCTCATTCCTCTTAGGAGAAAACTGTCTGTCTAGAATCGAGGAGAGTCTTACCTTTAGAGTTTTCTGTAGATGTGGAGTGTGAGGGCCTGAAAGACTGGTCTGCAAAGAGACAGCGGGACAAGAGATAATAGAGCATTTATGGGAGGGTTGCCTGAAGGCAGTCAGAGGAAGAGAAGGAGGCCCCCACATGCCTGGATGCTGGCGGTTGTGTGGGAAGGTGGCTGATCAGGGATTTGGGGCTTTTGTGAATGGGAGCATCTGATATTAAATTCTAAATCATTTGAAATACTCTCAGGCAATTTCTTACCTGAAAGCTTTGGCAAAATCTTCTGTTTACATAGCCTGGCAGTAGTATTCTGGGGTAGTGATGGCTTGGGGTGTTTATTAGGGGGTGATATAGTGCATAGACAAGAAAATGTATGTCTGGTATTTTTGCTGTAAGCTTTTTAGCCACAAACATTTTTGCTGTGTAACTAATTGACCATAAGGCAATTTTGTTGTAAAAGAGAAAATAAGGAAATATAAAAGAAGGGCATTAAAAAGGACATAATGAAACATGAAAAATGAGTAAAAAAATTAAAAAGGCTTTATTGAAATGTATTTGAATCCATTTGAAATGTGTTTAGATTCATGGCAATACTGTGCAAATAACTGATTTATTTTGCCTCTTATATCTAAGCACTTGTCTTCCAAGTTTTTCATTCATAGAATTTTATACTTTTTTTTGGCTCGTTGATGTGTCTCTTCACTTGGCATCACACTTTTCTATTTTGATAAAATTCTTCATTAACAGGGGCATCAGCTTCCAAATTCTAGGATGCATATTTGCATCCAAGCTTTGAATCCTGTTGAGAAAGCTCTTTGTTCTTGGCAGATTGTCACATGTCCACTGATAGACGTTCCAAAGTTGTATGGAAGGTGTGGATTCAACTCTGCACCTTTAAATCACTGGAGGATTTGCAAAGGACATTATCATTTTCTAGCACAGCCTGTGCCCTGACTTTACATTCTCTCATTCACATGTCCAGTAAGTTTTATCATAGTATTTTCTATCAAGTCCATATACATAATTACGGTCCACTATTTTAAGAGTGCCACATCTACTCATCACTGCACAGACTCTTATGAGGGCTAAGATTGATGAAATGCAAAAATGGAAGTCCTATGTCAATGGAGAAATGAAACCAAAACTGTCAACCACTTAGAACCAAACTGTCAACTGGTTACCTTTCACAGCACGATTGCCTTATGGCCGATTAGGTGTGAGGCAAAAATGTTTTGCAGCAAAGATGTTTATGGCAAAGATGCTTACAGAAGAAGTACCTAGAACTGAAATAAAGAATCCACAGAATAGAGAAATGATTTGTCAAATGAACCAATTTAGTGGAATTAGAACCCAGGTGGTAGCTGAACTTGAGGGTCCCCAAGAATCTCCAAAGAGATTGGGGGCAATGCTGTGTTTCCCTTGTTCAGGGCGTTTGAAAAATATCGCTTGAATCTTTGAAGTCAAGGTGATACCATCTTATGAATAGAAGACGTCAAGTCTCAAATAGAAAACAATTGTTGTGACAGACAAAATGAAATGTCCCTAAAGAGATTATGGAAGTAGTAGCAGTCCTGATCATTTATTCTTTCATCACACACTGGGACATCATTTTGTGTGTCAAGCCCCTAAATGCATGCTGAAAATATAGACATCATCCCTTGCCCTCAAGGAGCTTTACCTTTTGGTTGTGAAGGCAAGAGGAGCTGACATTTTTTAAGCTCCTCTTATGTGTAGACAGTGGGCTTTGTATTTCACATGCACTGTCTTTCTAAAATTCTCCCAACAGCTTTATGAGTAAGTAACTATTATCCCCATATACATAGGTAAACTGAAGCTCAGAGATGTTAGGGACCTTGACCCAAATCTGACTCAACTAATCCATAATGAAATCTGTGTTTGGACACAGGATTATCTGACTCCAAATTGGGAGGAAGGGTCCTTATTTTGGTCAGGGGCATGGGAAAATTGGTAGGCATTCAGGCTCGATAGTGTGATTTGAAAAGTACTCCCCATATTTGTCCTGAGTCCTATCCAGTCTGCCATAATGCCCATCGATCTATCTGCTTTCAGTGCTTTTCACGGGGTGAACCATTGCTGTCCACCTCATCCCCATTTTTAGAATATTGACACCAATTCAGCAAGGCTCCATCACCTCATTATGGATGAGTTTGCTAGCATGGGGGATCTGGGTCCCTGCTGCAGGGGCAGAGGAGAGACTGGGATCCCAGCAGGTCGATGTTACACAAACTTGGAGAAGATGTAGTTCTTCTTTGCTGGCACACAGACTCTGCTTTTTGATACAAGTAAGAATCATCCACCATAATTAGCAAAGGGCAGTTACTTGGGTCTTTTAAATGAGTCCTGTGCCCAGGCTACAAGGAGAAAAGGAGAGATTCATCATATTGTCTCATGACTAATTAAGTGAGGATGAAATCTGAACCATCTATGTGATATTTATTTAAAATGATTTGCTCAAGACCTACCCAGAATCCTTCTCCTTGGGGAGATAGCTAGGAGCTGGGTGGAGACAATTTGGGCATTTGAAGAGCAGGAATGAACTGGACTGGCAAGCTGAGAATCCACCTGAGCCTGGAGTTTCTGTGGCCAGTGGGTGGACATCTGATGTTTTTGTCCGTTCAGCACATCCTTGGGGAAAATGCTCCTCTTCCATTCTGACCATGTGATTGGGATGGGGCTGCCAATCACGGTTTCTTGCCCAATCACCTGGCCGCAGGGGTAGATACATGATCCAGACTCAGCCAATGATAGTGCCTAGTTTGCCTGGCCCCAGTGATTTGTTGGAACCACTTCCTTTGGCAATGAGAACAAAGGACATAGATATTTTCTGCTGTGCTGCTTGAAGGCTACGGAGTGACTTCTAAGGCCTCCTGTCTCTATCACATGGTGTGGCTGTCTGTAGAGGGGATTAGAATCAAACTGGGAGCAGCAGAAATGGAGCAAAAGGGGACAAAGAGTGTCAAGGTTCTAGTTCCCAGTCTTGAGTCTCCTGGAGAATCTCTCATCCTTGCCCTTTGCATTTTAACTGTTTCCTTCTGCAATTTCAGGAGCCAATAGTTTCCTCATCTGATTAACCTTGAGTTAGGCTACTGTTGGTTCCAAGTGAAAGAACTCTAACACAGATAGGAACATCAAAAATCATATTTTGAGAGCATTTTCTTGTAAGAAGCTGGGCAGCAGGCGGTTTCCCAGCAGACCAAATCAACTAAATATGGAGGCACAGGCTCAAGAGTCTCCAACACTTGACCTACCTCCTTTGGGTACCAATTCTAATTTTCCACTCTTTCGATTCCACCTTAGGTAAGGGGTGAATGATTTTGTCTGGTCTCATTCTCAGAGACTCAGCCTAGAACACAACTCTCAGCACCTGGCAGCCAGGCCTCCAGTCAGTTTTACCAAAGGCCCAGCTGCTTCCGTGAGAGGTGAGAGTTTTGAGGCCTGTTGGCTACATACCCCCTTGGAGCCACCAAAGGGACTGATGGAGTGGGACAGAGGGAGACACTAAAAAGACTACTTCTGCTCCCACTTCAACTGGAGCAGCCCTCCAAGCACCCAGTTACTTTCACTTTATTCTATTGTTTTAAACTGAAATATTGAGTTGATGTATGTTAGTTTCAGGTGTACTACAGAGTGATTTGACATTTGCATACATTATGAAGTGACCACCATGCTAATTCTATTAACCATCTGTCCCCATCAAAAGTGGGTACATTACTGACCGCATTCCTAATGATCCAGGGCTTCCCTGGTGGCTGAGATGGTAAAGAATCTGCCTGCAATGTGGGAGACCTGGCTTTGATCCTTGGGTCAGAAAGATCGCCTGGAGAAGGGAAGGGCTACCCACTCCAGTATTCTTGCCTGGAAAATTCCATGGATAGAGGAGCCTGGTGGGCTATAGTCCATGGGATCACAGAGTCAGACACAACTGAGCAACCACTTTCACTTTCTTAAGCTGTATATTACATCCCTGTGACTACTTATATTTACTATATAACTGGAGGGTTATATCTCATAGTCCCCTCCACCTATTTCACCCACTCCCTACCCTCTTCCTTCCGGCAACCAGTGTTCTCCTCTGCCGGCCCCAGTGTTCCCCCTTTTTTGGGGCACATGGCACACAGGATTCTTGTTCCTGACCAGGGATGGAAGCTGTGTCCCCTGCAGTGGAAGCATGGAGTCCTAACTGCTGGACCCCAAGTCTTTGCATATAATGGATTTAATGCACAATTTTGGGGGGAAATGTAGTCTAGCTGTGTAGAGAAGAGGAAAGGAAAACAGGTTTGCTACACAACCGGCCAGTTGGCTATAGAAAACATTTGCCCCTTTAGATGGCAGTCTTCCTCACTGTCATCTATGTTGAGAGATGACAGCGGGCTTGATCAGGGAGTGTGTGCACACGTCAGGATTTCCCAGGAGAGGTGGTCTCAGCATGAGGGCGGTGCAGAGGAGAGGGGAGAACACAGCATGACATGGAGATGATGCAAGATATCATTGAAAAGTCACACACCTACTGTTCCATAAAGACAGTATTTTTTTTTTAATTTTAAAATTCTGCATCTGAAAACACAGTATGACAGAAAGCATCTATATACACCTGCAGTGTTTTTGGTATGATACAGTATTCAATACATCCACTGTTTTCTGCAAAAGATTTTGCTTTGTCAGACAGAAACAAACTCCCCTAGACAAAAAAATACAGCTAAGGCACAATTTTGTTGTTATTTTTCTGCTAAATGAAAAGACAGAAAAGGTGCAAAAATGGGCGGGTAGTGCAATTGTTTCCGAGAATCACATTCTACAGTGAGGAAAAGCATTCGGATGATTGGAATTTGATTACTGGTCAATTTCAGATAGTTCAATATCTCTTAAAATACTCCTTTAAATAAATAGCAAAATATCTACATCTTTCAGTGTGTGCCATTTGAATTCACTCTTTTTTTTAAAACTTTATTTACAGAGTCTCTCTTTTTTTAAAATCAATACATTACAAAATATTTCTGTACAGTTTTATGCATATTATGATCTATAACAAAATAGTTATTTTTAAAAACTATATCACCACATGTCTTTGAAAAACAATGAAAGGGACGGTAATAACTTATTGTGAGGCCTCTAAAAAAATACCCAAATGCTATTGACAATATAGTAATACCAAAAAAAGAGACAAAGGACGACAAAGACGATTGAGCTCAATTCCAGTGAATTTCCTATGAAAACCCTGGGGTTGTCTTTGGCCTCCATCAGCCCTGGAGCAACGGCAGGGAAAAAGGAGGGACTCTGAAAGTAGGGAGAATGTGATCCCTTTGAGAACATGACCATCCACTGGGAATATTAAATTCTATCACTTTCCAGGCAGGAAGGACGAAGAGATAAATTGAGAACCTCTGCTGATTTACCCTTGAATGAAGTACATAAAGTCACCAAGTCTTTGGGGGAGGGGGAGGATTGGAAAGCCCATGTTGGCATCCTGCCGGTAATTAAACCAGCCTATTGACAGCGGCGTTATGCTCCAAGAGAGTGCTTCGGGAGGTTTAGACGAGCACCCAAGCCTTCATTTTACCCATAGGAAAAATAGAAGGATATTTTTCTTCAAGACGACACATAGAAGCCATTTCTACCACATCTGCAAGCTACAGATTGGCAGCCCCTGGCTTAGGAGGTTGCTCCGAAAGCTTCAAGATGCTCTTTTCTCTTGGATGTTGGTAGAAATGGGAGAGACAGGGTGGTCAGCTTTCCAAAAATAATTTTAAGGCCACATTTAAAAACGGAGAAACCTAAGGCTTTTGAGGGCGGGGAGGTGGCGTGGAGAAAGGACAGAAGGGAGCAAATGAGGAATGGAGAGGATGGAGTTAGGAACGGAGGTGGCAAGACGCAGAACCTGCTTTCCCGTGGGGCCTGTAGGCAGAGGTGGATGGAGTATTCCCAGCCAAGGGAAGGGGAAGAGAGAGGGCTTCCATCTCCCTGCCTGGGGCTTGGCAAGGACAGAACCAACGACAACGTGAGGGGTAGACACAGGTGGCACGCGGAAGCCCTCCTCAGTCTTAAGAGGGGTCTGTACAGTATCTTGTTTGCCAGATTAAAAAAAATACTACTACTTCTGAGAGAGAGACACAGACAGAGAGAGGGAGAGACGCAGAGAGAGAATTTGCATAGATTATACATTCAAGCTCCAGCAGATTTTGGACACCTTTATTCCTCTCCCTCCTCCCCCAAGGTAAACTTCTCAGCAGACACATGAGGTAGCGCCTGTGGTTGATCCATGGGCAAAGTAAGGAGA
>NW_011494644.1:1215345-1284315 GCF_000754665.1 Bison bison bison | reverse complement strand
AAAGCAGAGAGGACCTCCCGTGAGCACGGCTCCCAAAGATGCTTCTGGACACATGGCAAGGCGGCCGCTACAACCCAGGATCTGGAGCGACCCGGGCTATTTGACACGCCAACTTCTCCCCATGAACAATCTCCTGGACATCTCCACTTGGTGTGATGGAATTCTGGAAGGTGGGGACTAGGCCAGTGTGGACCTCCTTGATGTCCAAGGGGCAGCTCTCGAGGTCAGCAAATCCTGTTTCATCTCCCCTTCAGTATAAACTGTCTTGAGATCAGGAGAGCTGAACAAGCCAGTTCTCATGGGACACTTCTCTGAGGGACCATTTCTTCGGGATGGGAACGACTAGTAAGAGGCCCTCGTTCCCTTCAGAGTTCCACATATGCTGTTATTTTCGCCCCTTCCCAATGCTGGCTTTTCCCCCTCCACCAGGACACCACCTAACCTCCTTTTAAACACCTCTCCATAGAGTGGGCAGCGCACAGGCTGAACTTGGACTGAACCCTTTGCCTACACTCTGGTAAAAACAAAACTTGCCAATGTTTGAAAATCAGATTTCCTATAAAAATATGGATTTTTGGCTTCTCTTACCAAATTAGATGATTTTGCTGCACCGTGCCTGTATTCTCACTCGCAACTTCAGACTGGAGCTGAGACGCAGCTGTATTTTTTGTCTGTGTCAGGCGCCCACTTGCTGACCACAGTCCCCGCCATTCCCTCTTGTCTGACACCAGCCGCTTCATTCGTCTGTGCTAGTGTCCTGGACTGCATAGCCGCGGGCGACCCCTGCCAGAGGGTGTGGCTTTGACCTGGCAGGCCTTTGCCAACAGCTGTTTCTAGTATATCCCCCTTGGGTGCTGCGGAGGGAGCTTGGGTCCTGCAACCCCAGTGAACTGGACTATGAAAGGGGTCTTTGCTCAGGCCCCCACACCCAGCTGCTACCGCTCTCCTCTCTTCGGGACTCTCTTGGCAAAGAGATCAAGGTTCCAGCCAGGGTTCTCCTTGCACCTGCAAACTGGAGAACCAGAAGGAAGCACAGTCCCCCCAATCCTGGCCTGTGCCCAAAGCAGCTGTCATTTCCTTTTTTCGGGGAATTGACTGAAACCTCAGCTCCACTGGCATTTTGAAAGTTCAACAATGGCAAATGAAGGCAGAGTGACTCCTGGTCAGATCAGAAGGGCCTTTTTCCAAAGGGAGGAGCACACACACTTCTTAGAATGTGAGGATCCTAGCAACCGCTCTGCCCTCCTTGGAGACAGACCGTTTTGCGCTGGGCCTGGGAAACAGGGCTCAGAGTTGTCTGCCTCCTGGGTGTGGCTTCTGCCTGACCAATACATGGGTGAGTAGGAAACTGGACAAAGTATCACAGCTTATTGGATGCATCCTTCTCCCCCAAACCCACATCCCACCTCTCAAGCCCCCTAAAGTCCAGGGACCCGGTCAGAGACTCAGTCACACTCTTCTAAATTCTAAAACAATTTCCAGGGGACCACATTCTCAGGTTTTGAAACCCTCAAGGCTCAAGGCTGCCTGACCAATGGCCTTGAACTAATAAATCATTCTCAGGTAGACAATAAAAATGAGTTAAACTATCTCCCCTGGGAAAACATCACCTTGGCTCAAATCATCCTGGGCTTTGCTTGAAATTCTCTCTTTTTCCCTTGAAGCAAAATGTAACATCTTCAAAGTGATTCTCTGGTTCAAGAACAGAAGATGTTGAGGAACATCCTGTGTGACTGCTCAGCTTCCCAATTTCCTGGTAGTCAGCAGGGAGTGAGGGGACAGGAGGGGACCATTGCCAGAGTAATAAGCCAGCTCTGCCGTTTCTCCACGTCTTCCCAATAGAACAGGAGTCAGCAATGTCAGGGTGCAGGAGGGGCCTCGTTGAGGAGTCTGCAGGCTCATGCTGCGTGCAGGGATGTACCAGGGCAGGGCTCCCATAGCCACCATAAGTGACCATAAGCCACAATAAGTGACATACAGAGTCCTAGAGGCCTGGCCAAGAGGAGCAAGGCTGGCTTCCTGGGCAGCTTCCACAGGCTCAAAGAGTCCTTGGACAGAATCAGAGGCTGAGGGCAGAGAGAGGATGTGCCATGGGCCTCTGGGCTCCCAGTGAGCTTGTAGAATCACGTGGCAATCATGTGGGCTTTCTGAGAAAGCCATGCCAGGCCCCTGCCCTTGGGTTCTCCTGGCCTGTCTGGCCACCCCAACCACCCTTTTCCTAAAATAGATCTCTTCTGCTCCTGGGCATGCAAGGAGCTTGCTTTCCCTCTGTCCTCTGGTCACCGGGAGGCCCATGGTTAAACTGGCTGTGGGAGGGTGGTGATGGAGACGCATGGACGGCCCAAGCTCTGCAGCTGGATGGTCTACCTCCACAAGTGGCAGGTCTGTTGCATCCCCGTGCTGGGGGCTGCTGGCGGGGATGGCTCAGGAATTCCAACACCCCCAGAGCTGGAGGGCTAACCGGGCGGTCCTCCACCCTGTGTGAAGAAAAGTGAGGCACCGATGTTCCCAAGGGCACCCCACTTTCAGCCCATGGACATTGCTGGTTGAAGCATTTCCCTCATGGTGTCCAACTCCCTTGCTTTCCACTGAGGACATGGAGGATGGAAGGCAGACACAGAGAGGCAGACATAGGTAGATAGATAGATGGATACATAGAGAAAGCAGGAGGGAGGCAGACAGGAGGGGCTGGGGGAACTAGAAGGGCAGGAGGAGGGGGCCTTTTGTGAATAAAGGCAGCTTCAGTTAGTAAGATAACATAATTGACAAGCTGCAAAAACAGCACCTACTAATTAGTCATTGACTAAAACATATAAATAATAAATATCTAAAGTGTCCCTTCTCTGTATCCTCCATGGCCCACAGGACATCCTGCCTTGCAGGGGTAGGGTGGGGTGAGTCGGGGGTGACAGCTGACAGTTCACTGGGAGCAATCGGCAGTACCTTCAAAGCCACACTGGAGAGAAACCCAACACGCACTGGCTCTCCTGGGAAAGGACAGTGCACCCAGGGCTGGGACTTTTCCGAGGGAACCTTTAGAGGTGGGATCAGTGGAGGAGGGGGTTCTCAGCGAGGGATCGCTGGATGAGCGGGGCAACCCTCCAATGGGCACATGGCAAGGAAACCCTTTGGGTTTCTAGTAACTCAAGCAATTTGAATAATCCTACTCTTTAGGTTTTAAACAACCAGATACTCAGAACTTCCCACTTTCACATTGCATGTCAGGCGGGGCCGGGTGGCACCTCGGACAAGAAAGGCCATGAATTTAAAAACCGAATCTGAAATGCTTTTTCCTCGCCGTGTAAAGTCTGTTCCATGTGGTTTGGTTGCTCCCAGCAGCACCAAAGACACATTTCACAAAGTTCCGAGCGCCCGACTTCAGAAAGAAGGGCTCAGGCAGGTGAGGGGTATTGCTGTGCTGACCAGCTCAGGAGTTTTGCTCCCAGCGATCTCTATGAGGTTCATGGCCATGGTCCCTCAAAGTTCTCACTGTCAAAGACCAGAGGGGTCATGGCCTTGGTCTCCTGGCCCATGAATGGCTGGGGGGCTTGATGCTAGCCTCAGACTCATGAGCATCACCCCGTTTCTGCCTCAAGAGTGGGTGGCCTGGAGCCCAGGATGTCTGGCAGTGACACTTTGGTTGGACTTTGGCCAAGTCATGTCACAAGGCTCTCCTGCTCATCTAGTTACCCAGGAGGATGGCTGAACCCAAGAAGGGTTGGTGGGAGGCTCAAAGCTGCCCCCTCAACCCCCTGCCAAGACTACTACCTCCCTGGGAATGAGCCCACGAATGTGACTTTCATGTTCTGTCACTTCAAGGCTGGCACAAGGGTTTCCTGGCCCAGAGGAGCAGGAAGATGAGCTGAAGGGCAGGGCTGGAGATCAAACCCACCCTCTGGGCACTGCTTTCCAAACTAGCTTCTGCAGAGCCCTTGGGTTCTGAAGAGGTACCTTAGGAGATGCCCTTGGCAAAGGGACTGCCCAGTGGGCTGAGCTTTGACATAGAACCTCACACTCTCAGCTTCCACCCAAGCAGCCTGGATTTCATCCGTAGCTTGAACCTCCACCTACGACTCGGTAAAACAAATACTTTGCTGCTCAAAAGAAAAGTTTGGGAATCACTTGTCTGGGTGGGTTGGGGGGGTCATGTCATTGAGGGGGAATACAAGGAACCTGTAGGACTCGAGGATCAACCAGAAGAGGTAAGACCACCACGGTGCTGGGACCAAGCCATTGCTGTCCCCAGTAGCCAGCATGCAGGGTGCATGTGGTTGGCAGAACCTGCTTTGGCGTCCAAACCTTCCTTCTTCAACATCCTATGGCCAGGAGAGCCCCTCTCACAAAAGGCAGCCCCAGGGGTGGGAGGTCAGGGTCTGGGTCCCACTGGCCATCTGGCTGCTTTCCCTTTGAGATCCGCTGGGGTCCCCAAGTGCCCAGTGCTACCTGAGCCGGCCGTCGGGTTTGACTGCCCCCAGCTCCGACTTGGGGTCGGGGCTGAAGGAGCTCCAGGCTGTCTGGCTGCAGGTCTGCATGACTGGGCAGGCGCTGGGGCCTGTGGCACAGATGTCCATGGCAGTCCACATCCCGCCCACCAGCGAGTCCAGCCAGCGCTCCAGCATGGCGCCGGTGGAGGCCGCGTTCCTCCGAGCCTGTTCCACCTGGGCGGGGTTGATGGGCAGGCTGAGGACAGGGTTCAGGCTCTGGAAGCTCTGCTCCATGTAGGCGCTGCGGAGGGGCCCGTTGTGCAGCCTCAATGCCTCCTCTGAAAGCCAAAGGGAAGAATGACATCAGTAGACTAGCCACGGAGCAGTCACCTACTACTGCGTGCCTGGCACCATGCTGGGCACTGCATAGCACTGTCCAGTTCATGGGACAATCTCATGAGGAAGTCCTTTTAGAAATCCCATTGCACAGGCAAAGAAATTGAGCCCACGAGGACATTCCTTCAAGAGGCGTGAACCCACTTTGTGTAGAGCATGGTCCATTCATTTATCCATTCAGCATGTATTTATGGAGCCCCTATTATAGTCCCTGATGGCTCAGATGGTAAAGTGCCTGCCTGCAATGCAGGAGGCCCGGGTTCAATTCCTGGGTCAGGATGATCCCCTGGAGAAGGAAATGGCAAACCACTCCAGTACTCGTGCCTGGAAAATCCCATGGGAGGAGGAACCTGGTAGGCTACAGTCCATGGGGTCACAAAGAGTCAGACACAACTGAGCAATTTCGCTTTCCTTCTACTATAGTCCAGACAGTAATTCATTCAACACATATTTACTAAACATCTGCTACCTGCAAGGCATTCATTTATTCATTTATTTGATGCAGATACATTAAGTGCCAGGCTCTGTTCTGTGGTAGAGCAAACCAGACAATGAAGGAAGAATGATGTCGATAAAGAAACAAACAAATAAATAAGGTCATTCCCCAAACTGATAAGTGTCATGAAAGGAATTAATGGGGTGTGTGGAGTCAGAGCAGGGGCTTGATAAACTAAGGCCCCTGGGCCAAATTTGGCCACCACCTGTTGTTGCAAATAAATTTTACTGGAACATGGCTATGCCCATTTGGACACATATTGTCTATGGCTGTTACCACAGCACAGCTGAGTAGTTGTGATAGAAATTGTACACGGCCCACAAAGCTGAAAAATTTACTATCTAGCCCTTTACAGTAAAAACTTGCTGATTCCTGGGTTAGAGAGTGACCAAGTGTTTATTTTAGATGGGATGGGCAGGGAAGACCTCTCCGAGGTGGTGACATCTGATCTGAGTGCTGATTCACATGAAGGAAGAAGCTACACACAGATCCTGGAGAAGAGAACTCCAGGTTTTGGGAACAGAAAGTATTCAGCCTCACGGAGCACCTTTCCCGAAATCATACAGGTAATGAGAGTTGGAGCCAGGGTTTGAACCAGGGTCTGTGGATTTCAAAGCCTGGACAGGAGTCCTACACTTGGCTGCTGAATGCCCACTGTGAGCTTTCTATAAGACAGGGATTTCTCCTTTGGTCCAAGGTGTAGTGCATGAATAGACCACAGCAGGGAGTCCTGGGGAGCCCAAAACTTGGACCAGAGTTGGGTAGGTGGGAGGTCCAACTGGCTTCTGAAACAGCTCTGCCTTGCTGAGCACCAGGGTCTTAGGCCAGAGCACGGGGACCACAGTAAGGCTGCCTGGTTTGAATCTCCACGTCCCACACACTAGGCATCTGACTTCTTCCTCATCAGTAAAAATGGGTAGAGAACTATTACCTGCCTCTGTTACCTGCCTCGTAGCTTTGTTTGTGATGATTAAGTACGCTGACTCATGTGAGGTGCTTAAAATGCCGCCCAGCATATTCGAAGTATTCAGGAAAGTTTAGCTAGGACTATTATTATTGGCATTATTAGTACACAACAGACACACACACACACAACTACAGGGCTGGTTTTTATCATCCCCATTTTACGGATGAGGAAACAGAAGCAGCTATAGTTTAGATCTGGAGTTAAATCCAGGGCTGGCTGACTCCAGAGCCAAAGCATGTCATTCATACACCGTGTTAGTAAACATGGTAAACAAGCCCATACACCCACAGGACGTTAAAACAGCGCTTTTCATTTTTATTTTATTTTTCCATCTGGGGGCTAGTCTTTTGCAGAGTCGCTTCCCTGACTGCAAAATGGGGATACTTACTGTTCCAGCAATTAGACTCACAAGACTGGCACGAGGCTCAGGGAAAAGCCCATGTGCTTTGTAAAGTAACATATGAACAAGAGAGACACTAACTGTTTCCCAGGGCTTAAAGATGGGGAAGCAGAAAATATAGATATTTGGGCTGACAAAAAGAAGCTAGACATCTCTGTTTTGAGGAAGCTCCCACTCATGGCTTATTTCATTGCTAATTACAAGAATATATTTTAAAGAAAGCCTAGATCACGATTCTGGTAGGTCATGTTTTACCAAATCAGGTTTTGCTATAGCCGAGCTCACTGAGATTAGAAGAAACCTCTTTCTAAGACAATGCAGCATTAAGATGACAATGCCTCCTCTTTACTTGAAAGTGGCTGTCACTCTTGGAGACAATCAGGACAACCTGGATAATCCGAAGGTTATTTTCTAATATGTGCGGTCCTGAGTGAGGAAAAAAGACAGTGTATATATGCCTGCACTTCAAAAACAATGAGAAACTTAGTTGAATTAAAAATATGCCTTACCCTGAGGAATCCATAATTGACAAAGACTCATGGACCCCAATTTTCATTGCAGCACAATTAACAATAAATGGCAACCCACTCCAGTACTCTTGCCTGGAGAATCCCATGGATGGAGGAGCCTGGTAGGCCACAGTCCACGGGGTTGCAAAGAATCGGACACGACTGAGCGACTTCACTTTCACTTGACTCACTTAAGACATGGAAGCAACCTAGACGTTCATCGACAGATGAATGGATAAAGAAGCTGTGGTATATATACACAATGGAATATTAGCCATAAAAAGGAACACATTTGAGTTAGTTCTAATGAGGTGGATGAACCTTGGAGCCGATCATACAGAGTGAAGTAAGTCAAAAGAGAAGAATATCGTATATTCACACAAATATATGGAATCCAGAAACATGATCCTGATGAGCTTGTTTGTAGGGCAGCAGTAGAGGTGCAGACAGAGAACAGACTTCTGGGCACAGAGGGTGGGACGAATGGAGAGAGTAGCATGCACACATGCACGCTACCATTTGTAAAACACAGAGCCAGTGGGGATCTGCCGTATGACTCCGGGAGCTCCAGCCAGGGCTCTGTGACAACCCAAAGGGGTGGGACAGCGTGGGAGGCGGGAGGGAGGCTCCAGAGGGAGGGGTCGCATGCATACTTATGGCTGATTCATGTTGCTGTATGGCAGAAACCCACACAGTATTGTAAAGCAGTTATCCTTCAATTCAAAGTACATTTTGAAAAAAGAAAGGCAAAAAAAAAAAATGCCTTGACATATCCCCTGAGAAAACCATAATTCGAAAGGATGCATGTGCCCAGTGTTTATTGCAGCAGTATTCACAATAGCCAGGACGTGGGAACAACCTAAATGTCTAATGACAGATGAACGGATAAAGAAGATGTGGTGTATACATATATAGAGAGAGAACTCAGCTACAAAAAGAAAAAAAATGGGGGTCATTTGTAAAGATGTAGATGGACCTAGAGTCTGTTATACAGAGCGAAGGAAGTCAGAAAGAGAAAAACAAATACTGTATATTAATGCATATATGTGGAATCTAGAAAAAGGGTACAGATGAATCTATCTCCAGGACAGAAATAGAGATGCAGGCATAGAGAATGGACACGCAGACACCAGGAGGGTGGGAAAGATAAAGTGAAAGTGAAGTCGCTCAGTCCTGTCCGACTCCTCGACCCCAAGGACTGTAGCTTACCACGCTCTTCCGTCCGTGGCATTTAAAGGTGGGACCAACTGGGAGATGATGATTGACATATATACATTACCATATGTAAAATAAATAGCTAGTGGGAACCTGCTCTAAAGCACAGGGAGTTCAGGTTGGTCCTTTGTGATGACCTAGAGAGGTGGGATGTGGGGGTGGTGGGTGGGAGGGAGGTCCAAGAAGGAGGGGATACAGGTATACTTATAGCTGATTCACTTCACTGTACAGAAGAAACTAACACAACATTGAAAGCAATTATACTCCAGTAAAAAAAAAAAAAACACAACTATACAAGAAAGTCATTCCTTCAGTTCCCAATGCCCCAGGAAGCGGGGGGGCTGGACTCTGTGGTTAGGAGGCAGACAGGTGGGAGAAAGCAGGAAAGCAAGCATGTCCTGTCTTGCTGTATTTAGCAGAGGCTCTCTTTTTCAAGTTCATTAATAAGTCTGGCTCTCTCCCATTTCTCCCTGATACCCACCACAGGGTGGGCAGCTCCTGCCCCCATCTCAGCAGAGATTGCAAAGATGAGAAGCTGGAGATCGGGGAGACACCTGAACTGAGAAAAGGCAGGACTTGCAAAGTGGAAAGAGCAATTAACAAACATTTGAATACTGGGAATCAAATATTGTGGTTGGTGCAGAAAACCCTTATGAAAAATGAGGTTAATGTGGGAAATGCTATTACAGCATCAGCCCACGATGCTCGCCTCTCTAATTAAATTTCCCTCAATTCCACCTCATCAGATTTCTTGAGATTACCAGGGACGCATCAATAGCAAATTACTCTTGATGAATCATTTTACAAATTGCATTGCTCCCACCTTCTTGTTCCCTGTCACTGGAACATCATTAACAGATACAATTACCGACAACAGGGGGGCTGCTCCCAGTGGGATAAAATGACCCCTGGCTCACCCTGGACATGGGTGAGAAGAGCTTGTTGTCTTTAGAAACCCCAGGAGAAAAAGAGGAAAAATCGGGACCCTGTGCATGGCCCTGGGCCATTTTACTGAGGTAGGATGGATTCAGGGCCATTCTTGTTCTAGATGTATTGAAAGCTGAGAGGAGATGGTCACTTCCATGCCTCTCCTCTACATCTGGCTTTGGGAACCCTTAGTAGTGCTAAAAATGTGAGCCTCTTTAGGGTGACACTCGAGGACCCTAAGTGGGTGGGCTCTGGCCCAGCTAGCCCTGGAGGGACTGTCTTTTTGCCTGTTTCATGGGGCAGAGGAGAAGCAGACGTCCCTCTCCTGAAAACATGAGGTCCAAATCTTTCCACTTGTTAGCACAGAAACTTGGCAGAAATTGACAGACTTCACATTAATTCTCCCTTTTTAGGACTCCAAGTGCCCTTCCCCATGTCTATGTCCCTCTCTCCTTGTGTCAGTAGCTAAATGACACCCAGCCCAGAACTCTCTTTAGCTAACAGAGACTATGAAGCGTTCCTTGCTTCTGGGTTTCTGATCTGTTAGATGGAGATGGACAATTTCAAACACCCAGAGACCTAGAAATCCTGTTTTTAGGAATCTGTGTTATGGAAGAATTTTCATGGGCATATACTGTTTTAGGTTCAAGAATCTTCTTTGCGGTGTTATCTGTAACAACAATAAAAGAAGGTATGTGTCCACTAAGGTGGGGGACAGACTGTGGATCCTAAACTCAGAGGAATACTAGGCAGCTGGTAGTTTTACATATATTGACTTGAAAGTGAAAAAAAGCAAGTTTCACTACAAAGTGGATCATTCCACTTTTCAAAAAATGATATCTTTGTGATTTATTTTGTATTTGAAAGTGAAAGCCACTCAGTCATGTCTGACTTTTTGTGACCCCACGGACTACACAGTCCATGGAATTCTCTAGGCCAGAATACTGGAGTGGGTAGTATTTCCCTTCTCCAGGGGATCTTTCTGACTCAGGAACTGAACCAGGGTCTCCTGCATTGCAGGTGGATTCTTTACTAGCTGAGCTACCAACACTGAGAAACGTCTAAAAGGATGCACACTGGACTCTTGGCAGTGGCCACTCCAGGGGGTGGAACTGAGCAGGGAGGAAGATGTTGTGAGGGCCTCCGTGCATGCTAAGTAGCTTCAGTTGTGTCCAACTCTGTGTGACCCCGTGGACTGTAGCCCACCAAGCTCCTCTGTCCATGGGATTCTCCAAGCAAGAATACTCGAGTGGGTTGCCATGCCCTCCTCCAGGGGATCTTCCCGACCCAGGGGTTGAACTCATGTCTCCTACACTACAGGTGAATTCTTTACTGCTGGGTCACTGGGGGATTAAGGAAGATGGTCTCCATGATAAAAGAAAGAGGAAAGGAGGGGAAATAGGAAAATAAAAGAAATATTTTTGGGAAAAAAAGAAAAAAGGCAGACACACTAGGAGTCTGATATCCCTCTCCCAGACCTACTCATCCTGAATTTCCTGTTAATAATTCCCATCATTTCTTCATAGCTTTCTACTGATACATGAGTATTGAAATAACATATTGTTGGCTTGGCCAGTTTTTGAACTTTAAATACATGCACTGTAATTATTATATTTACCACCCCCCAAAGTTATGTTCTAGACACTTGTCCAGATCAGCATGTGGAGTGTTCC
Organism: Bison bison bison; assembly: GCF_000754665.1. NCBI lineage: Eukaryota > Metazoa > Chordata > Mammalia > Artiodactyla > Bovidae > Bison > Bison bison. Next base: position 1,273,308 of record NW_011494644.1, on the reverse strand, counting down.
TGCACTGGGTTCCCTGCTGTGTAGACTTTCGCTGTCAGAACAGACCACACTGATGGCCCATCAGATGTCAGACATCTGGATTGGTTCTGGTTTGCTGCTATTATGAACAACTCTGCTGTATTTCTGCACAAGCCTCTACCTCGGGTGGAATGTCTGTGTGGTATGTATCTATGTTCAACTTTACCAGCAAATGCTAAAGCATTTTCCAAACTCATTATGTGGCTCTCCCACCAGGACGTACATCATTCTTCATTGTGTGTGAGCTCAGTTGTGCCTGACGCTTTGTGAGCCCCTCTGTCCTTGGAATTTTCCAGGCAAGAATATTGGAGTGGGTTGCCATTTACTCCTCCAGGGGATCTTCCTGACCCAAGGATCGAACCCGCATCTCTTGTGTCTCCTGCCTTGGCAGGTGGGTTCTTTACCAACTGCATCACCTGGGAAGCTGGTGGCTTTCAGGACATGCATAGATGGTTATCATTCTCCAACTTGACCATCAAATAATGTTGTCTCAACTTCAAACATGTCCTAACATAGTGGTTGTGAAGTGGAATCTCTTTTTGATTTGAATTTGCATTTCTCTCATTACTCATGAGGCTGAACACCTTTTTATATGTGTGCATATATATTTTCTCTCTCTTTTTTATTTCTTTTATATCCGAGATTGGCCCTTTCTCTAAAGGGCCAGATAGCAAATACTTTTGGCTCTGTGGGCAACCACTCAATAATGGCATTGTGGCCCCAAAGCAATCATAGTCAGCATGTAAATGAGTGTGACTGTGTTCCAATAAAACTTTATTTACAAAAACAGGGAGTGGGCTGGATTTGGCCTGTGGCTTATAGTTCACTCTGACTCAGGGAATTTCTGAATTTGAGTACTTTTTGTATATTCAGATGTGAGTACTTTTTTAAATGTGTGGCAAATATTTTCCTCTAGTATGTGATATGTCTCTTCACCCTGTGTATCATGTTTTTGATGAACAGAAACTCCTCTTTTAATTATTTTTATTTTAAACCGTGAACAAGATTTGCTGAAACTCAATATCAGCCTGGGTTTATTTCCCATCTGTTTCAAATATGATTAGGGCCTTCTGTAAGTCCAGCGGGACAACATCTAATAAATAGGTGTCTAATACAGACAGACGACATCACCTCTGTGTGCAGAGACAGGCAGAAAATTAGAAGGTTTGGTATGACAAATGAGCAGGAAAAATCCTGAGAGGCGAGTACTGCTCTCAAAGGCAGCCCACGTGCTCCACATCTGAGCAGCATCGCCTGCCCAGGTGGAGGACCTGGGAGGCCCTTTGTATTGGAATACTTACCCCACAGACATACTGGAGGTACTCACCTGGTTTGATGGGCTGCCTGTTTGAGAAGGTCAGAGGTGCAACGAGGAATTTGGTTTCTGCAACTGGCACCCAGTGGTGGAGAATTTTCACCGTCCAGACCCCAGGCCTCAGGGGCAAGTTCAAAGGGGGCTTGTAGTGGGTGAACTCAGCAGTGGACTCAATCAGGATGTCATAGGTAGCTGCGATGATGTTGATGGGATCCACCCAGATGACAGTCACGGTCACGTTGGGGCCCTTCCCCCATTTCTGCATGCCTACCGGCTCGTCCATGGGCCCCAGGAGACCCCCAAAGTTGCGGAAGAGCCGCTCCTTGGCATCCCAGTCAGTGCCGACCTGAAACACAGGAGCGAGTCTTGAGATCATTGGGCCTGAATGTGAGTGCTCCATCCCAGAAAGGCCTAGGATCCTGCTTTGGTTGTTGTTTAGGCACTAAGTTGAGTCCAGCTCTTTTGTGAACCTATGGACCATAGCCCATTAGGCTCCTCTGTCCATGGAATTTCCCAGGCAAGAATACTGGAGTGGGTTGCCATTTCCTCCTCCAGGGATCTTCCTGAACTAGGGATCAAACCCATGTTTCCTGCCTTGGCATGTGGATTCTCTACCAGAGGGCCACGAGGGAAGCCCAGGATTCTGGTTACTGGGCTTCATTTACCCATTTTACAGATGAGGAAACTGAGGCTACAATTAAGTTACTTGCTCAGTAATTTAAGGCTGGACAGGCAGTTGGCAGGAGATCTGGGATTTGGATCTGGTCTGAAGGATTATGGGGCTATGGTCCATTTCCTTTGGGCCTCCTGTGTCTGGTTCATGGTGTGCATGAGGAATGAATGAATGCCCACTTGCAGGCCATCCCAAGGAAACATAACTCCTGCCACTCAACAAGTGCAGCTGATTTCCACTTTGGTCGTTGGCTTTCCAGATCACGTGCCTCTTTTTAGAGCAATCACTTTGAACAAGAGTGGAGCTCAGGATTTGGAGCTGCCCTGTCATAAGCTAGGGAAAAGGAGGGTCCCTCAGCATCGCCTATCATATGCAGGATTTCAGATGGCTTTCCAAGGAAGAGACAGTTTTGGCTTCCCCAAAGCATCCTGAGCTGGACCCTATGGGGAGTGATGGTTGTATGATCCATCCTTCCTGCCAGTCAGTGGGGTGTGTGTGTATGGCTCTGACCCCAGAAATCTGCCCTTGGCTTCCATCTTTCCCCTTTTGGGGACTCCAATTTATTCTCCACCCAGTATCCAGAACAACCTAGTGAAACGGCCTCTCACTGCTCAAATCCCTGTGACTGCGCCCCTGCTGAATTCTGGTGTCCAGCACTGCTTGGTACACAGTCAATGCTCCATCAATCACCTAGTGAATGCATGCATGAATAACTTGGCAAAAAAATGAACTAATGACATAGATCCCCGATACTGGGCTCTGTTACTATTTCAAGTCAGATGAAATCGGGGGTCTTCTCTCCCCCAGGAGGTTTAGTATAAGGTTCTGAAGACGCAGTGTGCGAGCACATGTGAGCAGGCGATGAGCACACTACAAGGCCTGTACTGCTTCTGTGGTCCTTCCACGAGCAGCATCTCTGGTGCGTGTGTGTGTGGTGGGGGGGGTGTGAGGAGGTGGTGCAAGTGTGAGTAAACATGTCTACACCTTGAGCAGACTTCACACGTGCAGTGCAAACACAAGCTGGTTTATATTTTCATTGTTTCTCCATGAGTTACTATACCCATCCCTAAGACACAGGGCTCCATGGCTAATATTTATGCAGAGTTTCTGGTGTTCCAGGCCTACTGCTAAGGGCATAGGTGCATTGATTCAGCTAACATTCCCACCTCCATCGAGGGAGCACCCTTGATCTTATTGTCACTTCACACAGGAGGAAATGCTCTGAGGTTCAGAGCAGTCAGATGACTTGCTCGGGTCAGTAAGAGGGACCCAGGAAGTCTGGACCCAGGGGCTGGGCTCTTACTCACTCTTCTGTGTATCGCCTCCTATTCACTCACCCACTCATTCATTCATTCATTCATTTATCCAACACAAATGTGTCGGGCAACTACCGCCTACCAGGGGTGGTTGTAATACACAATCACGGGCCCACAGCCTGCCTCAAGTTTCCACCTTTGAGCCAAGACTGACCTTGAGGAGCTGTCCTCAGGGCAGCAGAGGGAGTTATGGATAGTAGCAGCTGATCTCTCAGAGGACGAGCAGGGACTGCTCCTCCTGAGGACCCTGGAGCCAGCACAGTGGCTGGAACACAGGAGGAGTGAGAACAACACTGTATATTGAGGGAATAAATGAATGAGCGAGCACGATGCAAGCCAGGCCCCAACATCACAGAGATTTTTCTAGAGATGTCCCATTCTGCGACTTCCCTCCATACAATCCTTTCCAGTTCCTTCTTGTTGTTCATTAGTCCAGTCTCTCCTCCTGTCCTGACCTGCAAAGTCTGGTCCTTTTTCACCCAACTCCAGCCTCATCTACATCCCTCTCTCCTCCTCCATTCCACCCTGTCCAGGCCACCCTGGAACACTCTCAGTACCTCTGCCAGAAGGGCTCTCTCACCCCTTGATCTTGTGTCTGTGCCTGGCTCTCTCTCGGGCTGGGTCTTCTCTCCTTCCTCACTCTTCTCCTGGCCAGCTCATTATCCAGCTCTCAGCCCAGGTGTCACCACTCCTGAGAAGCCTGCCTTGCTTACAGGCATCGCTGACATTCTTGTCTAAGCTTAGCTTTTTATTTATGTAGTTATTTAGTGCAGTATCACATTCTAATTGGCATGCCTCTCTTCATGGCTCAAAACTGTCAACTGCATGAAGGTAGGGACCACATCTGGCTTGTTCACCAAAATATCACTAGTGTCTAAAACAATGCTCAGCACACGGTACTCACTCAAGCACACTCAATCTCTCTCTGTCAAACCATCCATCATCTATCTACGTCATGAATGATTAGGGGCTGAGCATATGGGCAAATAGATTAATGATCACAAAATTCCTTTGGGGTCCTACTTAACAGAGGGATTTATAACCAATTAGGGGACTATCCCCCAAAGAAATGGGGGTGAATAATTCTCTAAGTTTGAGTTTTATAACCAAGTAACCCAGGTGGAAGAGTTGTAGAGCAGCTTACAGTGGGAAACTTGAATTTGTCCTAAATCTAGGACAGGAGAAGGAGGAAGGCAGCTGCCGTCTTCAGCACAAGGAGAGGTGGGGCTGCCCAAGAGGGGTCCCATTGCTATCACGTCTGTGGCTCAAGATCTCACCTGACCTCACTGTGGAAGTTCACTGCCATTCACCATCAAGTGATCAATTACTCAAATTTAAGTATGTATTGAGGATCAAGCTCAATATATTGCTCCCCAGCTTCAAGCCCACCATGACTTCTTTCCCACTGCACCTAAAATGCAATTCAAACTTCTTTCCAGGGCCTGTGAAACCCTTCATGATCTGTTCCCTGTCCTCCCGAGTCCTTCCTCCTGCTCATTGGCCATGCCAAGCTCCTTCCTGGGGCCTCAGGACCTTTGCACATGCTCTTCTTTTGGAAGATCCCAGAGTGTTCTAGGTCTCCCCACTGCTGACTCCTTTACAGGTTTCAACTCTGAAGTTATCTCATTAGAAATGCCTTCCTGAATGACTTGCTCCATCAACATGTAACCCAGCAAGACCCTATGGGGCCTCCTCAGGACAGATCCCCCAGGTCCTTCACCTGCCTCTTGTCTGTAATAAAAACTTTACCCTCCAAGGCCTTCTTCAAATTCTAAACAATGAATTTAATCAGAGGTGTGAGAAAATGCAGAAAGAAAGGAAAACAAGTCAAGTGAGACAAAATAATAATAATTTAGCCATTAAATGAAGTCGAGGATCTTTTAGTTCCTCCTCAAGGACAATAGATAATATTCTGAGCCATAACCTCGAGCCTTTTTGCAGATACTGAAATCCCCAGCAGGTGGAAGAAGTTAACTGTATGCTGCCCACAAGCACAGAGAGCCCGGAACCATTGGAACCATAAGGTTGATGATGCTGACTCCCGATTACCTCACCACCAACCAATCAGAAGAACATCCACGAGCCGGTCATGCACCCCACAAGTGCCCTCTCTCACCCTGTTATGGACCTTTTGAACACTAGCTGCCTGGTCTCCTTGCTTGGCACCTGCAATAAACATAAACACCACACTTTTCCTTCACCACAACCCTATGTCAATAGACTAAGCTTTACTGAGTGTGGGCGAGTGGACCCAAGTTTGTTTTGGTAACAGAAAGCTGTCCCACCAGCCTGTCAAACCCTCAGAAAACATGGATGAAGTCTTATTTTCTTTATAATCCTTATCATTAACTGGAATACTTTGGTTCACTTATTTGCTCAATCACTGGCTGGTTGCCCTAGTAAACAGCAATCCCAAGACAACAAGGATCTGGTCTGTTCAGTTCACCACGGCCCCTTCCACCCTCACACATCATAGGCACTCGGGGACTGCCTGCTGACGGAAGGAGCATCCTTCCTCTATGCTATCAGCATGGGACTCCCAGGGATGGAGTGTGCAAACCAGGCCCTATGCAAAGCCCCAGGACTGTGTGACCCGATGGAGATTCTCAACAGCCCACAAAGTGGCCCTGTACTTCATTCCCTCCTTCTAGTCCAATTTTACACCATTTACCTTAAAACCAAGAAAAAAAATTCATGACACAAGTTTCAGGGCTCCCTGCACCCCACGCTGTTCCTCTGCCAGAGATCCGGGTGGTTCCCACACCCAGGGTACCAGAGCTATATAGCACAAGCCCTAACTAATCACTAGTCATGGATTGGCCAACATCTGTCACTGCCAGAAGTGCCCAGTTACCCACCAGCAGGCTGATAAACAGGGAGAGTCCAGTGACCAGGCATCCATCTCCTTAATGGGACATTAATGTCTTCAATCGGCTGCTTGGGCCCCCAGCACAGAATCCAACTGGGGCAGCATCTAATTGCTCCTTGACACCAGTAATTTACGAAGTGGGCTCCCACGGAGCTCGGATCCAGCCAATCCATTTGGAGCCTTCATTGAAAATGGTGGCCTGGGGTTTCCCTGGCGGCCCAGTGGTTAAGAAGCTGCCTTGCAATGCAAGGGGCACCTGTTTGATACCTCGCCCTGGAAGATCCCACATTGCAATGGAGCAACGAAGCCCGTGAGCCTCCACTACTGAGCTGGTGCTCTAGAGCCCCTGTGCCTCAACTACTGAAGCCCATGTGCTCTAGAGCCCCTGCTCTGCAACAAGACAAGCCACCGCAATGAGAAGCCTGAACACTGCAACAAAAAGACCCGCTACCGCTAAATAAATACATGAATCTTTTAAAAGAAAGGAAACCGTGACTTAATAAGAAATTTCTACCCCTGCCTGTGTGGTGCCCATCCAGTCAGGCCTAGGTTGCCCAGGCAGGGCCACAGGGGCTGGAAAATGTAAGCAGGTCAGATGCTTCCTCCCACCCCACTCCTGGCCCCCAAGATTCTCCATATTCTATGGTCAGACTCTTTACCCCTAACCCAGCAGCCAGATTCACTGGGAATGCTGAAGTCTGGGGATGGACCACCTCTTTAGGTACTTGCTGACATGCAGAAAGCAGAGATAAGGTGCTGGAGTTTCATGTGGGTAACACTCACAAAGCTTGGTCATGCCTCCCCTTCCCACCAGCACCACTACCCAAGCACAGACACTCACTCATTCAGAAATCCTATTTGCATCTACAAAGGCTGTGTCCTCTTCTGTGTGCTGAGGATACAGCAGTGAGCAAGCGCTTTAGTCTCTGCTCTCTTGCAGACAATCACCAAGTGATCAGAGAAATCAACAAGGTCATTTGAGATGATAAACGCTAAGAAACATAAAATAGGGGTGTCCTGGATGAAAAATTGTGATAAAAGTGGGTTGGCATGGAAGGCTTCTCTGAAGGTGCACCATTTGATTTAAGATCAGAATGACCACAGGAAAAAGGTGAAAACCTGGAGGAAAGTATTCTGGGCAGGAGGATGTGGTGTGACAAGCTTGAGGCAGGAAAGAACTTGGAATATGGATAAAGATGCAAGAAGTGTGAGTGGGAAAAAGAGTGGGTCCTGGGTGAGACCAGAGAAGCAGACAGAGGCCAGATTATGTAGTGCCTTTCAGGTCTGAAGATGGTGTTGATGTTACAAGAGAGGTGCTAGATGAATCCATCTCCCAAGGCAGAAAAATAACTCAAAGCCGATGCAGTCCTGGGAGGTAGAAACTGCGTTCCACGGATCCATGCATCCACGCATCAGACCATCTGTCCATCTATTGACACCTCTGTCCAATCCTCTACGCATGCATACATCCAACACTCATCCATTCAATGACTGATCTGGTGATGACTCTGAGTTAAACCCTATTCTAGGAACTGGGGAGGCAAAAGCACAATTAAGCATAGGATTTGTGGCCTAAGTGACCTGGATTCAGTGCTGGGCTCTTCTGCTTCCTAGCTATGATCCAGAAAATGATTGACTCTCCATAGGCCTCAGTTCTCCAATCTGTAAGATGGGACTAATGCCACAACTTTATTAGGAAACTGGCTTGTTATTGGTTTATTACTAACACAGGATTAGAAGGAATCACTAATTAGGGTAAAAAATGAAAAGGAATAGAAGTTCTACTGTAAAGAAATACCAAGGCTCCAGGTTGGTTGGTGCACTGATATGCACCACCCTGGACCTTCTCCAGGCACAGGGCGAGCTTATCTTTGGGGTCCTTCAAGGCACCTTCTCCTCCATTTCCAACTAAAAGTGTCAGAGCAGGAATAGAACCCAGCAACGGTGCGGCCAGAGGCAATGTTGTGAGAGAGTCTTTGGCCTCCTACCTCAGAAAACTGAAGTCTCCCAAAGTCGCTGGGTGGGCTGGCGATCTTGAAGACTTTCTTCGGCATCACCCATGTCTCCAGGGTCTCGAGTTTGCTCACGGCCAGGTTTGTAGCATGATGCTTGATCAGAAAGCCCTGGAAACGGTCAGCAAGGAAGTAGAGGTGGACAGAGGCTGGCTGGCCCATTGGATAGTACCTGAAAAACACGCACAGGCTCACGCGAGCTCACGGGTCAGGACTGGGTGTGAGTCGGTCACGATGGGGCTCCTCACCCATCATGCCGATCCTGTTCCTAAGATAACCCCCACTTCATACAAAGCTCACTGCATTCCTGAAGGCTGTTCCCGTGTTTCTAGGATCTCAATAACTATTAACAATAACTTTTCTGCTGATCATACATGTAAAACATACTGACTGTATGAAAGCACAATTATGAAAATAAAAATGTCTACTTTGGATGCTTCTTCCACGTTGCTGTCCTTCAGTTGCTAACAACAGCTAACTAACAAGTTGTGTCCAACTCTGCGCGACCCCAGGGACTGCAGCATGCCAGGCTTCCCTGTCCTCCTCTACCTCCCAGAGTTTGCTCAAGTTCACGTCCGTTGGGTCCATTGATGTTATCTAACTGTCTCATCCTCTGCTGCCCCATTGTCCTTTTGCCTTCAATCTTTCCCAGCATCAGGGATAGATGATGTCAATTCACAGATATATTCAGTGATCCTCCAGTGCTGGGTACTGAGAAGCGACAATGGTGTGCCAACAATGTCATCATGACATATTTCCTTTCAGTCTTATTTTCTATGCACATATTTACATAAATTCTCTATAGCTGGGATCATAATATACACACTGGCTCTATCCTGGTTTTGCTTCATTGTATTTCCTGATCATTATCATGTCTTTGAATAGTCTCTGAAAGCACGATTTTTTTGTGTGTGTATACATTATTCCAGTGTATGTAATACCGTGACATGGAACTATAATACCAAAATATGGTTTTATAAACAGGGAAAGTTCCCCATCATTGAGTGTTCAACTTGTTTCTAATTTTTTTTTTTTTTGCCATTCTAAACAATGCTGCGGTAAGCATCCTTGAGCAAAAATGTTTTGGGAAACATCTTTCTCCCTCTCTAATCTCCAAGAGGCTCTTGATGTCTGCTGTGTAAGTTTATCAGAAAGGTTGTTCCGATTTACACTCTCACCGTCCTTTTCACCAATGCACTGGGTAGGATGCTTAAAAAGTATTGCCAATCTGAGATAAATACATACATAGACAAACAGCATGTTTTAAGATGCAGGTCTTTGATCCACAAAGGGGCTGAAAGGGTCAGGGAAGCTAAACAGATGCCCAGAGGAGGAGGGGGGAGAACAGACAGAGAAGGAAGGACGAGCGTGGACAAGCCTAGGTCTTTGTCCTTCCCAGCTGTAAAATGAAAAGCTGCCGGCTTCTGCACTGCGTGAGGTGCAGGGCACTTACAGGATGCTTCTGGTTCCAGCATTCCACAAATCACTGTCCCGCTCACTGCCTTCCCTATGGTCCTGCCCTGGAGTTTAAGTCTTTACCTCTGATTATAACAGGGAAGCTGCCTTCCTGTGTTATGCATCTCCTGAAATCACTGCCTTGTTATCAGGTGCCTCCGGGGCTCTGAGCAAAAAGACCTGCCCCGTCTTCAGACTGCTCACCGCACATTCCCGGCCCTTGCAGGTCCACTTGGGTCTGGACTTTGGAAGCAGAAAACCCTCCCTGTGCTGCAGAACTTGCTGCCACGATGGAATGTTCTACATCTGCACCATCCAGCCCAGTAACCCTAACCACTGCTGACGACAGAGCTCTTGACGTATGGCTGGTGTGGTTGAGGGACCGCACTTTAAATTTGAGTTAATTTAAACTTAAATGTCTCCTTGTGGAGACAGCATAGATGGTGCTGTGAAAGTGTCCTGGGGTTGCCTGCATTGATGTCCCCAAATTGTCACTTCTTCTGTCTCTTTCCCACGTGACTTGGTGGGTTTCCTTGCACCAGTGAGGTGAGTCTATTTCCCCCTTCTCAAACCTGCTTGGCCAGCAGGAGATGAGGTATGGTGCCAGTTCTGAGCCCGGATCCCAGGTAGGCTTGCACATTTTCCATCCCCTCTCTTGCTCCTCTGTGATCACTGTGAGAGCACAGGTGGGCTAACACGTGGGAAGGTGAGATGTTTGGAGCAGAGCTGAGCCACCCCAGGTATCCCAGCCGAAGCCTTCCTAGACCCACCAACAACTCCCAGCCAAGGGCAACAGAGCCTCCCTTCTGACCTGCCCCTGGCTACAGAAGCGGAAGAGATGCCAGCAGAGCCTAGGAATACTGCTCAGCTCATGTGCAAGCTTAAAGGCTCTGTAAATGCTTATTGTTTCAAAACACCGACTTGGGGCTAGTTTGTTATGTGACATTATTACAATGGATAAATAATACACTGTCAGGGCTTGTTCTGGAAGGTGGGTGGACTAGTGAAAGTTGAAGAAAAGCAGGAGAAATTATTACCATGGAAGTCAAAAGAAGCAAGTGTTTCCAGAAGGGGGCAGTCGGTTGTATGGGATGCTGCTAAGGGGTCAGGTAAATAAGTGATGGTCAAGAAATCCAGGAGTTAACCTTGCATTGCCCCTGTTCCTTCTTCCAAGAAATCCTGTTTTCTCCACCTGAATCCATTCTCTACTGTCCTATGCATGGCCAGCATCCTGGTCCAAGCCACCATCATGTCTTATCTGGACTTTTGCTGGAGCTGCCTTACTTAACTTCCTCCTTCTTTTGTCTGCTGTAATGGATTCTCAGAGTAGCCATATCTGTCATCCCTTCCTTAAATACCACAAGGGGCTCTGCTTATGCTTGGATAAAACCCAACCTCCTTAGCTGGTCTACAAGGTCCTGCCTCTTTCTCTAGCCTCATTTTGTTTACCTTTGTCCCAATTCACCACCTTCTAGCCACGTGGACCTTATTTTGAAGTCTTGAACACCCTAAGCTCACTTCTAGCCCAGGGCCTTTGCACGGGACATTCTCTCTGCTGGGGATACTCTTTTCCTCTACTGATTGCATGGTGGGCTCTGTCTTATCTTTTTGGCTAAATGTTACCATCTCAGAGAGATCTTCCTTGACTGCTGACTCTTAAGTCACCAACTCACTGCTGTTACTTGAGCTTATCCTCACTGCAGAGCATTTATCTTTAGAGACTTTTGTTCTTGTTGCTGTGAGCTGGGGTACTGCTTGTCTTCACACTAGAATGGGAGGACCTTGAGCTTGGGGCCTGGTCTGTCTGGGTCATGGCTGAGTGCCCAGTGCCTAACACACAGCCTGCCACATGGTAGATGCTCAATCGATACTTAAGGTTTGAGTGAAGATTCTAGAAGGATATTCTCTTGAACCCTTTGCTTCTAAGATACATCTAGGGAACTTGAAACCAGAACTGAACACAAAGTCCCTTGGTACCGACTCTAGACTGTATATGGTAATTAAGTAACTAAAACTGAGAGGAGAGTTGTAACTAGATGCAATAGAAGATGCCAGATGCAACACAATAGAACCTAAACCATGCCTCTGGTGCATTTGCTTGGCCCAAAGGTGTTTTTATTTCTTATTTAAATGAGGTGGGCATTAAAAAATTTGGGAAGCTCACACAAAAATGTGGATTTCTAATTTGTCTGAAAAAATCAGGAGATGTGATTGGCAGCTCCAAGTGTACATTCCCACAGGGCAAGGATGTGCTGCAATTCAGCACCGGGACCCTGGGGGCCCCTGGTCCATAGGATCAGTCCATCCTTAGCTAAGGACACATGCTTCCCTCCTGGCCCTAGATCACATTTGAATTTGAGGACCTGTAATAAAACACTGACATCCTTATCTCTGAAAGGGACTCTCAAGCAAACTTTCATTTTCTTGTTCCCTCCATCTGCCATTTTGAAATTTTCTGCAATGAATAAATGTTATCTTCTAATGACAAAAAAAATCAATAAACATTTTTTTTATAAAAGTGTATACTATAGACTAGAAAGCCACAATCTGCATGAAATGTCCAGAGAAAATGAGATTTTTGAAATAAAGTTTCTACTTTTTTCCCCAGATAGCTCTGGGGTAGGAATTTACTGTCTTTTGCCTTTTGGGATAAGGGTCCTTTGTCCTGATTTATTTTTAGGCTTGTATTAATAAATATATTGGCTTTGCCCACAGCAAGGCACAGGGGTTCCATTATAATAAAAAATGAAGTAGAAGCCAAAGGATTCCAGGCCTGAGGCAACGTGATGGCTTGCTTAATCCCAAAACAAATAGCAGAAGAAAACTTCAGCAATCATAAATCACTTGGAGGTGTCTTTCAAAATTTCATCTAAGATTATTTACCTTACAAATGCTATGAAACCTGGGATTAAAACTACTCTTGAAACGATATTTGCCTTCCAAGCACCAGGCCGTGTGTCATCTCCTGGGGCCATATACTGTGGCTCCTGGGACAGGGATTCTGCCCCTGGACTAGCAGGGAGGGAAAGACATTCACTGATGACCTTGATCCTCACTGATGACCTTGACCTGAGGCACTGCTGTTATTAGCAATGGGAGTGTTAAAGGAAAATCTGCTTTCAAATGAGGAAAGGTGAGGGGCGGGCTACTGGGGAAGCTCTTAGCCAGCTTCACAGAGGAAATGGCACCTGAGATGACCCTGGAAGCCTCGGAAAAGGTGGATTGAGTGGGGACAGTCAACAAAGGACAGCACAGAGGAACTGACAGACAGTTCATATGACCAGTGATGGAGCAAGTAGCTCACACAGCTGCATCTTAAGAATACTGGAAACTAAGATATCAACAATGGCATAAGCATTTACTAAAGCACTTCAGATATAAAATACTGTTAAAATGGGGATAATGATAATAATAATACATGACTAATAAAGTAGTTTTAGAGGATTATCCCCTTTAAACCTAACAACACCTTATGCTGTAAGGCTTATTATTATTCCCATTTTACAGATGAGGAAACTGAGGCTTAGGGAGGTTCAAGACTTGTCCAAGGCCAATAGCTAGTAAGAGTGGAGTTCAAATGGCAGGTTCTGGGTTTCTAACCCATTCTGGTCTTCTTTTAAACTAAATCAGGACCTGCAGGTAGAGGAGAGAGAAGGCTGAGGAGAAAATTGTTGCAGGCATGTGGAAACCCAGCTGATCTGCATGGGGTCCCAGTCAGGAAAACCTTCCATGTTTTCAGAGTTTTGTAGAACAAAATAGTTCCTTTCCTGTCCCCCTTCCGTTCTTGAGAGGAAGGAAGAGCAGGGCAAGGAGGGACACGTAGAAGGCTCAGAGGAGAAAGACTGATGCTAATAATTTTTTCTTTGTTGGTTAAAGAGGAAGGTGAGAGGAGGAGGCAGAGGCAGAACAAGAAAGAGAAGGAGAGTTGATTGGAGGCACTTCTGGGAGTCCATCCTCAGAAAATAATCAGAAAGGAGAATGGAAAAAAAAAAGGCTTTCTGCAAAAAGATATTCATCAGAACAATGGCAACAGGAAAGGGCTGGATTAAGCAAACTCTGGAATTTCTACTCAATGGAATACCAGCGGCATTAAAAAGGGTCATTATCATTATGGAAAGCTGCAGAGGAGCAAGGAGAGGAGGGGCTAATATTACAATGCTGAGCGAAAGAAACAGGACACGTAATCCTTGCAATTATGAAATATCTGCAGTGCATATTGCTGAAGAGGAAGAGAAGCAGCCCCAAATTAAAAGGGTTTGGTAGGCTTAGGGAAACGCAGGGGAGGTGGGGGTGATGTTGAATCCTTTCCCCACCTTCCCTCTTCTTTCCAAATATTCTAGAACATTCTTTCCTGAAGTATCAACTAGTACCCACCAGTGGTAGATGAGATGATTCTAAAGGTTGCTGCTACTGCTGCTGCTAAGTCGCTTCAGTCGTGTCCGACTCTGTGCGACCCCATAGACGGCAGCCCACTAGGCTCCCGTCCCTGGGATTCTCCAGGCAAGAACACTGGAGTGGCTTGCCATTTCCTTCTCCAATGCATGAAAGTGAAAAGTGAAAGTGAAGTCGCTCAGGGGTGTCCGACTCTTAGCGACCCCATGGACCGCAGCCTACCAGGCTCCTCCGTCCATGGGATTTTCCAGGCAAGAGTACTGGAGTGGGGTGCCATTGCCTTCTCCGTCTAAAGGTTACATGAACGTTTTAAATAATGGTTCTGCCTTCCATGATGTTACTGGTTATGTTCTCAGGTCTGACAAAGATAGTATGGTTGTGTTTTAGGAAGGAGTCAATTTTCAGAGACACATGAAATGTTTATGGGATTTGCTTCAATCAAACTGATCTGGGAGGAGGGGGAAGGTGGGTGAAGGCAGAGATGAAACTGCACTGGCTGGGAGTCGGTAATCACTAGAGCTGACGATGGGAGATGGGATTTCATTTTTCTCTCCATTTGGTATATATCTGACATTTTCTAAAACAAAAAATAAAACAAAAATGTTCGGTATTTTCATGATTACTTTCCATTTAAAACAAACAGAACTATCTAATATGGTGCATAAAGCTTTCTTCTAAAATATGTATATTTAGCCTAAAGAATGAGTCCACAGAAAGGTAGGACTTCCCTGGTGGTCCAGTGGTTAAGATTCCATGCTCCCAATGCAGGGGGCTTGGGTTTGATTCCTGGTGGAACTAGATCCTGCGTGTGTGCGTGTGTGTGTGTGTGCGTGTGTGTGTGTGTGTGTGCGTGTGTGTGAGTTGCTCAGTCGTGTCCAACTCTTTGTGACCCCATGTACTGTACACCACCAGGCTCCTCTATCCATGGAATTCTCCAGGCAAGAATACTGGAGTGGGTAGCCATTCCCTTCTCCAGGGGATCTTCCCGACCCAGGGATGGAGTCTGCACTGAAGGCAGATTCTTTACTGTCTGGGCCACCAGGGAAGCCCAGATCCCACATGCCACAATTGAAAGATAATGCATGCCTGCAACTAACACCCGGTATAGCCAAATAATTTTTTTTTTTTAAAGAATGAGTCCACAGAAAGGAAATAAGTAGGTAAATATTAGATCTGCTATTCTGAGAAGGTAAAAGGGTTATGAGGGCTTAGACAGGAAATGCTCTGAACGCTGGGAAGTCCGCGTGGCTGACTGTTCGGGAGAAGCGTGGGGTGCAGCCGCAGCCCCCGCAGAGGAGGGCTGTCCCTCGTCCCTGGTCACCCCGCCCCTCCCGGCTCACCTGCAGCTGCTCTCCCCGGGGGCGCGCAGCGACGCCTCGGCCCGACGGAGGCCCAGGCGGGAGAAGGAGTGGTACAAAGTCAGCGTGACGTCACTCAGGCTGTGGATCCCGTCGGGCTCGTCGTAGACGTTCTCCCAGTAGGAGCGGAGGCCCGGGGTGCCCGCGGGGTAGTTCCCATACAGGTAATAGTCCAGCTGCCCGATGATTTCCTGATTCACCACAGCTTCAAACTTGCGGGCAAAGAAGGTGGGCCGGGCTGTCTGCTGTGCTCGTGGGATAAAGAGAGCTGAGTCAACCAGTGGGATGGGGGAGGTGGGGATGGAGGAGGCGAGCTCTGCGGTCCCAGCCTGTCTGGATCCATATCACCATTCAGACACCTACTGCCCTCTCTGTTCTCAGTTTCCTCATCTGTCAAAAGGGTTTTAGGATTGAACGAGTTAATATTTGTAAAGCATTGAAAGCAATGAGGGACACGGAAGTCAGCTTCATTTAAATATCTGTGAAATAATTACATCTTAGATGGTTATAGTTGGGAGGGATCTCAGAAATCATTTAGCTGGAGGTCTAGGGCAAATACCGCCTACAGAAGTATTTTAGTTGTCCGGAAGAATGTTTTAAAATTGAATTAACTGGCAACATTTTATAAGTGGAAGAGTTCATGGAAACTTTTGGCTTCTCTTGAAAAAGAAATGATCTGGCAACGGTAGGACTACGTTCCTGCATCGTAACACATAGTTAAAACTGAATAGCGGCTGTCCCTTTAGATGGGTATGGGCCTTGTGGCTCACCACAACTCCTACCACTCCCTACTGTCTCCTGGGCGTTATAATTGACTTACAGACTCAGAGGGAACACCCTGGATTTACTGATCAGAATCCCTGGAAGTGAGGCTTAGAAATCTGTACACTTAACAGGCTTCGAAGGTGATTCGTTTGCTCACTAGGGTGTGAGGACAAGGCAAATGACATCTGAGCTGGCTGCAGATCAGTCGCCTAAACAGCCTTAAAATATTCAGATTCTGGAGTCCTTCTCCAGACCGACTGAGTCAATATCTCTGAAGATGAGGTTTAGGAATCTGTATAGAAAAAAAAAAAAAGGCTCCCAGGTGATTATGCTACATGTTTGAGGGCTACTTATGTAAACAAAATTTTCAAAGGGGCTGAATGCGTAAGAGGGAAAGGGACTGATCTAAGGTCACACAGTAAGGTAATGCGAGAGCCAGGATTCAGATCCAGGGTCATGGGTTAGAGAAGTGAAGTACTGAGCACTTGTTATCTACCAGGTTTTAAACCATGGTCTGGGGCAAGATCAATAAACCTTTTCAGCAAAATGGCAGATAATAAATATTTCCAGCTTTGCACCTACTCAGCTCTGCTGTCAGAGTGTGAAAGCAGCCATAGACAAACTGGAAAATGAATGGGTCTGTGGCTGTGCTCCAGAAACAAGTCATTTACAAAAACAGGGAGCGGGCTGGAGCAGCCCAGGGGCTGTAGCTTGCTGACCTCTAGTCTAGGGCTATGGAAACAACTAAACCACAGACCCTTCCTTTGAGGGGCCTGTGATCTTGTGCAAATTTTGACCTTCATTTAAGTCTAGCATTGTTCTCACTTCAATGCATTAAGAGCAACAATAATGACAATAAAAACTGAGCATATACGATACGTAGAGCATTGCATTTTGTCATTATCTCTAATCCTCCCAATAACTCTGCAAAGCGGGTGCTATGATTCCTATTTTACAGATGAGGAAACTCAACTTAGAGAAGGGAAGGGATAATGTACAAACACACAGTCATAAGATTCAAACCCAGATGACTCTAAAACCCAAATTCTATTGATTATATCATCTTAGGATCACACTGCTAGTCAAGTGAATCTGAAGCCCCAATAACAAAAACTCTTGTTAATGTTTTGGAATATCCCATCTGCTCTCTGCTTCACAGACACCTGGGACACCCACCCCTACTCTTTCTCTGCAGTCGAGGGGTTAGCTCAGTTCCCTTATAGGAGCATTAAAAAGAGCCAGAACATGTGGGTTCAAATTCTCACTCTATGTCTCTCTAGCTATATATGTCTTTGGGGAAGTTATCCAGGGCCTCAGTTTTTCCAGTCCTTAAAATGGGTATAATAATAATATAGGTACTTAACATAGAATCTGACACACAGTGTTAGCAGCTATTATGAGACTGTTATCACTATGCCTTTAAGTCTACTACAGGGACTTCTAAGTCTTCACTTTCTGGAGGCAGAGCACCAGAGTAAGTGGCAGGGCAGCCTCCTTTTTCCTCCTAAGAGTCTCTGATCATACCTGGAGCTCCTAAAAAGCACGTTTCTATGTTTATAGTTCTCATCCTTGGAGTTATTTCCGTAAGAACTCAGAGTTCCTTACAGGCAGCAGTTTCTTGAGTCTGGACGTTGAGAAATATTCTTGATCTTTGTTTGCTGTGAATTGAAGAGCTGTGAGCATGTGACTCGGTCTCTATGTTAGCTCATCTTTATCAGGGGCCACAATGTCCCCAGGATGCTGGGACTGGAACACAACTGCTGCTGCTCTGGAGTGGCCCAGGAGGGGCAGTGCACTCAAGAATTGCCCTATCTCCTTGCTCTAAATGATGAAGGTCCTTTGCAATGAGGGTGAAAGCTGATCCTCTACAAAAGAGGGAATTGTTCTGTTTCTTTTGTCCCGCTTTGAACAGGTCAAATATTCCCCTTGCCACCCCTTTCTGCTCAGCAGACCGTTTATGCACAGACAATGGAGCTAAAATGTCACCCAAGTTCACCCAACTTCAATTAACATGGGTTTGAGGAGGCCCCTGGGTAGCTTTCAGTCTTCCACCAAAAACAGGCCTAAAGAATACTCATTGCAGTAACTGCTTACATGGTGAAAGGCGTTAGGTGGGAACCTTGAGGGAATATGAATGATGGGACAAAACCCACTGTGTATTCTACATTCCACCAGGCATGGAATCAGGTTGGCAGCAGGGTCTGGTGGAAAAAGCTCAGGCCTGGACCTGGAAACACCCGTGTGGGACCTCCCACCCTACCACTCCACTACTGCATGTCCATGGACAAGTAAGTCGCCTCTTGTGCCTTGGTTTCCCCACCTGCACAATGGAGATGATTTCTACCCAGTGAAGACAATGCCTGCAGAGAACCTGGCACATAGCCTGGAACACAGAAGACCCCAACCCCATGCTTCTCAAACAGAACAGCCTCCCTGTTGCCTGGGGATCTTGTTAAAATGCAGATTCTGACTCAGCAGGCCTGGAGCAGCAGAGATTCTGCATCTCTAACAAGCTCCCTGGTGATGCTGATGCTGCTGTTCTACAGACCACACTCTGAGGAGCTGGGCTAAGAGGCTGGAAGCTCCATGGGGGCAGTTTCGGTCCTCTCGTGGTTCAGTTATGTGCCAGAGTGAGGCAGTAGGGACACTTTGGATTGGGTAATCAGCCTGGCATTCTTGTTCCTGCCCCCAACACCCTCCATCACTCCAAGTTAGCGGTTTGGGGAGCAGCATATCATCTCCACGTGGTAGCTCTAGTGACCTCAGAGTGGCCTGTGAATGTATGCTCTGGGCAGCTGAGGCTGGGCATGGGGAGGAGGAGAAGAGGAAGAATTCAGGGTGCTGGCCTGGAGGGAGCAGGAGGCGTGCTCATGTGGGATGGAAAGAGGTTGCCATCCTGAATAGGTCTGGGTCCAAGGCACCCTTGGGGCTCATGGGAAGCAGATGGACACTGGCCACCCTTCTGCCTCTCCTCTCCCCAGAGCATGAACTGCTGGGCCCTGCAGAGATACCTGCGATGGCAAGCAATTTTCTTCTTGTTACTCCTTTAAGTTCACAGAGCACGGTGGTTTGTAAACCTGGCTGCTCATCAGAACTTCCCTAAGTCTGCTACATTAAAAATAAAAATTCCTGAGCCTCACTGGAGATCAGAAGCTCTTGACTGGGGATGTGTTTGCCCCCGGTGAATATCTGGTGATATCTGAAGACATTCCTGGCTCTCATGTCTGCAGGGTGCTACTGGATCCCCATGGGGACATTAAACAGTGACATCCTGGTTGTCACAGTGGAGGGTGGGGTGCTTCTGGAATCTAGCGGGCGGAGGCCAGGGATGCTGCTTAAACATCCTACATTCCTCCACCCTAACACAGAATTATTCAGCCACAATGTTAAGAGTGCTGAGGTTGAGAAACTCTGCACTCTAACCAAGTTTGTACCCAGAAATGTATTTTAAACAAATATTTGGGGAGATTCTGATCAAAAGGCAGCATAGAGAAATGGATGCAAGTACGGCCTTTGAAAACAGATATGTTGGGCTGTGTGACCTTGCATAAAGTTTTTGATCTCTCTTTACCTCAGTTTCCCCATCTCTAAAATAATCTATCTCTGTGTCTATCTGTCTTCTGAGGCTGTTGTGGAGTAAATGAGTCGACACAGGCCAAGCGGTTAGATGGTCCCTTGCGTGGTGTTAGTGATCAGTAAGTGCTGGCTATTGTGGATGTTGTTATGTTTATCATCAACAGCTGGGGTGGGAGTGTGTGGGATGTGATGAGCTGCAGCGCTGTCTTGGACACCTGCAGATGCTGGCTGGAAGGCACAGGCAGGTGGGCTGGGTGGGCAGCTCCCCTGGAAGCGGTGGAAATCCTGCGGCTTGAAGTCATTGGGGGAGCAGCCGCACCAGTCCACGATGTGCTTGTACTGGCACTTACAGCCCAGCTTGCGGTTCCAGTTGGTGATGCGCAGATTGTTGTCCACCATGGTGTCGCAGTGCGGGCTGTTCTCCAGGACCGTGTGGAAGAAGGACTGAGGGGGAGAGAAGGGCCTGGCTTGAGACCTCGCCCAGTCTTCTTCGACTGGGCTGGGGTGGGGGTCCTTCCCAGGGACCACCTGACACTGAAGAGACTCTCTTGCAGACTCAGCTGTTCTCTCTGCAAATGGAATTAGTCCCATGCAGGCCTAGCCAGAGCACCCTGGAAGTTTTGCCCAGAGTGGCATTCTGCTTAGCAGTTACTGCTCTGTTTCTCTAAGATGTCTCTTCTCAGCAGCCTAGAAACTGATTTCAAGACATCTCTTATGACCCAGTACATCCGTTCAGCAGAGAGAAAAAGTCCCTTCAGGGCTTCCCTGGAAGCTCAGCTGGTATAGAATCCACCTGCAATGCAGGAGACCTGGTTCAATTTCTGGGTTGGGAAGATCCACTGGAGAAGGGATAGGCTACCTACTCCAGTATTCTTGGGCTTCCCTGGTGGCTCAGATGGTAAAGAATCTGCCTGCAATGCAGGAGACCTGGGTTCGATCCCTGGGTTGGGAAGATCCCCTGGAGGACGGCATGGCAACCAACTCTAGTATTCTTGCCTGGAGAATCCCCATGGACAGAGGGGCCTTGCGTCTACAGTCCGCAGGGTCGCAAAGAGTCAGACACAACTGAGTGACTAAGCACAGCACAAGGTATGTCAACACATGAGGACCGGAGGAAAACATTGGGACAATTTTCTAAAAAACCCTGGACCAAAGGACTCTTGATTTTACAAACAGCTAGACCTGAAACCAAAGGGATTCAGTCTGAGATATTTTGGAACAAAGACTGAAGCCCTGGAATTTCACTCCTGGGAGAGGGACGCCAGAATCATGGACGCCCTCCTGCCCCAGTCACAGGAGGAGGGACTACAACACAGGGAGGAAAAGTGGGGTGTGCTGGGGCTTCCCGCTGTCCATGGTGCTGAAACAGACACCATCATTTCCCCCTATTCCTGAGACTGTTGGCCAACCTCTCCTAGGAATCTGAGAAAAAGGCAATGTTGAGAGTGAAAAGAGAGACCAGAGCAGAGACATATGGTTGGAGCTGCTGAAAGAGAGAGATGGGGAGAGAAAGACACACACACACTGACTTCTATTTGGACACTGTTTTATAACAACCCCAGATACCAGGGTGATATGCTTTCCCCTGCTCTCTGCTTCCTAGGGGAAGCTATTGGGGAATATGTGTCCACCTGTTGCAAACTCATGGCACAGCCTTCAGATTTCTTCTAAGTTCATCCCTTAGAGGTGGTTTGGGAAAAGGGCAGGGCAGAAATGCTGGGATGGAGGAGGTGGGATCTAATAGAGACGCTGGAATGTAAAGTGCCTGGGTGCTCTGTGGGGTAGAGGGTGGGGTGGGTGGGACAGAGAGAGCCAGCATTGGGATGCACACCTTGATTAAATCAAACAAAGTCCCAAACAGTCTCTTCTCAATGGCTGAGTGGATAAAATGAGGCTCTATCCACATCACCCAGCTGACCCTCTTGTGATGCTAAATGACATGTCTGTGAACCTGCATTTTAAGCTTGAATTGTCTAAAAGCCCAAACAGGCACATATTCTCCATCAAGCAGTGGGGTAGGTACCCGATTATCAATTGTCTTGTGTCCTTTTGTAATGATGCAGAAAAGATAATGGATGAGGAGGTTATTGGAATTGAGAGAGAAAGTGGGTTTTGCTGAAACATGATTAAAAGCTGATGACTTAACATGTATACAGAATAGCAAAACCTGACCCAGTGATGACAAGCCCATCATCCCTTAGGAGTTATGTCAGCAGTCAGCCCTACTCAGAGCTTGGCCCTGCCCCAGATGTTGGTGAGGGATGTGGAAACCATCAAATGAGATGCATTGTCTTGTTTGGCCTGGAAACACAGAACCTGAGTGGCCCTGAGATGTGGCACAGCCAGGAATGGTGGGCCATTCATGGGAGGTGTCACAGGCTTAATAGAAACAGCCAGCACTGGAGTTTTCTGAAGTTAGAGATTAGGGTGAAAGTGAACTAGAGGTCAGGGAACTAATCTAGAATCTGTCTGCCCAGGTCTGATAAGAAGGCTGCTGGCTGTTGTCAGGAGCAACACTGTAGCACTGAGTCCCTACCCATTTCCAGATGGGGCTGGGGCTGTTTCAGAATAGCCTGCAATCTTACACACAGGACTTTCTGAAATGGACTGAATGTTTGCATCCCCGCAAAATTTATAGGTTGAAACCCTAACCCTCAAGTGATGGTGTCAGGAGGTAGGGCCTTTGGAAAGTGATTGTAATGAGGGTGGGATCCACACAAATGGGATTAGTGTCCTTCCCTCACCCCTTAGGCCATGTGAGAACACAATGAGAACTGTCAGTAGGCAGTCTGCAACCAAAAAGAGAGAAAGCACCTGACCACACTGGCACCTTGACCTACAACTTCTAGCCTCCAAAACTGTAAGAAGTACCTTCATTCCATTGTATCCTGTTTTGGCACTCTGAACTAAGATAGTTTCCCATCCTGAGGTCTGAAAAGTGGTGGCAGACTTCTGAGACCTTTTCAAATAGCTGCAAAAGCTAACAAGAAATAGTGGGTCCTAAGCATTTGGCCACAATGGCTGTCAATGCAGGAGGCAGAGCAAACCCAACAATAGCCCTGGTTTGGCGATCACCAGAACTTCTGATGTGACTGATGGGGCCAAAACTACTGGAAAAGAGGAGCTGTCAAAAGTTGATACGGGTGTCTCTAAAGAAGCCAGCATATACAATTGTGCAGGTTATGCTCTGCACAACCCTGTGGGTACCATTGACATTGTAGGTATGAGAACTTTGTATTTTTTTCAATAGCAATTTTCTAAAAAATGGCAATAAAGTTGTTCTAACAAAATTAGTATTGTGATGATTTTATGACTGATGGGAGCCAAGCATCTTGAGGAAGAACTACCTTTTTTTACTTTACACTTTTAAAGACACTGTATAGATTGCTGGTGGCAGCCTTGTGCATCTCCTCCATACAATGACCTCCCTCCGGACTGGACGGGACCAGGGGTCCTACGGTAAGAGTAAGGTTCCTGGTAGCTGGCACAGTTCCCCATCTTCCTCTGGATGTTTGGAGGATAATGCCATGTAGCTTCACCAAAAATTCAGCATCCACTTTGCTCCAAGGGCTAGAGCCAGCCCCTACCTTTCTCAGGGACTTTTCCCCAGATACTCACCTCGGCAGGAAGCAGAGTATAGGAGTAGAATTGCTTCATTTTGGTCACCAGATCGTCAGTGGAGAACGTCACATACTCTACAAACTTCCGGTTTAGCAGGAACCAGTCTGAGCCGCCATCTACAGCAATGCCCTCTGGAATCCGCCGGTCCCCCAGGCGCCACATGTGGGCGTCACACTCCAGGAAGAGCCTGTCCAGGCCCTGTTTCCGGATGAACCTGGACAAGACAAAGTCATGCTTAGCCATGAAAGAGCTCAACCCAGAGTCCAAAAGAAATGGTCAAAACTACTGTCTCTCAGGGAAGGTCTTGGCCATAAAGCCATTTTTTGAGCACTACTACACGCTCAGTGCTGAGCTAGGGGGTCTGTGTGTAGTTTCTCATTTGACCTTCACAAGTGAGGCTGGTCTCTGTAACCCTATGAGGCAGGTACTATTATTATGCCCATTTTACAGATGAAGACACTGAGGCTTAGAGCGCTTAGGACATTTGCCTGCCCAGCACAGTTAGATGGCAACGATCATCTGCTACATCTGCTTCCACTTTAGAGGACTTCTGAAATCACCTTTTCATGCCACAGATGCATTGGAATTTGGTGAATACAGCTCTAGACCCTCATCTGAGAACAGTGCTTTTATTTTTAAATTTATTTTTAAAAATTAATTAATCAGTAAACTATATTTATTTACAATACAGTGTTAGTTTCAGGCATATAGCAAAGTGATTTAGTTTTATATACACACACACACACACACACACACATATATATTTCAGATTCTTTTCATTTACAGGCTACTGAAAGATATTGAATATAGTTTCCTGTGCTATACAGTAAATCTTTGGTTTGTTGATCATCTGTTTTACTTATAACTATCTGTTAATCCTGTACTCCTAAATTTATCCCATTGCAGAATAATGCTTTTAAATACAACAAAAATACACAGTTACAAAATATTTCCATAAATACCAAAGTGATGGCATAGTAATTCACATGATTCTTGATTCATACACTATATAGAGGATTGCAAAATATTTTTAAAAACACGAAATTTATGATAATTACATGTGTTTTCTTTTTAACACATTTAATAATAAGATCTTGTAGTAGGTCTAAACACTATTGTAATTTTGAAGAAGAGGTGAGCATAAATGATATTTAGACATGGATGCATCAACTATAATGTGATTTGGGACTTATCTGCAGTCCAGTGGTTAAGACTCTGAACTTACAATGCAAGGGTCACGAGTTCAATCACTTGTTGGGGACACGACAGGAAGAATGGACAAAAAAAGGAAATATATGATTCCAACAGCAACTGCTAATACTATAATGGTTTGTTATCCTATATTTAGCTGGATCTCAATTAGCATTTAGTGAAAATTAAGATCCTTTTCTTCTTGGGCTTCCCTGATGGTCCAGTGGTAAAGAATCTGCCTGCCAATAGAGGAGACACGGGTTCAATCCCTGATCTGGGAAGATCCCACATGTCATGGAGCAACTAAGACTCTGCACCACAACTACTGAGCTTGTGCTCTAGAGCCTGGGAGCCACAGCTACTGAGCCCACGAGCTGCAACTACTGACTCCTGGGCACTGCAAATTAGAGAGTAGCCCCCACTCACTGAAACTAGAGAAAAGCCCACGGAGCAATAAGGACCCAGCACAGTAAAAAAAAAATAATAATTTTCTTCCTATTCAAAGTCACAGACCCCTAAATTCTATCCATGAACCTCAGATTAATAACTCCTCCTCTAGGACACACACACACACACACACACGTGTGCACACACACAGGATTCTTCGAGGCAGACAAGGCAAATTCGCCATTCCCTAATTTACAGACACAGAAATCAAAGGTCAAAGAGCTTGTAAGGTGCATAGGGCTGTTGGGAGGGTGGACAGAGCTAGGGCCAAGACTTCTGGCCCAAACTCTCAGTTCATTTTCACTTAGCATTAATTTCACACCTACTATGTGCCAGGCATGGGCTGGCCTGGTGGAAGGCAAGGAGAAGCAAAGATGATCCCTGCCCCTCAGGAGCTGGTTGTCTCCTTGGGAGTTTATAATTTACAAGTTTTCTGATCTTGTTGCTCTTTCAGATCATACAACATAAAATCAACCATTTAAAAGCATATAATTCAACAGCATTAGTTCATCTGCAATCGTCATCTTTACCTGGTTTCAAAATAGTTCATCACCCTTAAAGGAAACCCCCATCCTCATCAGCAGTTACTTCCTACTCTGCTTCCCTCCAGATCCTGGCCATCCATCTATGGATTTACCTAGTCTGGATATTTCATAGAGATGGAATCACACAAGGTGTGCCCTCTTCCAGCTATCATCATGTTTTCAAGGTTCCTCCACATTGCAGCACATATTGGTACTTCATCTCCTTCTGTCTGTCTGCCTGGCATCCATTCCTTGCTTTTGTGGGAACCGCACCTTGATTTTATTTTGGACATTCACCCTCAACTCTCAGTTCACTTGGTTTACCTCAGCCCCAGCACCAGGGGTGGGGACACGACTCGGCTTGATCAACCAGAGTATACCACCTGCTTGGCTGCCATAATTGCTTCAGGGATGGGAGAACAAGTCAAGCTGAGTCTGAGACTGGGTTCTGGATTTTTGCTGAAAAAACTAGGAAGGAAGGCTTTTCTTGGGGATTTTTGTCTGGAAGAATGTAAGCTGAGGGTTGCAGGCAGCCATCTTGTCACCATGTGGATAGAGGTTGTCTGACCATGAAGGTATCACAAAAACAAAGAGAGAAAAGAGAGAGAGAGGAGGTGCTTCTGTGGCTGCTGATGCTAAGTCACTTCAGTCATGTCCAACTCTGCGCAACCCCACAGACGGCAGCCCACCAGGCCCCCCCGTCCCTGGGATTCTCCAGGCAAGAACACTGGAGTGGGTTGCCATTTCCTTCTCCAATGCATGAAAGTGAAAGTGAAGTCGCTCAGCTGTGTCCGACTCTTCATGACCCCATGGACTGCAGCCCACCAGGCTCCTCCATCCATGGGATTTTCCAGGCAAGAGTACTGGAGTGGGGTGCCATCGCCTTCTCCAAGAGAGGAGATAGACACAGACAAAGCTTCAATGACTTTGCTTGAGACCCTGGATCTTGCTGTCCTTGACTCACCGCCAGACTTGTCAGTAATGTGCTTAAGGCATTTTGGAATAGGGTTCTGTCATTTGCAATGGAAGAAGTCTGGACTAATACATTCCTTAACGATTTCACCTTTATCACTACTGTGATGGATGCAAATGTTCTTAGCCTCCAGGTAGAGTAGGTAGCCACGGCTGTGGCACATTAGGGCCACTTTTCCACTAGGCCGGGCTGCATCCCCCATTGCGTGTCTACAGGTTTTTGTGTCTCCATGACAGATCTCACCTCTGTCTTCACATTAGAGTTGCCTGTCTCCTCCAAGACAGATGCTGCACTAGAACTGACCCAAACTTCCTCGTTTCTGCCTACCTTACAGGTACTGGAACACTGCAAGGCAGCTGTACAGTATAGTAGCTGGAGATGGTCCCACCCTCCTGGCCACTCTCAGTTCTAGAAAGAATCTCTCCCACTGAGCCTCCCACAAATCTGCCAGAGGGAACTGCCTGAAACCTCACTAATAAACCCACACCCATAGCACTTTCTTCTGCACAAATAGAGGACCTGCCCCCAGACACTGGTCACTCACTGAGCACAATGGTGTAATAGATTTAATTCTTAGGAAAACTTGATGCTAGTGTGATAAAAATGGTGATTACAATGATGCTGGTGGTGAAGAGACTTAATTCTGTTAAAATGTGCTTTGCATCTCATCACAACGTGACTCTACCAGTAACCAGCTGGGTGAGTTTGTAAAATAATGACCTTGACTAATGTCCCCCATGGGAAGCTGACAAAGTTGGGCTAGGTCTAGGTTGTAAAATTAAATGGCTACAGGGATCAGACAAATAATGTAAGTGTGTGAGGTAGGCTGAGTATACGACAACAGTGTAGGTAGACTCAGCAAAGATGTAGAGAATGCATTTTCTAAAAGAATTTCAAATCCCTTAAAAAAATTCTGATAAATAAGACATACCCCTAGGCTGAATCCAGCCCACAGACCACCAGTTGTAATAATGATGAGTTAGGTAGTCTCTAAGGTACTGTTTAGGCTGGATGATTCACAAGCTAGAATCAAGATTTCCAGGAGAAATATGAACAACCTCAGTTATGCAGATGATACCACCCTAATGGCACAAATGAAGAGGAACTAAAGGGCTTCTTGTTGAAGGTGAAAGAAGAGAGTGAAAAAGCTGGCTTAAAATTCAACTTTCAATAAACCAAGATCATGGTATCTAGTCCCATCACTTTATGGCAAACAGATTGGGAAAAAGTGGAAACAGTGACAGATTTTCTTTTCTTGAGCTCCAAAATCATTGCTGACTCTTGCTCCTTGGACGGAAAGCTATAACAAACCTAGATAACTGTTGAAAAACAGAGACATCACTTGCTGACAAAGTTCCCTAAAGTCAAAGCTATGGTTTTTCCAGTAGTCATCTACAGATGAGAGAGTTGTACCATAAGGAAAGCTGAGTGCTGAAGAATTAATGCTTTCAAAATGTGGCACTGGAGAAGACTCTTGAGAGTCCCTTGGATAGCAAGGAGATCAATCCTAAAGGAAAAACAATCAATCCTAAAGGAAATCAACCCTGAATATTTATTGGAATGACTGATGCTGAAGCTCCAATACTTTGGCCACCTGATGCTGGAAAAGATCGAGGGCAATAGAAGAAGGGGGTGACAGAGGATAAGATGGTTTGATGGCATAACCGACTTGATGGACATGAGTTTGAGCAAGCCCCGGGAGTCGGTGATGGACAGGCAAGCCTGGCATGCTGCAGTTCACGGGATTGCAAAGAGTTGGACACAACTTAGCGACTCAACAACAACAAGGGACTTAGCTGTGACATTCTTAAGTCACTCTTATACCAAGGAAGAGGGTGTGGGGCAAGCACTAGATGGATGCATGGGATCCCAGAGGAGGCTGAGAACTTTTCTGAAGACACACAGGGCAGAAGCCAACCAGAAGACCCAGGTTTCCAATGTCCCTGGTCCTGACCTTTCCCTAACATTTTCTTTCCAAGTGTAAAATTCACTATCCTTAGCAAAGCCATGTTCTCTCTGGGGAGCGACCTGGTAAAAGGTTTTCAATATACCCAGAATGGCACTTACTGACACCAAACTTGGCTATAACTGATTCACTGAAGGAAGACACTGAGGGAGGGAAAAGAAAATCCTATCTCGACTCTGGCTGGTGCCAATTAGATGATAATGTCCGGTGGGTACACTTAACTGTGCTTAAACCTTTAAATTTTAGATACTTTATCAAAACTTTCATGGTAATCAAGACAACTGAGGGAGAGAGAGAGAAGAAATACAGGTGGGATGACATGCAAAATTTTTCTTTCCATGGACCAGCTTTTTAATTTCATGTTCCATTAGATTGGATAACAGCATCATCTTGCAATTTTAATGTGATGTCCCAGACTGCAATATC
The DNA here is from genome assembly GCF_000754665.1 of Bison bison bison. Taxonomy (NCBI): domain Eukaryota; kingdom Metazoa; phylum Chordata; class Mammalia; order Artiodactyla; family Bovidae; genus Bison; species Bison bison. The sequence goes on along the minus strand of NW_011494644.1, from coordinate 1,244,411 downwards.
CAAATACAATATTTATGCAGTAATCTCCAAAATAAAATATTTACGGGGTTTGGAAGATTGACTGCTGTACTTACTGCCTTCAAAACCGATAAGCTGCAAAAGCATGCTTCAGTTAATTATGAGTAAATAGAGATCACAGATTTCCCAGGTCTCAGAAAAGTTTCTGGGTTGAAAGGGGCTACCAGCAACTTAGGTCTGGACTGAGAGAAGATGGAAGAGGCCCAGAGTGTGGGAATCTATCAGGCAAAAACAATCAAGCTGTTTAGGCAGTGATTTTGCTGTTTACCCCCCCATGTGGATTTACCATAATTTGAAAAGATAAAGGCTGGAAACCAAAGTAAGTTTGTGAACATCTGGGTGAATCTTTCATCAATGTTGGCTCACCACGAAAAGGCGCATGGCTCTCCCACCTGAGGGATGGAGGGAAGCTGTGCAGCAACAGGCCCATTACACAGAAGATGGCCAGTGATGCTGTCCGCTCTTTAGTTTTGCTTATGACCTAGTTACCTGGGAAACCTAGGGTCAACAGGAGATATCCTAGAAGAACAGACACGAAGAGGGTCTGGTACCAATGCTGTCTCTGCACTCACTGAGGTGTGGGGCTGATTTACCCTCTCTGAATGCCAGTTGCCTCACCTGTAGGATGAGCCCATGACACCTGTTCTGACAAGCTCCCAAAGCAGCTGCAAAAGTGTGATGCGTGATATTTACAAAATTCCTTGCAAAGTGTTTAGTAAGACTCAACCCAAACAATGGGCCGACCCAATCATCAGTTCCTTTTTTCATAGACATGACACCCCTCCCCAATCCTCCTTTGGTGTTTTATTTTTCTCCATAACACTTCAGTTTCTAATACAATGCACAAGGTATCTATTTCATTTATTGCCTTTTCTACTACTGGACATAAGGCCCAAGAGGGCAGAAATATTTGTCTTTTTTTTTCTGAACTTTTTATTTTCTTTGGGGGTATAGCTTATTAACCATGTTGTGAAGTTTCAGGTGAACAGTGAAGAGGTTCAGCTACACACATGCATGTACCCGTTCTCCCCCAAGCTCCCCTCCCATAGGACACATAACACTAAGCAGTGTGTACATGTCCATCCCACACTCCCTCACTATCCTTTCCCCATTTTTGTCTCTTTTTGATCACTGTGGTATCCCTAGTGCCTAGAACAGTGTCTAGCACAGTGCCTAGCATACAGCGTGTGCCCAATAAATATGTTGAGTGAATGAAAAAAGGGAAGAATAACATCGATATCTGTCAGGCAGTCAGGACGTAGCTGCTGTTGGTTAACCAGGTATCAAAATTTTCTAACACACATTTGACAGGTGAAGGAACTGAATCACAGGAAAGTTAAGTAATTTCTCCAAAGTCACATAGCGATCAGGTTAGGACTTGAATTCGGGTCTGAATGAATCCAATGCCAATGCTTTACTACTTTCCCGTTCTTCATCCCAAGTCACTGGGGTCCCTCCAAAAGGACTCAAATGAAGGATCTGAGAACTTGTTCTTCCTCAAAAAGACAGAGCCCAGAAATTAGTGAACCAAGAGAAAATGGCTCATTGCTGGTTGGAAGAGGCTTCTTGCCAGACCTTACAAGGAACTTCTGTCTTCAGGCTACTTGAGGGCAAACATGGGATAGTTTGCATTTGATTTTATCTCCTGGGCTCTCAGGAATGGTTTGTCTTCCTGAGATTTGTCTCTACTGCCACAATATGGGACAAAGTCATAGCTAAATGTGATTCTGCTGGGACGTCACAAGGACCAGGTGAGTATCAGAGTTAATCAGATGGAGGGTGGCGAGGGGTTCTGAATCTCTCCCAGGGGAGAAAAAGTTAGCTAAGAAAGTAATCTGTAGCCTTTGAAAATGGCCCCAGAAAGACAGACGCTAAAGAAATCTCTCAATTCAGTTAATTCCCTGGCTACAATCTCGGCATATTCATGAAGTGTGGAATTATTCCAGAACTGTCTTGTCGTATAATGAATTCTGAAAGGAAGAACTCTGCCCCTCAGATTTTACAGCATGTTTGAGCAAGAAGAAATCTCAGCAATTAGTTAATATAACTATCTATGGATAAAAATCCCCAACACACTGAGGCCCAGAGAGGATGTATGAGCCAAGGTCATCCAAAGTCACACAGCCTATAAAAATACTTCTTTTCTTTTCTTGTCCAGTGATATGTCACTGAACCCAGATTACTCTTTAGTATAAGTACAACCTAAGCATTTCAGTTTAAACACAAAATCATGAAGCAAAGCATGAAAACACAGTGTATGAAGTCAGCCAGCTAGTGAAGGGCCCACACAAAACAGCCATGGGACACAGGGGCCGAACTTGGGGCTCTGGAGCCAGAATATTTGGTACAAGTCCTGGATCTGCCATTAACCTTGGGCAACCTGAATACAAGACACCTCAGCTTCTTATGGGAAACAGTGATCATCATAATACCTGTCTCACAGAGTTTAAATGTGATTATATTTTATATGGAGAGGGCTTAGTGTAGTACTCAGCATTTAGCAAGTGCTTGGTCCATCTAGTCAAAGCTATGGCTTTTCCAGCAGTCATGTATGGATGTGAGAGTTGGACTATAAAGAAAATTGAGCACTAAAGAATTGATGCTTCTGAACTGTGGTGTTGAAGAAGACTCTTGAGAGTCCCTTGGACTGCAAGAAGTTCCAACCAGTCAATCCTAAAGGAAATCAGTCCTGAATATTCATTGGAAGGACTGATGCTGAAGCTGAAGCTCCAATAATTTGGCCACCTGATGCAAAGAACCGACTCATTGGAAAAGACCCTGATGCTGGAAAAGCTTGAAGGAAGGTGGAGAAGGGGACGGGAGAGGATGAAATGGTTGGATGGCATCACCAACTCAATGGGCATGAGCCTGAGTAAGCTCCAGTAGTTGGTGATGGACAAGGAAGCCTGGCATGCTGCAGTCCATGGGGTCGCAAAGAATTGGACACAACTGAATGAAGATACTTAACATTTTCCATCGTCAAGCTGTAAAATTAAAACTTCAATCGCTCCTCTTCTGTATTCTAGGACTTTGTAGACAGGCATGTGTAGGGCACGTCAGGGCTAAGGAGAAACCCTTTATGTTCTGAAAAGCAATTTCATTTCAGCACCAAGGACAGACACCCAGTGCCTCCACAGTGAGTCTCCTGTGATGCCCTTGGTTGTGGTGGCAGATGTGACAAGTTTCACATGCACCCTGATTCTGTCTGAGAACCACAAATATGAAACCCTCCCATCTTTCCAAGGCACAAGTCAGTGAGGATTCAGGTCATTAAGTTCCTAAATTTGCAGCTCCATAAGGGGTCCACTGGCCATTTCTCACATGCCAGTATGGGTTATGCCCTTTCCTGACCTGGGCTGGAGTCATCTGTCAGTCCCTACTCTGCAGTAGTTGGAAGACCAAAAGAGTCATTTGCTCATTCAGCAGCTCTCCAAGTCTATGTGCTGAGAATATGGTTGTAAAGGAGATGGACACGAGCCCTGTCCTTCTGTCTCTTCTAGAATGAGAGGTAAATCAGTAATATTTATCATTTATTGAGCACTTACTACTTTCTAAGTCCTATTCCTTGCACTTAAAGTATATTCTCTCATTTAGTCTTCATCACAATCCTATGAGAGCTCGTTCTACAAGAACAAAGATACAGAGAGGTTAAGTAATTTTCCCAAGGCTACACACCTGGTCAGTGGTAAGGGAGGGATTCAAACCTAGCAGTCAGGCTCTGGATTCCACACTCTTTACCACAAGGCTGTAAAACTGTTCTAATAAATAAGTAAGTAGTCATAAAGAGCTACAAAATACATGAACATATAATTAGACATTTGTGATAAGTGTTATACAGGAAAACAGAGTGCAGTGTCAGAAAATAAAGAGACAGGGACTTAATTAGTGAAGATTGTTGGGGAAGATTTTGCTGAGGAGGCGACCCTGACAAGAAGGATGAGAAGGAATCAGTCATCTGAAGAGTTGTGGGGAAGAGCTTTATAGGAGACAGAAATAGTGTGTGCAGGAGCCCGAATAAGTGAAGAGAAGCTAAAGTGGTGGGAGTGAGGGCTACAGGGAGAAGCTCAGCTTCACCACCTCACGTAAGAGGAGACCAGTCACAGGAGAGGCAGGTCTGACCTGACTGGTGGAAGGAGCATGTCCTCCATAAGAACATATGGTTTGAACGTGGCAGGAAACTCCACGATGAACATACTCAGGGAATCAGTGTAGCACAGTGGCCCGGAGTCTAGACCCCGGAACCAGACCACCTGCGTTCAAGTCTGTTTCCCCATTCCCAAACTGTATGTTGTTTAATCTCTCTAGCCTCGATGTTCCCATGTAGAAAATGGGCATGATACTAACTGTACTTATATCATGGGATTGTTGTGAGAATTGAAAGAATTAATATCTATAAGGCATTTAGGACAGTATCTGCACACAGTAAACCCTATATTACATACACTCCGGGTGAAGAAAGTTGACTTGAGTTTCACATTCAGGAATGAAAGAAAAACCATTCTAAGCAGAAATGCAGACTCAGGGCCCAAATCCTGGAACCAAGAACCCCAGGTTGGGTGACCCATGCTCTTTATAGTACTCAGGGCCTGAATCAGCTTGTGCCTCTGAGAGTCTAAAGGCCCACTGAGGACTAATTGATTTTCCCTATTTTAAATTTCACACAAATTTAAAAACAATATCTACTGCATTACATTCTAATTATGAAAGTAATGTAGGCCTCCCTAGGCATGGAACACAAAGATAAGGCAAAAAAGGAAATGAAAAAACATACTCTATCTCAGAGATGACAGTGCACAAACTTTTCTTCTAGTCTTTGGTCTAACTTCAACATGTATTGTTTCGAAAACAGAAAAGTTCTAAAGTTGACTTCAAAACTCATGAGGAGGCCCACAGAGCTGTGTACACAGCTTTGCGCGGGTGCCTGTGTGATGCTAAGCTTTATTTTGACATGGCTGCCATAACTGGATTAAACAAAGTGAACATGCAAACAGCGATAAACTCACCAGTTGGGTTTAAGGAAAGAGAGAGGGGAATGCAATCTGCTTTCCCCATTGGAGATGAGATATTAATTATCTCCTCCCATCAATCATGGTGCTACAAGACAGATGGGGAGAGAGTTCTCCTGATAAGCAAGCTGGCACCAACGGGCCTCCTGAAAGCAGATTTGCTTGGAGGAGGTTCCTGGCCAGGCTCTCGATGGATTTGCCAATTTTTGGTTAAACAGTTGCCTGTTTATACATCAAGGGAGCTTTGGGCCCGAAGATTAGTTCAATGTCAGAGAGAAGAGCTGGCGAATCTGCTTAGCTGCCAGTCTGATGCCAGCGGGGGACCACCACGTCTAGCAGGTGGATCCCAGACCCGGGAACAGGAAGAAACTTGTTTATGCCACTTGTGACCTGAGAGCTGGGACCCTTCCTAGCTTCCTTCTGGTCTAGGCTTTTTACATTTGAAATACTAGATCTTTCTCTAAGAACTGTAAAAAGTGTTTCTAAAATGTTAATCATGTGGATACACACCATCTTCAAGGTTTTTCAGCCCTGTCCCCATCGCCACCACCATCATCACCACCATCATCAACTTAATATGCACACCTAACTATTCCAAGAGCTTATCCACATATCCCCTGCTTTAATTCTTGCAGCAGTTCTAGGAGGGTGGCTTTATTATCATTCTTCCCATTTTGCAGATAAAGAATCTGAAGCACAAGTGATTGATTTAACTTACCCAGGGCCACACACCTGATGAGTGCTTAGCATGTGAACCCTGGCAGTCTGGTTCCAGAACCTAGATTCTTAACAGCTATGCTATAGGCTTTACGAACTCTGTATGGGACTGCCCTCAATATTTTTTTTTTCTAAACCAACTTTAGATAGCTTCAACTGTTCTTTTTTTTTTTTTAACTTAATCTTATTCTAAGCATAATATCTGTGAAGTACTGGATTAATTATATAAATTTTTGTTGATGCACATAAACTCAATACAAATTCTCCCATGACACTCCTTCATGAACTCCCCCAAATAATCTCACGTGTGGATCATGAACACAATTTAGGAGAGGCTGACTCTAGAAAGTAGGGGATGGGCTGATTTTCCTCCCTTGTTCATTTAAAAAATAATTCTGCTTAAAATCAGTAGAATTTTGCTCTTTCAGCTGCACACCCTAAGAACTCAAAGTAACAGGTCCTCTCAGATGTAGTCACTAAAATGCGGTGATAACAGTCAGACCAAACCAGGCTCCAATACCAGCTGTGTGGAACCTGGAGCAAGTTAAACAACTTTGCAAGCCTCAGTTGTACTCATCTCTGAAATGGGATAACACACTGAAAAGCACCTGGCTAGATGCTTCCTGTGGTCTGTGAGGCTACTCAGTCCTCCACAATCCCTACATCACTGGATCTTATGTGATCCAGACAATCCCCCCATGTCTGGATCTTATAAAGAGGAGGACATGAAGGCATGGAGAATCGAAGCCGTTTGTCAGAGTGCCCTGGCTATCACAAGCTGAGCTGGCATTTTGACACAGGTGTCTGGACTCCAGGGCCCATGCTGTTACCAATACTCCACACTATGCCCCAAGACTGAGCCCTGGGATCCTGGTGACCTTAAATTATTTGGGCACTGACACCAACCAATGCCAGAAAGTCTCAGAAACTCTATTCTGGCTAAGGGAAATAAGTTTTTCTTTCCATCTCCCTGTAAGAGGTCCCATACTCTGAGATTTGATCAGTCTACCGAGATCTGGGGGAACTTCTCTGATGCTCTCTGAGCAGAAACCAGGAGTTCTGGGGATGTTTGCCAAGACCTGCTTATTCAGGGCACCTGCTTCTGCTAGCCCTGCAGAGATTATCTGGGAAAATGATAACTGTGCTGCATGTCTTTCAATATGTCTAGCCACTTGATTTTTGGAGGAATACAAGGAAATAGAGTGAACACTACACTCTCCTTCATTTAATTACAGGAACAGTCAGGACCAATTGGGCAGCTATTAAAATACTAGTTTGCCTTTATGCCATCTCTTAGCAGTGGGAGCTGGAAGTCCAAATTGACTGCTAAAGACGAGTTAGGGACAGAAGGTCAAAACTGCTATTAGAAACCACGCGGGATTAAAAACGGAGGCACCCTGTGGCCTATTTTGTATCTCACTGCTTGCTTCTGTCTCTCTCCATCTTCCCGTCTTTTGTACTCTCTGCCTCTGTCACATTGTCTTTGCAAGGGCTGGTCCTGAAGCATGGAACATCAGAATGCGAGGGCATTTGGAGATCATCTCATTCAACCACTGCATTTGTCCAACACAGTGAAGCCCAGAGAAGCAGAGTGGCTGCTCCGAAGCCACCCAGCATATTGGAAGAAAGCAGGACCCAAGCACAGATGGGCTGCATCATGCAGGCTTCTGAGTCTGGGCTCTGGGGACACATTCCTCTAGGCCTGAGTCCTAGCCCTGCCCTTGCTGTGTGAGCGTAAGCAAGTCACTTCACTTCTCTGAGTCTCAGTGTCCTCATCAGTAAAATGAGGCTAATATGTTGAGAAGGGTCACCATCTGAAGCCAGAAAATTAAACCCACACAAAGGGAAAGAGAACTAATGGAAGTTAAGTTAAAGGGTAAGGGTGGTCAAAAGGAACAAACTTCCAGTTATAAAATAAATACGGTCGAGGGCTGTAATGTATAACATGGTGACCACAGTTAATAATACCATATTGCATATTTGAAAGTTGCTATGATCTTAAAAGTTCTTATCATGAGAAAAAACTAACTATACGTGGTGATGGATATTAACTAGATATTAACTAGATATTAACTAGACATATTGTGGTGGTGATTTTATAATATATGCATATATTGAATGCTATGGCTCAGACAATAAAGAATCTGCCTGCAATGCAGGAGACCCAGTTTTAATCCCTGGGTTGGGAAGCTCCCCTGGAGAAGGAAATGGCAACCCAGTTCAGTATTCTTGCCTGGAGAATTCCATGGACAGAGGAGCCTGGTGGGCTACAGTCCATGGGATCAGAAAGAGTTGGACACAACCGAGCAACGAACACATTCACCTTCATACCTGACACTAATATGTCAGTTATACCTCAATTAAAAAAAATATTTCTGCTAGTGAACTACCTGACTACTTGATGTGCTGTGTTTGCTTTATTTTAACCCTCTCCAGACCAATAAGAAATAATTTTCAAAAGAACTAACAGAGTCTGGGCTTGACGATATCATTTGAACTGCTTGATTCAGCAATGCCCAAAGTCAGATACTAGTGTTTTAGTTGAATCATCCAATAACTTCCTTTACCCTTTAATCAAGTTTAAGCTGAGTTTCTGTCATTTCCCACCAAAAAAAAAAAAAGAGTTTTTCCTAACATACAATCAGTGCAGAACCAGAGCCAAACCTCGCCCAGGGTGCCCCTGTGGGTGACACAAGGGAAGATGTGCATGGTTAGGCTTGTTCCCACAGCAGGGAGCCCTCAGCTGCCAAAGAGGAGACAGTGGCGGCTGATGGCTCATTTTACTATTAAACCCTCAATTCATCTAAGTGAGTGAATCCTGGCTGAGGACTCATGCATGAGTGTTGGAACTTGTGAGCTCTTCTGTCCAGAGAGCCTTGGGTTTTAGGGTTTTAGAGGGAGGTGCAAGCGATATCTCCTGAGCCTGAGTCTTTACCCTGCTCTGTATCCTGCTGTGCCATTTGGGTAACACCTGTCAACTCCGGAGGCACATCAACTGGACAAGACGTACTCACAAAACTCAAAGGCACAACCCTGGCCTGTACATCGACTATTTATTTCTCCCGCCTGCAGTATTTCAGTCTGATGTTTATCATCAATGACACCACCACCACCATCACCATCATCACCACCACCATCACCACCACCACCCCACCATCACCATCACAGGGATTTATGATGTGCCAAATGCTTTATACACAGCATCTCATTCAATCCTTCCAATGATCTCATGAGTATAAGTCCATTAATATGTCCATCGTACAGATAAGGGAAGAGGCTCAGAGAGGTTAAGTCACCAGTCCAATGCAACACAGCCAGGACATGGTAGATCAGGGCTTCAACCCAGGAGATATGACTCCTAAAATTCACAATCTTAACCTCTGTGCCATACCCAGTTCTTAGCACAGTGCCTGGAAATAGCAGACAGAGAATAAACACTGAGTAGGCTAGAACAACAATACTAGGGTGGATGTAATTTAGACACAAGTTTATCAACTTACAGTGGATTTTTTGTTCTCATGATGTAACTTTGCACAAACCATGTATTATAAATAATAAGGGTCTTCATTCTCTATCTAAGGGTGGGGAACCAAAATCTGGGCTAGTTCTGATAACTTACCACCTCCATGGAATCTGAGTGACTATAAAAATAAAGCTGGATCCTGTGTGAAAAGGGGCCAGCAGAGTGATAGGCACTTAGCAGGAACACAATACACTATATGGCTATAGTGTATTACAGTGTACATCTTCTTTATCCACCCAGGTTTGTCCAGCTTAGTGGCCAAAACATGCTATACTAATCTGTGGTAATTTACAGAGCATCCTCAAGTCTGGGGGTTGCTATTAAATGTAAAGAATGCAGACTGTCAGTTGGACAAGATGGATCCAACAGACAGTTGGATGAAGTCAAAGTCAAAATTAAGGAAAGTGATGCAACCCAAGGATTTGGGGATTACTTCTTGAAAACTTGGGAAATGGAGCCCACTGCTTGCCTCTGTCTCTCCCTGCTGTGGATATCTGGGCAAAGTGGATCACAGAGCCAGCCAGAAAGACACCTCCAGCAGCAGCGGTGGAGAACACCAACAGCAGAGATGGGCAAACTGAAGGGCATTGGGACCAGGTAGGGGAGAAGGCAGCAAGAACTGCAGGGTCCTGTAGAACACAGGCTTTGTCTAAGACAATACAACCTTCATGAGAAAATTCAGGCACAGAGTAAGTGGACATTTAAGTGGATCTTTTAAGATGAGCTGGAAACATTGCTATTTTTTAAAATGGGGCTATTAATCTTCAGATGAAGCACCTGAATTAAACAGAACAAAACCAGAACCAAGGCCAAACAGAACACGTTAACATGCTAAAATTATCCTGTGAACTGTCAGATTAAGTTCTGAGTTCAACGCTAGAAAAATGTTCTAAGATGGCAGAGCCCTATGGTTGATTCATGTTGATGTATGTCAGAAACAAACATAACATTGTAATGCAATTATCCTCCAATTAAAAATAAATAAGCATTTTTAAAAAGCTGGCAGAGTGATCCTGAGTGGGTTTGTAATGGTTTTTTCTTTCTAGATGGTGAAGCGGATCATGTGATCTCTCCTACAGAGGGCGCTCAAGACTGTAGCCCTTCTAGCAGAGGGCCACAGAGATTTAGACTCAACTCAAAGGGAAATCAACCCTGAATGTTCATTGGAAGGACTGGTGCTGAAGCTGACCCTCCAATACTTCTGCCACCTGATGCAAAGAACTGACTCATTGGAAAAGACCCTGATGCTGGAAGGATTGAAGGCAGGAGGAGAAGGGGACGACAAAGGATGAGATGGTTGGATGGCATCACCGACTCAATGGACATGAGTTTGAGTAAGCTCTGGGAGTTGGTGATGGACAGGGAGGCCTGGCGTGCTGCAGTCGATGGGGTCGCAAAGAGTAGGACATGCCTGAGCGACTGAACAACAACAACGAGGGGGTCTGTAGTGATGCTGTTTGCTTCCCTCAGTTTAAGTGAGAGAGGCACAAAGGATTCTGCTGCCTCAAATCCCTGCCCACAACTTAGACAGCAAGAGTGAGGCAATGGTGAAGGCACAGGGCGGGAAGTTGGTTTCCTTGACTCCAATTCCCTTCTGGTGTGAGACTTTCAATTTCCTGCTTGAAAGTAAATTCCATGAGAGTGAGGATTTTGTCTCATTCACCTCTAGAAGGGTGCCTGGCACACGTTTGGCCCCATGTGAATATTTGCTGAATGACTGGCAAACCGAATGTATGTTCATGGGACATCATGAACTTGAACTATGGGCCTCGGTCTTCCTCCCAATAAAATGAGTATAAAATGATTACCCCACTTTCCTCAGAGGACTGCCATGAGAACACGGGCTCATGGAAATGCTTATATGACATGATGAGACACATTTGCTGTTCTCTCTGTTTCTGGCTGGCAGGAGAGACCACTTCAGATTCTGCACAGGAAGGGCCAAGGCCCAGCCGTGCCATGCCTCTCTCCCATCCTCAACTTATTTCTGGTTGCATCAAACCAGTCTAGAAGGAAGCCCCCAAATGATGACTCAGATTTCATTTCTCTTTTGCACAAGGGTAGAGGGAAGATATACTACCTTGCATTGTCCCGGCCATGCGACTTCAAGAAATTCATGTCTCGGTATCGGGAGAGAAATGCCACCAGCTGGTCATTTGTCCTGTGGAAGCAAACCAAGAGGAAAGTCAGAGCCTCCAGAGACCATGGACACTTGTGACTGGCTCCCTTCTTTGTCACAGCAACCACATCCCCTCCTTCATTTATACCTTGCAAGGTGCATGAGGCATCTTCTTTCATGTACCTCCATCACCAAGTTTACCAAAGTATGCTAAAATGGACTGTTTGTATGTTTGTGTCCTACACACTCCCATATGCTGTGAACTCCTTGAGAATTAGTGTAGTGTCTTACTTGTTTTGGAATCCCCAGGACCCAGCACTGGGCTTGGCAAACAATAGGACATCAGTGAATATCTCGGTGGCAGATACAAAGTAACCTCAGGGCCTTTGCTCTCACTGTGCCTGGCTGTGGTTTTTCCAGTAGTCATGTATGGATGTGAGAGTTGGACTATAAAGAAAGCCGAGCACTGAAGAATTGATGCTTTTGAACTGTGGTGTTGGAGAAGACTCTTGAGAGTCCCTTGGACTGCAAGGAGATCCAACCAGTCCATCCTAAAGGAGATCAACCCTGATTATTCATTGGAAGGACTGATGCTGAAGCTGAAACTCCAATATTTTGGCCACCTGATGCAAAGAGCTGACTCACTGGAAAAGACTCTGATGCTGGGAAAGATTGAAGGCAGAAGGAGAAGGGGATGACAGAGGATGAGATGGTTGGATGGCATCACTGACCCAGTGGACATGTGTTTGAGTAAACACCAGGAGTTTACTGGTGATGGACAGGGAGGCCTGGCATGCTGCAGTCCATGCGGTTGCAAAGAGTCAGACACGACTGAGCGACTGAACTGAACTGAACTGAACTGTGCCTGGGAAATTCTGCCCCATATCTTTCTATGTCTGCTCTTGTCATCCAGATTTCTTTTCAAATGTCACCTCATGAAAAAGGCTGTTTTTAGGTCCCCAACCTAAAGCAGCACCCGCTCCCCTTCACTTAACATATCACTCTATTTACATATGATCTCATCACCATCTGAAAGGGCTAAATTTGCTTACATTAGGATGTAAGCTCCATGAGGACAGAACCTAATCAAACTCGCTCATCACTGGCACATAGTAGGAGGTACAGTAATCATAGTAGGAGGTACAGCAATGCTTGCTGGATGAGTGGATGACTAACGGTGAGATGAGTTTAAAGTGACGCCTTCAAATGCACTTTGAGAAACGAATGCATCGATGAATGAATGAATGCTAAATCCTCCCTAGCCCCTGGGCTACTGATTGAGAGAGCTTTAAGAAATATGAAGTGCAATACAAACAGGTGACATCGTTCCCAGCATTGTTATCCCAAATTTATCGCCATCAATCTCAGCACTAGCAGTGTAGGCACAGCTAATCAGCTTGTGCATACAGCTGTGACAGTATTTTAAAAGGCAGTCACACGGGTCTCCATCTGCCAGAAACGCAGTCGCCTCTTACGCTGAATAAACCCAAACAGGTAAATGGTGCTGAAGTGACAGCTCCTTTATCATCAGCTTCTCTGCTGGGGGTAGGGGGGTTTACTTAGAAGGAAAGGGTTAACCATCCTTTCAGATTGGGAGAACAGGTGAAGGTGCATCTCTGGGAAGAGAAAGGAGGCTAGAACTTTGTGGGGGGTGGGGGGCAGGTGGGTGCCTCAGAAAGCGATGCCTGCACTCTGGAAGCAGAAGGGGCTGGAGATAGATCTCAGCTCCATTCCTGACCCTGTTGTGTGTCCTAGGGTAAGTCATTCAACCTCTGAGTGACAGCCTTCACCTGGCTGCCCTGCACAAAGTAGATATACACGCTGATGGATAACTGGGTACATGAGGGCATACAGTAGGTGCACAATAAATGTAAGGTGCTCTGCTCTTGGCCTCTCACCAGCCTATAGGGGCCGCTCCCAGCCATCCCTCCCTCTCTCTTTTCCCTGCATCACCCGAAGTCGCGCCACGCCAAGCCCCTGCTCTCTGATTGGCCAACTCTTGTTGACCAACTCATAATTCCAGCGGAGGGGGGACAGAGCAGTTAGGAGATGCTGCAGCAGAACCCAGCACTGCCGACAGCCGGTCCTAGTGTGGAAATCAACCACTTCAAAACCGGCCGTTCTAGTGGCTGGCAAATGCCAGAAAAACCCCGCATGTCTGCAACAAGGTAAATCCACACGGGCACAAACGCAGACAGCTTAGCCCTGCGGATATGCGCAAGGGTGCAGCCTGGGGACGCAGACAGAAAGCCAAGCCCACGTGTCCGCGCCCACGTGGAGCATCTCCGCAGGCGGGCAGGGTGAAGCCCAGGCGTGCCTCACGCCCAGTGATGGAGAGCGGTGGGCAAAGGGCTTCTTGAAGGTCCTGGAGAGGTGGAAACTAAACCAGCCTGGAAAGGAAATTAAGCAACCTCTCTTTCCAAATCACAGAGGCCTGTTCCAGCTCCATGGCTTAGAGGTGCCTCTTTACCAACCCCTTCGCCACTCTCTGCGACAGTTCATTATTGTCCTCCCGATGAATACAGGGACAAGTTAACCTCTGAATGGGTCCCTGGCAGCAGGAATAATAAACAGGGGCCTCTCAGCGGCCTCAGTGGGAGGATTGGAGGGGCCGGGCCGGGGCTCCCGCACCCCCTCTCGCGAAGCCTCAGGCCTCCCAGGGTCATCGGCTGCGGCTTCATTTGGCAGCCCCAGAAAGTGCCTTTCAGGGCCCCGAGCTGGGGCCATTTTCACATTTACCGCTTCACCGCGTCCCCATCTGACAGGGATGAATAGGCATTTAGCGAATTTACTTAGCGATGCTTCCACATGAAATCATCTCAAAAGATGACATCTTCGGGGAGGGAGGGCCGGTGGGGAGGGGGCTGCGGCTTCCAGGTCCAGAGCTTGTGGGTAAAGCCGATTTTCAAAGCACAGCGCTGGGTCCTGGCTTGGCTGGACACGAAGGTGACCCAGCCACCGCCCCCTCCTTGGGTGAAGAGCCTGCCCTGCATGCTAAATAAAACCCGTGGCCTGAGCCCTTCTGCAGGGACTAGGCTGGGGACCAGGTTTCCCTATTGTGGCTTTCAGAAGCCTGTTGATAATTGCCTACGTAATATTTAGTTCCCTCTGGATAATTAACAGCTTGGGATTGGCTGTCATTTTACCCAGTCTTTGGCTCTCTCCCCTTCACAAGCATTTCTCACTCCTCCTTTCTGGTGGAGTCATTTGCCAAGTGGTGTGTGCAGCTCATCAATGTGTGGCTGTCTCCTCCTCAATTTCTTTCCACCTTTTGGAAGACACGTCTCGCATTCATGGTGGGGACCCTGGGGCCCATCACTATAGCTTTTGGAGCTACTGGGACATCTTTATGGAAATATTTAAGTAAATATATATGACAAATAATTTTAATAAATACATTTGTTTTAATGTAAACAAATCTATTGGAACCATCTAGAAACCTCACTTGAAAGGGTTAAATAAACACATGAATAGTAAAATAAGCTCCTGAAGCACCACCATTTATGGAATGTCCACCATGACCTGGGCCCCCAAGGCAGACTTTTGCTACAATTTATTACGTTTAATGGTCACAGAAGAATCTCTAAAATGTGTTCCATTCCCATTTATAGATGGGCAATTGAGGCTCAAAGAAAACGCTCATTTACTGAACAGAGCAGAACTGGGATTAGAACCTGGTTCCAAATGCAAAGTTCCAGTTCTTTGCTACTAGATGGCATCTACACATGGATGGATGGATGAATGAATGAATTAGTGCATGAATGAGGGAATGAATCTCATCTCAGGCATAAGAGAAAACTCAAGTCTTCCAAAGCTTCCTCATTCAGAGCCTGGTCTTGGGACCAGCAGCGTCAGCCCACTGCTGTTAGACATGCCCTACCTCAGCTCCACCCAAGACCTACTGAGTTAAAACGTGCCTTTTAACAAGACTCCCAGGTGATGTGTGTGCCCTTTAAAGTTTAGGAAGCGCTGCTTTTAAGCCGAGCATGAATATTGGTAGTTAATTCTCTTCCTCTTTCCTTCATCTTCTCCCCATGGCCTCTTCTTGAGAGCCCAGATTTCAGGCAAGTTACTTTCATCTCCATAAGCCTCAGGTGTTGGGAGTATTAAATAAAATAAAGTGTGTTAAGATGCATGCGGTAGCATCCAGCCCATATAAGCCTTTTGATAAAGGTTAACTGCTGTTTAATAGTATTATTACTGCCATCATGAGCATCAGAAGCTTAAGACATTTTGAACTGGGGATAGCAGTAGAAGACCCAACCTGAATTGAACCTGGAAGGCTTCCTGAGCATCACACCCATGAATGTTCTGCAGAGCATGGTTTGGGAAATGCCCCCCAGGAGGGAACTTGTCTACAGTCTCCCAGCTGGTGGCAGAGTTAGAACTGGCTCCCAGAGGTCACCGCACTGTCCCCTGTGTCTGATGTCCATATGGTTCTGGGCGTGATGACACACAGGAGGGAGGGGTATAGCTCTCAGGTCCACGGGCACCCAGCCCAGGCCCAGGCCAGCCTGTCTGCTGGCAGCGTGTGGCAGGGTGAAGAGGGTGGGCCTGCCCCGCCTCACTTAGAAGGAGCCCAACACCAAGCTAACTGCCCTCCTCCGGGTCCCTCCTACCCACCGCGCTGTGCCCGACACCACTCTCCTGATAACAGACGCTAAGGCCCTATCACCAGGTACTCATGGCTGCTGGTGAGGTTGACGGTGCTAAGGCCAAGCTCAGCGCAGAGCATCGTGAATGTCAGGACTCAGGATTTCAAACCACTGATGCTGCCAGGCATCCCCAGACCCCAGAGGGCACTGGATTTAGCCCTCCTGTTTGCAATGGGTGGGCCATTTGTGGAGCAGAAATGTGGTTGGGGGCAGCAGATGGGGGCCTGTGGAACAGCACAAGCTGAGGACTGAGGTGCCTTCAGTCTGAGCTCAGAATATATTACATCATTTCCCCAACTTCTTCCACGAGGGTATCATCTGTGCCGTTATTTGCTATGGCTGTTCAATTTAAATACCACCTTAGCATTACTGTATGCAACCGTATTCGTGGTAGTGGATGTACCTTTTTATTTTACTATTTAAAATACTTAACATGTATTTTATATTTTAAATTTATTTTAAATTTTAAATTGTGGCAAAACACATGTAACATAAGATTTGCCGTCTTAACCATTTTCAGTTTGTACAGCTTGGTTGTCTTAAGAACTTTCAAGCTGCTGTGCACACATCGCCACCATCCATCTCCAGAACTCTTTTCATCTTGCAGAACTGAAACCGAATCCATTAAACAACTCCCCACTTCCCCCTCTGCCCCTGGCCACCATCCTTCTTTCTGTCTCTTTGAATATTCAGAGTAGTCAGACTCTAAGACCTCACATAAATGGGATCATACAGTGTTTATCTTTTTGTGACTGACTTCTTTCACATAGCACAGTGTCCTCAAGGTTCATCCATGTGGTTAAATGGGTCAGAATCTCCATCCTTTATAAGGCTAAATAATATTCCATTCGGATGTATTATTTTTATGTTTTCTCCTAATATATGAAAAGCAATAATGATGCCTTGTCTGTATTCTTCCTAAAGCAACTGGGCCACCAAAGGCATATGGAGAATGGTCATCTGTCCTGGGGTGCCCAAAACTGAGGGGGTGCCCAGGACACAGAATTTTTCATTTTAAAATCAGACAGTTCTGGGCAAATCAAGACAAGTTTGTGACCCCAGCCACATGGATCTGCCGAGGGCTGTGTGACCCTAGGAGAAATGTCATCTTCCATCCTTCTATGAGGAACCCAAGAGTACAGAAAACGACGGTAGTGGGAAGGTTAATTGTAACCATTTCCTGTGCTTTTAAAATTATAACTATGAAACTTAGGCTACAGCAAGACAGAGAATGAAATAAGAGCAGAGGTAAAAATAGTATCTAACACTTGTGCTTAGTCACTCAGTCGTGTCCGACCCTTTTGCAATCCCGTGGACTGTAGCCCGCCAGGCTCCTCTGTCCATGGGATTCTCTAAGGCAAGAATACTGCAGTGGGTTGCCATGCCCTCCTCCAGGATCTAACACTTGAGTGCTTACTGTGTGGATCAGATGCTGTTCTAAGCACTTTGCACCTATTAACCCACTTATGGCTCATGATGACCCTATGAAGTAGATGCTGTAGTGTTTACATGTATTTTTAATTACAGAGATGGGAACATGCATGCACGTGACTTTTGATGTAATGATGTATCATTTTCTGTCTGATCAGGACATACAGGAAGACTTCATTATCTCAGTGGTTGCACAGACGCCTATGGAACGGGCACGGCCAATCCCCTAGTGATGGACACTTAGGTTGCTTTCTCACCCACCTCCCCCCATACGGGTATTGCTCCTACGAACATCGTCACACATTTATCTTTCCACTTGTGGGTAAGATTCTGTAGGATTAAATTCCCAGATGTGGAACTGTTCATGAGGGCATGGCTGGCCCTCACATCATTACATAGGACCCAAGCCAGCTGCCACCAGGATGTGGAGGAAGAAGGAAACTGTGAACGAAATAGAGCAGGGGAGGCTGGCCGGCTTCTTCAGCAGGCCGGCTGGGTTTCCCCAAGGTACCAACAACCAGTGCGACCCAAATGAACCTTTTGTCAAGTAGCAAGGGGTGGGGGTGGGGGTGGGGAGGGTGCAGAAAATCCCATGCCTGCTATTTTCAACTGGGCACCTTGAACAGTGCTTTTCAGGAGTCTGGCTAGAGTCATGAGGACAGCAGGCACTGGGTCTAATTCTGTTCTCTTCCTCCAGGACCTGACACACAGTAAGTACTCAACAGTTATTCACTAGCACGTTTAACAAGCACCCGAGGGGAGCACCAGCCATCGTGGCTCACAGATGCAGCTGCCGAGCCCAGCAGAGTGCCCGCCCCCCAGACAGGGCTTCGCCCACAGAGGCAGACAGCATGACGTCCACTTTGTGCCTTTGCCTGTTCTGTTCCCTCTGCCAGGAATGCTGTTCCCTATGTCTCTGATCTGCGGGAGATGCTGGGCAGTGAGAAAACACTTCATAACAATGCAGAAAACATGCCTTTTGTTGTCTGCAATGTGCTAAGTGCTCCTCTTCCTCCTCCTTTCCACAGTAACCCTATCAAGTGGGTACTAGCTTATATGTGAATGAAGTGGGACACACAGATTTAACAGTTTGGCCAAAGTCTTAAAAGAGGTGAAGCAGAAGTTCAGATCTCATCACCCAAGTTCAGAGGGCAGACTGTTTTCAATCCCATTTTCTTGCGGTAAATAGGCTGCAGAAATGTGCTCCATTTCTTTATAAAGAGCCAGGAAACCACAGCCACCTTCTGAAGCCCCCTACTTCATTCCAAGGGGACCTCTGTCATGCATACATTGCACATCAGGAATTGGCACAGATAAAGCCTTCTGTCCAGGGTGTGGGCCTTTCTGAGGCTCTTATCTACAATCTGAGCCCAGCCACTTTGATCCTTCTCACTGCACCCTATCTCAGGAATGGATTTAGACCATTTTATCCATAAGGTTTTTGACCTGTGGTATTGGAGAAGACTCTTAAGAGTCCCTAGGACTGCCAGGAGATCCAACCAGTCCATCCTAAAGGAGATCAGTCCTGGGTGTTCATTGGAAGGACTAATGTTGAAGCTGAAACTCCAAGACTGGCCACCTGATGCAAAGAGCTGACTCATTTGAAAAGACCCTGATGCTGGGAGGGATTAAGGGCAGGAGAAGGGGATGACAGAGGATAAGATGGCTGGATGGCATCACCGACTCCATGCACATGAGTTTGGGTGGGCTCCGGGAGTTGGTGATGGACAGGGAGGCCTGGCGATTCATGGCATCGCAGAGTCGGACATGACTGAGCGACTGAACTGAACTGATCCATAAGGCTTATTTCTTTGAGGATGGAGGAGAGATACTGCCATCACTTTCCTCGACTTTCCAGATGGTGCACGCTTGAACCTTCCTGAAGTCTTCTTGCCTGCTAGGAAATCTCTCAGGAAGGCTAGAACTCCAGAACAACTAGAGGAAAGGCCAAGTTCAGGGTTCTCTGAGGAGGCAAGAGAAAAGGCAGCTGGAGATAAGAGAAGGCAACCCCTGATTTGATTGCAGTGGATTTCCACTGCAAAAACATGAGTACTGGACTTCCTTGGGGGTACAGTGGATAAGAATCCTCTTGCCCCTGTAAGGGACATAGGTTCGATCCTTGGTCCGGGAAGATCCCACGTGCTGCAGAGCAACTAAGCCTGTGTGTTACAACTACTGAGCCCGTGCTTTAGAGCCCACAATCCAACGCTATGAAGCCAACACTGCTGTACCCAGACCCTGTGCCCCGCAACAAGAGAAACCACCACAACAAGTAGCCCACACACCACAACTACAGAGGAGCCCCTGCTCTCGTAACTAGAGAAAGCCCGAGTGTAGTGACAAAGACCCAGTGCAAACAAAAATAAATAAATTTTAAAAATTAAAGAAAAAAATTTTAAAAAGACCCAAGGATACAGGGAAAGCTAGATGCTGGACTCTTTCTAGATCCCATGGGCATAATTATAGCCACAGTTGGGCACCTGAGGACAAGTGAACTGGATGAAATGCCGCCCCAGCTTCCAAACTCCTCTCTAATCCATCCTCGGGGAAGGAGTCGTAAGATGTAAAACATAAGCCTATTGCACCCCGTCTTCGACTTAATATCCTCCGTGGTGCTCCATCTCCTGCAGGACAGTGTCCCAGCTCTTCAGCGAGGCTGCAAAGTGGGTCATGGGCTGGCCCTGTCCTTTCAGTCTTCGGGATGACTTGAAGTTCTAGAATCGTTCAGTGCTCTTTCGTGACTCCAAGACTTTGCAAGTTCTGTTTGCTCTCCTGGGAAACACAATGCCCCACTTTGGCAGGTCAGATGCCAGACCCCTGGAACTGCAATGGGTCAGATGGCCACGGTCCCTGTCGTCTAGTAGGGACAGCAGGGGATGTCGACAAACGGAGATTCTTGGGATGGGGGAAGATACTAGGTGGACTAAATCACAAAGGCACCAGGGGACAACTCTTTTGTACACAGGCAGACGGTAAACTAGATAACCACCTGGACAATAAAACCCAATTGCCTTTAATTGGCTTTATCTTTGTTACTGGCGAAAACCATGCAGAATTAAAACATGCTCATTGCATTTGCAGGAACTGGCAAGCCATTTCTTAAACACTTTCACAGAACATTTCTAAGACACACATTTTTCATTTTAAGCACACATCAGCCATTCTAACAGGCAGTTTATCTGACATTCTATCAGTGGGAACTCTTAACACGTCAACTCTTTCTCCAGATGGCTGTAATGGAAAGGTAACTGACAAGAATCAGCACCTAGAGGCCAAGCCTGATCCAAGAACGCTGCTGGAATCACAAAGAAGTGAATAGCCATTCAGCCCTGTGTGTGTGTGAAGTCTATTTGTATCTCAACTCTCTGAAATCTGGTTTTCCTCATATGCCACGAGACATCTCAAATGAGCAGAACATTTGCTTAACTAAATTCTGCATCCCTTTATAACGACTGATTGCAGCCAGTTATTTGATTTGGTTTTGAGGGGGACAAGACAAGGCCTCCTTGGGAGGACATCAAAAGATTGAATCTTAAAAATAAAGGTCATGTAAGTGGGAAAGCCAAAACTTGGCTTCAGTGAAATCTGTTTTTGGAAAAGCACTGGTAGAAATTTCTCTCTGATGTTTGGCACTTTCTTGCCATTGGATTTTAAGTAGGTTCCCTGAGTCTTAGTTTTCTAATCTGCAAAATGGGCATGACAATGGTCTCTGAGTTGCCTTTGTGTTGGGGGTATGATGCCCCTAGTGCCTGGCCCACAGGACTGTTCAATGAATGGAAGTTTTCAGAAGGAAGTCCCTATATCCTTGGCTTAGAAATGCTGGAGGAAAGATATTCCCACTCCTTATCAATCTTCCACCAAAATGTGACCTTTTAAATCTTACCTGCTTTTATTCCTATCAGTAATATAAGTGATGTATGTTCTGGTTCCTTGATAGTATGCTAGCTGAGGACATGAACCTCGTCTGATTCATCTCTATTTCATCAGTGTCTTGCACAGACCTGAAACAGGGCAGGTTCTAGCAGCCACATGCCTCTTTCTCTTTGGGTCCTCATGC
Source organism: Bison bison bison (assembly GCF_000754665.1). Taxonomy (NCBI): domain Eukaryota; kingdom Metazoa; phylum Chordata; class Mammalia; order Artiodactyla; family Bovidae; genus Bison; species Bison bison. The sequence goes on along the minus strand of NW_011494644.1, from coordinate 1,222,885 downwards.
CTGTTGCAGACTGGCCGATAAACCTGCTCCACACACGTGCTGCATTCCAGAATGAGGGCCCATCCACACTGTGCCTATGCTAGGGACACCCTTCTTACATCTTTGCCTGGTCAACTCATGCCTACTTTTGGAAGAATCAGCTCAGTGTCAGTTCAAGCGGCAAGGACTAGAGTATAAATTGAAGGGTTTGGTGGCGCAGTGGTAAAGAATCTGCCTGCCAATGCAGGAGATGCAGGTTGGATCCCTGGGTCAGGAAGATCCCTAGGAGTTGGAAATGGCAACCTACTCCAGTGTTCTTGCCAGGAGAATCCAATGGACAGAGGAGCCTGGTGGGCTACAGTCCATGGGGTTGCAAAGAGTCGGACACGACTGAACATGCAAGTATAAGATAAAGATAAGAGAGCATTAATTAGTATTAAACCAAATTAAGCTCAATTTGGACTTAGATCCCTGTGTATTGGTTGCTCAGTCGCGTCCAACATTTTGCAACCCCACGGACTATAGCCCACCAGGCTCCTCTGTCTGTGGGATTTTCCGGGCAAGAATACTACAGTGGATCGCCATTCCCTCTAGCTAGAGGATCTTCCCGACCCAGGGATCAAACCCTGGTCTCCTGCATTGTCGGCAGATTCTTTATCGTTTGAGCTCCAGGGAAGTCTAATTAAACTCTATTGGTAAGTTCAACTTTCCCTCTGTGTGTATGGCTAAGAACAGGTATTTTATACCATTTCACATTCTCCTGGGTGCAAATGATGGTCAATGACCTATGGTAGTAATTGATCCATTTCAGTTCAGTGGACAGGTGTCCCCAGCGCACCAACATGAACACATCAGGATTTGAAGTGGTTAAAATAATGCAGACAGACGTAGGGTTAAGCTCTGGTTACACCAGTTACAAGCTGTGTGGCCTTTGGCAGGTCATTTCATCTATTTCAAGCTCAGTTTCCTCATCTTTAAAACTGAGGATGACAACAATGGCTACATTGTACAGTGTATGTAAGTATATGTACAATGTATATAATTATATGTACAATGTATGTAATTATATACACAATGTATGTGATTGTACAACGCACGTCCATTGTTATACATAGGGTGGCCATGAAGAGTAAATGAAACCAGAGAGCATACACTGTTGCTTGCCACTGAACAATCCTGGATGATACAGAAACTGGTTTCAGAAGTGGGGTGATGACTGGTGGACAGGGGAAAGCAACAGGGATCCCTCGAGGCTGGGTAGCTTAGTCCCCAGAAGGCTAAAATGTTAGCTATCATTATTGTTGTTGTTGTTATTATTACTTCTCTAGGACTAAAGTCTGTTCTGCTGGGGGTGGAATACAAAAAGCATCTCCACCTCTCAGAATTTCAGGGCTCGGTCAGTTCAGATTTCAGCCCTGGGGTGAGACTTAGCTCAGAGAACAGACGACTGTCCCTGAGCACGTTGGCAGCCTGCCAGGCTCACTAGACTGTCTGTATTGGAACAAAGTCAGGATGCAACACAGAAGAGAAGCCACGTACTCCTCCATGGAAAGACAAATGCTGTGGTCACTCCTGCAAATTTTAAGCATAGATTCTTGGCTCGTGAAAGATTCTGAAGGATCAGGAAATGCTGCACCCAGTGTATTCATTTATTTTCTCTTCTCAAAGCAAAGTTTAATTTAAATAAGAAATATAAAGCTAAGTAAAATCACAAAATATACTTAAATATCCTTACTGAACTTTACCAAAATACGCATTTCAAAGTTTATATCTGATAATTCTCCCATCTAAAAAAAAACAACTCATTTCTGAGAAACTACTCTAATTTGTTTTCATTTAATCTTTTAAAAGGTTGGTTATGCGGAGCCTGCTATGTGCCAGCTACCCAAGCAAATGGGTGACTTGTTCTGGTCAATGAACTATGCATGCATGCATTAATCATATCCTATCATATCACACTCCTATAGGCCCACATTGAAAGACCATTGTTTAAGCAGTGAGCAGATGTGAATTCCACGCCCAGCACTATCTGTTCTGCTTCCATCCTTGAAGTTGATTTAAATAAACCTCTAATCCTCTAATGACTCTGCACCCACATCTTCAGACTCACGAACATGACCTGGCCCAAGAGTCATACACATCACTCCTACCCAGTGTATTCTTTACCCACAGACTTCCAAGGCTGTCTGCGTTATTTCAGGGGGCTGATGAGAATGTAAGAAAGAAATCAGGCTGTCTGAACAGAGGAGATAGGCTCTGTGTAGACATTTGGCAATTCTTGGAGACAGAAAACTTCGGAAATGTTTTAAAAGAGATGTCATCGTGTAGATCAGTGGTTCTCAAGCTGCATCTGGCTCAGCCCTGTGCTCTGCTGGGCCGGTGGGGCCTCACTCGAGGTTCTTCAGAGAGCTGTGTTGGGGTTTTGAGTGAAGTTTAGTTGAGAAAAGAAGATGTAGTAGCTTAAAAAGAAATGTTCAAACATCATTAAGGAACATAGCCAGTTCAGATTGCATTTGTCTTTTTGGTGGGAAGGAGGTGGGCGGATTAGAGGATCTGACTAAATCTCAGTAGTAGGACTGACTGGGCTCTGCCCTCACTGACCGTCAGACCTCGTGCAGATACAGTGCTCTGAGCTGCTCTCTTGTCTTCTGAACAATGGACTCACCATAGGACGTGTTTCCTAGAGTTGCTCTGAGAATAAGCGGGCTGATGCATTTAGGCTAAGTGCTTAGCCTGGGTGCGCGGTACACAGGAGACACTTCATAAGCATTAGCTGAGTTATTACTGGGAATGTAATCACATTTCCTCTTTTCTTCCCTTGTTCTGTCTCTCCCTCCATCCTTTCTTTCCTCTCTCCTTTTCCTTCAACATGTGCTGAACATTTCCTCTGTGCTCGGAACTGTGTTGAGTTCTAACTTTAGCCAGGAATTCAGCTTTTTCAAACCACTGGTATCACTTTGAGTTGTATGGTTCCATTTCAATGGGGATGACGTAAGCCCTGGTTTTATTTAACTATTTGTGAACTCATGCGTTCCACTTGTTGGATAAAACTTATTCATTTACAGCTACCCCTGACATGTTTACTAGGGGTTAATACCTTAGTCCCACTTCCCTTTGGTTTTTATAGTGACCGATACAGTGTGACTTAAAAAAGTAATAGATCTGGGGCTGTTCCAAAGATCTGTTCACACATGGCTATGCTGGAAATGTCTAGCACAAGTTCATCGATCGTTGATGAATTATTTTCAGTGCTAGGTTCTTGAATATTGAAATAGCTTGGATTATGGAAAAGGACCAAATTGTAAAACAGGAATGTGTGCTCCATGAGAGGAGGTCTCGCGTCTATTTTGTTCACATCACTATATCCCCATTCATCTATTCAGCAGATATTTATGTTAGACCTGCTGTGTGTTGGGTACTGTTCTAGATGCTGAAGACACACAGCGATGGTTTGAGACCACATCCCTGTACAAACTGATCCCTGGTACCCAGGGTATCCACTGTATGTCCTGGATTAGCTTCCCTCTGTGCATCAAGAATGGTTCTAGTTATGTTCCAGCCTTGTAAGAATCGAGAACATAGTCACTCTGATCAACTTCTGTGTTCTGAGGTTCAGATCAGGAATCCCAGCTGAGAAAGGTTGGGCTGGCACAATGTCTAGCACATAAAAGTCACTTACTATACACGGGGTCAAAGGATGAATGAAATCCCTGAGGCTGTGCCAGGTCTCTGAAATGGAATTGCCAAGCTCATGAAGGCAGATACCTGGGCAGGTTTCCAGCTGAGATGAGTCCAGCTGAGTGGCAGCCTGATGCACCATGGTCCTGCAGGGACATCACTCTGTCGGGTGACTGGTTTAAAGCTTGCCTCTTTGCCTCCTTGCTGTGTGACCTTGTAAGTTACTTTACCTCTCTGCACCTCAGTTTCCTTGAATGACTTGGGCAAAGACTTCATGAGATCATCTGTGTAAAAGGCTCAGCCCAGTGCCTGGCACACAGTAGGTGTTTGGTTGTCTCAGAGCTCCTGTTGCTTATTCCCTCTGAAAGAGGGGAAGGATGGCTGGCTGGCTTTCCCAGGCACACCAGTTACAATCATCAGGGCTTTCCCCAGGGGGACCCATGGCCCTTGGGCTATCAAGACCCAAGAGTTCAAGAACAAGGTGGCAACAAAACTCTTTGTGGTTGGTTCCCAAAGAACTGAGGTTAGTTGAAAAAGGAAACCCAGATGCAGAAGCTGAAATCTGTCTTTTCTTACTTTATCTTCTTGCTGTTTCTTCCTTTTCTGTCTTAGTAATTGAACCACATATGTTAAAAGTCACAATAATACCCAGAAGAATTGAGAACAGGTGTTCAAACAAAACCTGTAGATGAATATTCATAGCATCACTAGTCACAGTAGGTAAAAAGAGAAAATAACTCAAATGTCCACTGATAGAAGAACGGGTAAAGCAAATGTGGTCTATCCACACAATGGAATATTACTCAGCCACAAAATAGAACAAGACATTGACACGCGCTCTGACATGGATGGACATTGTAATCATGACGGTCAGTGAAAGAAACCAGACAAAAAAGATCATACACTGTACAAGTCCATTCACGTGAAATGTACAGACTAGGTAAATCTATAGACCGAGCAGACTGGCAACTGCCAGAACTGAGGAGAAGGGGAAATGGAGAGTGACTGCTTAGTGGGACGAGTCTTCTTTTGGGATAATTAAAATGTTTGCAACTGGGCAGTGATGGTGGCGGCAAGACACTGTGAATGTGCTAAACTCCACTATCAGTAAATCTTACGATAGATGCATTTTATGACAATAAAGAAGGACCAGTGAAAGCGCCAAACTTCACACTAAAAACCAAGTTGTTATAGCTACAATAAGAATTGTGCTTGGTATGTTATATTATAAATATTTAATATATACTACTCACTCGATCCTTGAACCACTCCAGAAGGTAGGCAGCAAGAGCTGTATTTTACAATGGAGCAAACTGAGCTTCAGAGAAGGCAATGGCACCCCACTCCAGTACTCTTGCCTGGAAAATCCCATGGACGGAGGAGCCTGGTAGGCTGCAGTCCATGGGGTCTCGAAGAGTCGGACACGACTGAGCAACTTCACTTTCACTTTTCACTTTCATGCATTGGAGAAGGAAATGGCAACCCACTCCAGTGTTCTTGTCTGGAGAATCCCAGGGACGGGAAGCCTGGTGGGCTGCCATCTATGGGGTCTAACAGAGTCGGACACAACTGAAGCAACTTAGCAGCAGCAGCAGCAGCAGCAAACTGAGCTTCTCAAAGCTTGAGTGTGTGTGTGTGTGTGTGTGTGTTCAGTCATTCAGTTGTGTCCAACTCTTTTTTACCACTTATACTGCAGCCTACCTTGCTCCTCTGTCCATGGGATTTTCCCGACAAGAATACTGAAATGGGCTGCCATTTTCTTCTCCAGGGGATCTTCCCAACCTGGGGATTGAACCTGTGACTCCTGCATTGCAGGCGACTTCTTTACTGCTGAGCTACCAGGTCTTCCCCAAACCTTGGGTAAACTTATCTAATAACAGTGATGATAATGATAATGAAGATGACAACTCTTGAGGATATAAATCCTGTGTTCTAGGTGACTGATATAGATTGACTCTTATTTTGTCCTCCCAACAACTGCATACAGTGGGTGCTGTTACCATCACATATGTTACAGATGAAGTACAGAGAGGTTAAATTATTCATGCAGGTTACACTGTCTTCATTTAACAGGAGAAGGAACTTGTAACTGGCCACCTGACCTCAGTCTCCAAGGGCTTCACCAAAGGAGGATACAGGGCTTGGTCACGGAAACTGGAGGGAAAGTGGCCAGCTGCAGTGTCTGCCTCCCAGCCCCCTCTCGTGGACGTGGGGACAGCTTAGATACCCACCTTACGACATCAGGGGATCACACATGACATTCAGTCCTCTCCTGGCTGCAAGGGAGCTGGCATGTGGCTGGACGGGTGTGACATGCTGGCCTGCTGAGCCCCCAGGTGGGACTCCTCTGTACCCGTGCTGGCCACCCCCGCCCCTAGTTAAGGGGAGAAGTGGCTAAGCCAACTTCAGGACTTACAAGAACCCACCACAGCTCATTCTTCTGACACTGACTCTCTGACACTGGGATGTTTTCTATTTTCAAGGTGGAGTGATCTGAAAATGCCCTTAGCCAAAATAAATAAGTAAAGATACAAACCTTTCCACTGGTCCTCAATCCAGGAAAAAAAACCAGAGATGCTTGTAAGAATCATGGAAGTGAAAAACAAGCAATAAAGAATCAGTGATTCTTTCACTACTTGGGAATAAACGGCATCAGGCGCTGTGTCCAGTGGTGTTACATGTTACCACCCATTTGCTCCCTGATCTCTTACTTCAGCAAAGGACTTGCTGAGCTCCTGCTATGTGCCAGGCAATGCACCTGGACCTGAAGACACAACCTAGTTGAAACAGATGTTGTTTCTGCACTTCACAAAACTGTCAAACTAGTGGATTTACACTACTGTCATCCTATCATCACATTTACAGACTGAGCACTTTCTCTGTGCCAGACAAGGCACTCCACGGTTCACAGCTTCATCTTCATGGCAGAGGCTGTGACTGTGATGTGAGGTAGGTGACCGTGATGGTTCCCACTTGACAGATGAGGACAGGAAGGATAGGCAACTTGTCACAACCAGTAAATGGGACAGACTGGATTCAGAGTCAGCTGACTTCCCCAATGCACCCTCTAATCCTTCCATGGCCTCAGTCCCAGAATATTTCTGCCAAACAGAGATGAGGAAGAGGATTTTTGGGTCCAACTCCAGGTTACAGTGTCTCTCTAGGAAACCCAGTGGCTTGGAGACTAAGAAAACCATTGTGTGGTGGAAAAGCACAGCAGAGAGAAAAAATAACTGTAATGAAGCAACAGGGGGGACCAGCCTGATAGAAAGTAATTACTTGAGTTGTAATGTACATATCCACTAGCAGAAAAGTTAGCTAGCAGTTTGGTATAGCTCCAGCAGTTTGGTATACCTCCAGCAGTTTGGTATAGCTCTTGACTTTTATTATTCTTTCTTTTTTCCCCCACTGCCAAGCAACTGATTAGGAGCTAAAGCAATCTCAAACTACCGCACAATTGCACTCATCTCACACGCTAGTGAAGTAATGCTCAAAATTCTCCAAGCCAGGCTTCAGCAATATGTGAACCGTGAACTTCCTGATGTTCAAGCTGGTTTTAGAAAAGGCAGAGGAACCAGAGATCAAATTGCCAACATCCGCTGGATCATGGAAAAAGCAAGAGAGTTCCAGAAAAACATCGATTTCTGCTTTATTGACTATGCCAAAGCCTTTGACTGTGTGGATCACAATCAACTGTGGAAAATTCTGAAAGACATGGGAATACCAGACCACCTGATCTGCCTCTTGAGAAATTTGTATGGAGGTCAGGAAGCAACAATTAGAACTGGACATGGAACAACAGACTGTTTCCAAATAGGAAAAGGAGTGCATCAAGGCTGTATATTGTCACCCTGCTTATTTAACTTATATGCAGAGTACATCA
>NW_011494644.1:1189793-1215245 GCF_000754665.1 Bison bison bison | reverse complement strand
ACAATTAGAACTGGACATGGAACAACAGACTGTTTCCAAATAGGAAAAGGAGTGCATCAAGGCTGTATATTGTCACCCTGCTTATTTAACTTATATGCAGAGTACATCATGAGAAACGCTGGACTGGAAGAAACACAAGCTGGAATCAAGATTGCCGGGAGAAATATCAATAACCTCAGATATGCAGATGACACCACCCTTATGGCAGAAAGTGAAGAGGAACTCAAAAGCCTCTTGATGAAAGTGAAAGTGGAGAGTGAAAAAGTTGGCTTAAAGCTCAACATTCAGAAAATGAAGATCATGGCATCCGGTCCCATCACTTCGTGGGAAATAGATGGGGAAACAGTGGAAACAGAGTCAGACTTTATTTTTCTGGGCTCCAAAATCACTGCAGATGGTGACTGAAGCCATGAAATTAAAAGACTTGGAAGGAAAGTTATGACCAACCTAGATAGCATATTCAAAAGCAGAGACATTACTTTGCCAACAAAGGTGCGTCTAGTCAAGGCTATGGTTTTTCCTGTGGTCATGTATGGATGTGAGAGTTGGACTGTGAAGAAGGCTGAGCACCGAAGAATTGATGCTTTTGAACTGTGGTGTTGGAGAAGACTCTTGAGGGTCCCTTGGACTGCAAGGAGATCCAACCAGTCCATCTCTGAAGGAGATCAGCCCTGGGATTTCTTTGGAGGGAATGATGCTAAAGCTGAAACTCCAGTACTTTGGCCACCTCATGCGAAAAGTTGACTCATTGGAAAAGACTCTGATGCTGGGAGGGATTGGGGGCAGGAGAAGGGGACGACAGAGGATAAGATGGCTGGATGGCATCACTGACTTGATGGATGTGAGTCTGAGTGAACTCCGGGAGTTGGTGATGGACAGGGAGGCCTGGCATGCTGCGATTCATGGGGTCACAAAGAGTCGGACACAACTGAGCGACTGAACTGAACTGAACTGAAAGCAACCTCATCATGGCACTTTCCAATAAAAAAACTTTTCACAGGTAACCTGTTGCTTTTAGTATAAACTAGGGGCTTCCCTAGTAGCTCGGGTGGTAAAGGATCTGCCTGCAATGAAGGAGACCCCAGTTCAATTCCTGGGCCAGGGAGAGCTGCTGGAGAAAGCATAAGCTACCCACTCCAGTATTCTTGGACTTCCCTGGCTCAGCTGGTAAAGAATCTGCCTGTAATGTGGGAGACCTGGGTTCAATCCCTGGGTTGGTAAGATCCCCTGGAGAAGGGAAAAGCTACCTACTCCAGTATTCTAGTCTGGAGAATTCCATGTATTGTATAGTTCGTGGGGTCACAAAGAGTCAGACAGAACTGAGCAACTTTCCCTTTCCCTTTCAGGGCTTCTTAACATGCCTTTTATGGTCCCACAGCATCTAGGCCAGCCTGCTTCTCCAACCTTATTCTGTTGCTTTATCCCCTTACCACACCCTTTCCACCTAACACTCTCTTGACTTACTGCATGAACCACGTTCCCTCATGCCTCAGGGCTTTTGTACATGCAGCCCTCTCTGCCTAAAACACTTGTCCCTTATTTTTTTTTCACCCAGTTGGTTCCTTCTCTTCTTCTAACTCTCAGTCCAAGGACACTTCTCCAGGGGAGCTTTCCCTGAGTTCCTTGAAGAAAAAAGGCTGAATGTTGGTTTCCTGTATTACATACATATGATCTTCTGGCCTAACAATGTCATAAGGATGTAATTATTAGATGGCTTAATCTATGAGGATAGGAATGTTAACTAACTTATTGGTGGCTGTAACTGCATATCCTTGCAAATTTCTGGCACATTCTACGTGACCACTAAGCATGTGCTGACTAGTCAGTCAACAGATTGACTATATGAATGGATCAATCATGAGGGATCCATATATGTGTGTGTATGTGTGTGTGTGTATGTATATATATGTGTGTGTGTGTGTATAACTGAAATAATTTTATTGTATACTTGAAACTAATACAATGTTGTAAATCAACTATACTTCAATAAAGAGTAAGGAACTAAAACTGATATTTCATTAGAAAGGATTTTGTGGTCATTGTATTGGTTGAAAATTTCTCTCTCTCTTCCCAAATCAACAATGCAACATATGGCAGTCTCATGGGACAAATAATAGACAGGGAGCCCAGCTACATCTAGGCAGAAGGATGATGGGTAACCAGACACACAAGATTAACCAGATTTACAGAAGGTATAACAGAACACGTGTCCAGACACTCTGGGAAATCTTCAAGAATTAGCTGGCATTAGGGCATTAGTCAGCAGTTTGCCTGATCAGCCAAGGAAAGATAAACGAGTCTTGTGCTTTGAGAGGGAGAAGGAAGCTGGGGTAAGTACTGAAATCAGAGAGTCTCAGGGCTCAAGGACATTAACCTTTTTGATTCAGATTGAAGAAGGTGGCACAGGGTGAATTACAGTGCTAAGGGGCACCAGGCATTTCTGATGGGTTTATGCAGAGAAGGCTGAGTGATAAGAACATGCAGTCTGCTCTGGTTGATACATACTAGGGGGCCAGATAGACCTACAGTAATGCAAGCCTCTGTGAACAAACTGCCGTGTCTCTGGCTGAGATGCATTTTACGGGTGAGATGCATTTTACATGTTGCTTCCTAGCTCAAGTAAAGCCAGGCAGGTTGGAGAAAAATAAAGTAAAAGGAGACTGTTGTTTTATGTCAAATTCAGCTACCCATGGCTGGGTTGGAGTCCAGGCCAGGCTGGAGGTTGACCAGAAGGCCTTGGGAATCTCACCCACACTTTCTCTATCCAGGGTCCTGAAAGCTGAAGCAAAAAGTCCATCAAAGCTGGCGCCTGGGTGACAGACTCCTCTGAGACAATGCAGGAAAGGTTGTGCCTGGGAAGATGTGTAGGTGCATGGGGAACTAAATTTGCAAAGGCTGAGACAGATCTGGGCAAGGCCATTATCTGAAATGTGGGAGATTCAGCAGAATGGTCTAGTGCAGGGATCTGTGAACTATGGCTCAACACATGTTTTTATAAATAAAGTTTTATTGGAATACCACCATGCTCATTTGTTTACATACTGCCTATGCCTGCCCTATTGCTATAGTGGCAGAACTGTGCTACTGTGATAGAGACCATCTGGCTTGCAAAAGCTAACCTGAAATTAACAAATTTTTTATTTGCTATTTGGCCTTTTATAAAAAGGTTTTGTCAACTCCTACCATTAATGCGGTTCTTCTTTTTTGGTCATACATACATTTTCCTGTCAACTGTTTTCCATATCTACCTTATCAAAGTATCTTTCTGGCCCACGCTTCTCCTTCCAATGCTGTAGTTTTCCTCAGACACATTTCCAACTCACACATTACCCATTTACTTATCTATTGTTTCTTTCTCTCATCAGCATGGGGGTGGGGCACACCAGCAATATTCTTTACTTGCTGCTATATCCCAGAACCCAGAAAAGTGCCTGATGTGTGTAGCAGACGTACATGTGTGTGTGCTCAGTCACGAAGTTGTGTCTGACTCTTTGTGACCTCCACGGGAGGAAATGCCATTCCTTCCCAACCCAGAGGCTGAACCCGCATCTCTTGCATTGGCAGGTGGGTTCTTTACCACTGAGCCACCTGGGAAGCCCTGTATAGTAGACACTCAATAAATATTTTTGAATGATTGAAGAGCCATTCACTCCTTGTATTCTGTTTTGCTAACATTTTCTTATTTTGATCAACTTTTTAAAAAAAGAAAACATCAACTTTGGAGATCTGGGGTATGTTACTTTTTCCTTATATGTACTATTACAGATAAATATTGCCATTTCAAAACCTTGTCTGCATAATACTCTAAACCATCTGTCTCACTGTGGCTCAGACTTAGGAAGCCCTGGCTTGTGGTCAAGGACAGGAAGGTCTATGTCTGAGCTCCATTTCTCAGTAGATGAGTGAGCTTGGAAGAGTCCTCATGACCCTTGTCTCTCAAATGGGGAGGATGAGGTCCTACCTCACCAGATGGCTGGTGAGACTGCAGGAGACCATCGAAGCACTTAGCACAGCACCCTGTGCATGCTCGGGGCAGGATGAACAGAGGCAGGGACACCTGGGGGGAGTGGGCATCACCCGGCAGGTCGATTCATGACAAGCAGCCATGGCTTGGTTTTGCAGTCATCCCTCTCAATGAAGCCAGCCTCGGACACTGCCCTGTTGCTGAATGGCTGCACAGAATCCAGCAAAGCAATTTGGATTAATGGGACCATTTAGCTGTAGGTGTCCAGAGAATGCATTGTTTAAAGTAACTTGTTAGAAACTTCCCCAGAGCGGCAAACTTTTAAACAAAGATTGACTCTGTAATCAAAAACTGCTTGGCCTTAAACCACATTCCCGCATCTCAAAGAGCACAATTACACTCAGAAAGGGGTGGCGATGTTTGTGCCCCTGGCTGGGCTTGCCAAGTAATGTTGACTGATGAACACAATTAAATTGCACCAAGGAGACACTTTCTCTGGAGGACACAGGAGACAGCCGGAGGCTCTTGGGGACACAATTTCCCATTCCTCCTCTACAAGGGAACAGGACACTGATGTGGGATCCCACTGAGGCCCTGTCCCAGGAAGGCTGGCTGGCACCACCCAATGGACTCTTCTTTCCCACTCTTCCCTTTCTAACTAAGCAGCATTATGGGCACTGGTTTAAGGCCAGAATGTGGGCTCCAGATGCTCAGTCTGGACCCGCTAGGGCTGCTTCACTTCAGATGGACAGGAGTAAGCAGAAGGCAGGGGACTTTGCTCTCGGCCTTGGCTTCTACTCTGTGACAATCCCCCAGGCTGTGAACCCATCTAGATGCCATAGCTGGCATCTGACAGCTTTTGACCCTGTCTGGGAGGCTTGTCGTGGCCACCAGGTTGGTCAGAGCATACTATTTGAGCCTGGGGATGGGATGGGAGAGGTGAGGTTGAAGAGGCGATCCATAGGTAGAACTTTGGAGGAAGTTCCCACCTTGAACCTTCAGGAGATTGCAGCCACAGTGACTCAAGAGTGTTACTTCAGCCCACTGCGGTTGAGAAGGCTGATCAACACCAAGGCTCTTTTCAAAGAGCCGTGCAGCAGGGAGGGATGATGGGGCCCAGGGCTGCTCACCTTCCCGTGCATCCAGACACGGCTCAGCACCAGCGAAGAGCTCTCAGCTCTTGACTCTATAGAGAGCAGTTTGCCTCAAAGGTGTGTGGGTGCCTGCTCTCTTGTGAGTCACATTTCTATTTAGTACAATGGTACAGAAGCCACCAGGGTCTTCCCGGGTGGCTCAGACAGTAAAGAATCTGCCTACAGTGCTGGAGACCTGGATTTGCTCTTTGGGCCAGGAAGATCCCCTAGAGAAGGAAATGGCAACCCACTCCAGTATTCTTGCCTGGAGAATTCCATGGACAGAGGAGCCTGGCGGGCTGTAGTCCATAGGGTCATAACAGAGTCAGACATGACTAAGTGACTAACACTGTGGAGTCATAAGTTATAGGAGAGAAGGAAGTGACTATGTTTTTGGTCCAGAATTAATAACTGCCCAGGAATTTTTGTTATATAATAATAACGAGACCCATTTTCTGGTCATGTGTAACAAATGCTCAGCTCTGCACCGGGCCCTGTGTTTTATTATCCCTGATTATAATGATCCTGGAGGAAAGTTCTGTGGGGAGAGGGCTCCGGCCTTGTTTCCATATCAGGCCCCCTTCTGCCCATCTCCTTAGGTTCACCCAAAGGGAAGAAGGATTGAAAGTGTGATTACTCAGTGCTGGGGCATGATTATTAGTGGGCTGGCTTGCTGTCTGGTGAAAACGCCCAGCTGGATTCCACTATACATATATGTGTGTGTGTATATATATAATTTTACTGATTGATTGGTTGATGGCTCTGCTGGGTCTTTGTTGTTGTGCTGGCTTTGCTCCAGTTGTGGTGAGTGGCGGCCACTCTCTAGTTGCAGTGCGAGGCTTCTCATCGCGGTGGCAACTCGTGTTGTGGAGTACGGGCTCTAGGGCGCTTGAACTTCAGTAGTTGCGGCATGTGGGCTCAGTACTTTCACTTCCCAGCCTCTAGAGCACAGGTTCAGTGGTTGTGGCACACAGGCTTAGTTGCTCCGCAGCCTGTGGGATCTTCCTCAGTCAGGGATTGAACCCATGTCTCCTGCATTGGCAGGCGGATGCTTTACCACTCAGCCACTGGGGAAGCCCTCCACTACTTTTTTCTCATGTTTCTTGCTTCAAATCCAGGCTGCACCTGACCACTTGGGGCCAGAATCCATCATATTTTTTCTTGTCTCTTCCGTTCATGCAACTAGGTGGATGCAGGAAGCTAAGGGCTCCCTGGCTCCCTGACCACCTCTCTCTTCTCAATGCCATCACCACGGCTGAGCATCTTGGGCCCAACGTTTAGATGGTGGGAGGGATGAATGTGAGGATGCACGTGGATGCCAGGCCTGAGCCTCTGTGTCCACATGCAGCTGGGTATCAGCCTGCAGAACTGGACCTCAGGCAGAGCTTGGATTCTCACCCGGCTGCTAGTAACATATCGTCTCCCTCTTACATGTGAGAAAATCGAGATTCAGGATGGTTGGATCCACCTGTCCTGGGATCGTGCAGCTAGTGGAAGATGCAGAAAAGATTCAAACCCAGGGCAGGATGACGTGGCATGATTGCTCATGTGCCCTTATGGAGAGAGCAATGGCTCAGAACACGCAGGCATCATTTCCATTCTGCAGTGGAACAACCGTGCACATTTGGAGGGACGGCAGCCATTCGGTCTTAATTACGCTGCTTGAGGCTAAGGTTTAAATGAGTGAGAATTCCATTAGCACCACAGTTTGGCAGTTTGGGGGAGGGGTTTGGAGAGTCTGAGATCCAAAGGGACAGGAGTATAAAGGAATTTGAAAGCAAGGCGTTCCCAGCTAAGGAAGGACAGCTGGTTCCTCCCTCCATGCTCAGAGCAAACACAACTGGTAAAGCCCAATCTTCCATCAGCCAGAGGGGAAAGCCCATCTGGAAATGGGACCACACTTACTGTCATGGTCGCATGGTAGGGTTGTGCTCTTGTGATTGGCTTTTTCCCTGGGTGGGGCGGGTCCAATGCCAGCCAGCCTCTGAGTGAGGCAGTTGGGCAGAGTAGAAAGACGTTGCCTGCACCTGCCTTCAAACACAGGTTTGGCCCCTGCCAAGCTGTGTGACTTTGGTTGGGCAAGTCACTCACACCCACTCAGCCTCAGGGCCCTTCTCAGCCTCAGGGCCCTTCTCAATGCCAACCCTCTGAGGATGCTTTGAGAACCAAAGCAGAAAATGATGACCTCTCAGCAGCTGGTAAATGCCGGTGGCTCTGGAGTCAGGTACTGATGTGCACCACGCCTTTCTTGGTTATTGGGCACTTCTGCCTCCTGGCTTCTCTTGCAGATGAAGAGGAAGAGGATTTAGAAGGGGGAGAATGAGGGGAACAGCTTCGGTCGAGACCTGCCAGTGGGTGCAATACAATCTGCAGGTGAAGAACTCAGGTTTCTTCTTCCTCTAATGATGAAAGAAGCATGGATGTCAATCCCAGTTGTGAGACACAGAGTCAATTCCTTAACTTCTCTCAGCCTCAGTTTCCACATCTGTAAAATGGGATGCAGCCACAGCATCTACATTCTGGGGTTTCTGTGACTTTAGATAACATATGGAACTCATTTGGCCCAGGATCCTGAATACAGTAAATACAGCCGCCCCTCGGGATCTGCACCCCTGCAGATCTAGAACCCACTGCACGTGTACCAAAATCCCAGGATGCCCAAGTATCTTACAGTCAGCCCTCCACATCTGTGGGTTCCAGATCCAACCGACCTGGATGTGAACTATGGATACAAAGACCGACCGGACTCACGAAATTCTAGCTGATATCATCTACGGGAGTCTGGAGAATCTTGAAGGGCTTCCCCAAGCATCTCCTTTGAGAGTCCACTACTGACCATTTTCTGGGCTGGTCAATGACTCAGATGGCAGCAAGTGGAAGGAAGGAAATGAATGATGATGATGAATAATGAAGATAACAAAACACACAGAGTTTTCACCTAGCCACCCCAAGATTGGACCTTAACCCTGTCTGTTGGGCCCATGCTCATCCAAATCCCTGCTGTCATCAATAAAAGGGGTAGAAACTCCCCTCCTTTATCCCATTTGACTTATAAGACATGCTGTTTCACTAGAAAGCCCTTGAGACTAATCTTTACCTGTAGTTACGTGTGAGAGGGAGGCAGGGGAAGATAAGAGGCTCTGCAGGGCTGATCACCCACACTGTGGGCCACTTGGGCTCACATTCAAATTCCCAGGATACACTTGGATGTGCTCTAGCATCCCAGAGTGCACAGCATCCCTGCTCTTGGCCTCTGGTGGACAAAGCACATCAATGATGCTTTCCTGAGAAGCAAACATGCTCAATGCACTGGATAGGAAGACGCCCATGGCTGGAAATATCCTGTCTATGGACATGTAGACAGTTTCTGCCAAGAGGAAGAACTATGAGATCTGAGGAGCGAGGCATTAGGAAGAAAACACCTTACCAAATTCAATGCATGGTCAACGTGGGATGCATCAGACAATTAAACTGGCAGAGGCTGGAGATCATATTTGTCTCTGAACTGGCAGCATCCACTCTCTTATTTTGCTCAGAGAGCAGTGTAATTCTCCCAGTGGAAGCATTCCTGCCCCACGACAAGGTCCACCAGGACAGGAGTTTTCTTTTCATCATTGTGTTCACTACTCCAAGCTGAGCAACAAGGATCGTGCTGCTTAATATACTACTTGATTACATTTAAATTAAAATCAAACCACATTTACAACTTGGTTCCTTGGTTCCATAAAGCACATTTCAAGCTCTCAATAGCCACATGTGTCTGGTGTCTGCTGAGCTAGACATCAGCACAGTGAGTTCTACTGGACAGTGTGGGCCTACAGCATTGCCTGGAATCCAGTAGGATCTCAGTAAGTATGTGACGGATGAAGGAAGGACTGAAGGGCTGGCCAAAGCCAGGCCACATGACTCAAGATAAAACCATCCACTTCCTTTCCCCAGCACTCAGCATTTTTCAGTAATGAAAGGAGAGAAAACAGCCAGCCAGAGAACAGACATTATGACTGAAAAGTATTTAAGCCACAGGGCATCCTCTGAGTGAGAAAAGTCATGTCATTCTTGCCTTGAGTTCTGCCACCTTCTGCACTGATTATGTGAACTCCCTACATTCTCCCAGGGATGTCCTTCCTTATCCACTTGAGCCAACACAGTGTTCCACCCCAACTTTCTGAGGAGTCGGTGCTTCTCATCTGTGCCCCATCAGGACTCCAGCCTCGCTCTGTCCAGGGGATGCTCTGGGTTGGTCCTCGCCTCCAGAAAGCTTGTAGAGCTGTCCAGCCAAAAATACAGCTCAGGAAACCCAGGACAGCCAGCAAGGGGAAAGCAAACTGTGTTTCTGGAGGCAGGAGTGAACTCTGTTGGGCTAAAAAAATAACAGGGCCGAGGAAATGATTATTTTGCTATTAGATGAAAACACAACGGTTAACGGCATAATTACAGGCATGTTTTTCCAGCTGCCTTGTGACCAACAGATACACTCTTTCCAACTTGCACATTATCTGGGTGGAGCTTTCCCTGGATGGTGTCCACCGGGGCTTTGGGGTCTCAGGAAAGAGGGTGTGCATTTCTGAACATCCAAAGAATAAAAGCGGCTGGATGTTGAGAACGTGGTCAGTGGGAGAGATGGTTGAACCCAAAGATCTGGTGCTGGGCTCCCAAATATGACCTCCTATGAAGTACTGAGGCTAACATATTTTCCAGCCAACACTCACCTTGCTATTGATTACTGTAATTAGGGGATGAATATCTGTGTCTCCCCCAAATCAGTGATCTGCTGTTCCCCTCTGCCATACCTCCACCCCCTCTTTTGCACAGTGGGCCTCACTTCAGGACTTGGTTTTAAACCTCACTGTTTAAAAGCACCTCATCTAGGTTGATAGAAGAGTCCCTGTTTGAGTTTCCTGAGCCATACAGCAAATTCCTGTTGGCTATCTGTTTTATATATGGTAATGTAAGTTTCCATGTTACTCTTTCGATACATCTTACCCTCTCCTCCCCTCTCTCCATGTCCATAGTCTGTTCTCTATGTCTAGAGGGGTGGGATGGGGTGGGAGATGGGAGGGAGGCTCCAAAGGGAGGGGATATATGTATACCTACGGCTGACTCATGTTGAGGTTTGATAGAAGACAACAAAATTCTGTAAAGCAAGTATCCCTCAATAAAAAAAAAAAATAAAGCACCTCATCTCCCTGACCATGCTTCTTAAAGTGGGGCCTCCTCCTTGTCTCCCATCACGGCACCCTGACATTATTCGATCAACATGCTCTCCATTTCTCTCATAGGCTGTAAATGCCCTCAGTGAACGAGCAGATCCGTTCCTCTGCCGCATCTCCCACTCCCTAGCATTCAGCCTGGCTCAGCACCCAGCCAGGAAGTGAACTGCACACCTGTTTGAATCGATGATTATATTTTGTAAGCTGCTCCCAGAGAGGGTGGTGGCTTCTGGCCTTTCCCTATGGCCCTGGAGAGGCTGTAGCTCATTTCCAGAGTCTGGCTCAGACTATGTCTTCTTGGGGGACTCTGAAGATCCAGGTGTAAAGCAATGATGGTCTGACTTGGGCTGAGATGGAGGAATCACAGGTGAGAATGGACATGGGAACAGTGTCAGGTTGAGAATGAGAATACGCAGGCCTCCTTGGAACAGTGAGATGGAGGCCACACAGATTTCCAGCTGCTGGTGAACAGGTGGTCCTATTCAGAGGATGGGGAATTGGAAGGGGGAGCTGATGTGGATTGGGAAGCAGTTCTAGAACAATCATTTGAGGGCCATGATCCTATAGGGAGACAATTTCCTGGAGCTAACCTCATGGGTCTACTGAGAGCTATGTCTGCTACTCAAAACTTCCAAGGGTTCCAGGGCCCTTGTTTTTGGGAATTTATGCTCCTTAAAAAGAATAAGAAACACCTTGCACTACTATCAAAAAGAAATATACGTGAGCAAGGAGATAGGGAAATCAGAACCCTGAGCACTGCTGGTGGTGTAAATTGGTAGTCGCTATGAAAAACAGTATGGAGGTTCCTCAAAAACTAAAAATAGAATTACCATATGATCAGTAATTCTACTTCTGGGCATAACTAAAAGAACGGAAAACAGGGAGATGATGAGATGTTCATTCACCCATGTTCTCAGCAGCATTATTTACCACAGCTATAAGGTAGAAGCCACCCAAGTGTCCATCAGTGATGGATGAGTGGACAAGCAAAACGTAGTCTCTCCAGACAAGGGAGATTTATTCTTTCCCAGAAAGGAAGGGAATTGTGACACCTGCTATGACGTCAATGAACCTTGAGGGCATTCTGCTAAGTGAAATTAACCAGTCACAAAAAGAAAAATACTGTCTAATTCCACTTCCAGGAGGTCCCTAAAGTGGTGAAATTCATAGAAACAGAAAATAGAATGCTGGTTGCCAGGGCCTGGGGAAGGGGAGATGGGGAGTTGTTTAACGGGTATGGAGTTTCAGTTTTGAAAATGAAAAGAGTTCTGGAGCTTGGTGGTCTAATAGTGTGAATGTGCTTAACCACTTAAAAACGGTTAAGATGGTAGGTTTTAAGTTATGCACATTTTATCACAGTTAAAGCCGAAAGAACAAAGAGGAGTCTCTAGCACTTTCTTTCACAGTCCTTAGCTGTCCCCTCCTATCTCAAGGTCAGTCCTCTTCTAAAACTCTGGCCTCAGGCCCCGTTTTGGATCCTTTGTGCCAGCTATGCTCCGCAGGTCTCCTGAGAACGAGGCTGTTTTGTGCAGATGGGGGGCCTGGGCCCTACACGAGCAGCTGCCTGGCTCTGTGTCTAAAAGGCTAAGACACTGCTTGGATTCAGGAAGCTCACGATGGCTTCTGAGACCCCTGCCTCTGGCTGAGGTTTGGGAGGAGGGTTCCCTGAATGTGGTTCTACACCAGCAACGGCAGCAGCAGCAATCACCTCCTTCCTCACAGGCCTCCCCCACCGGCCCAGTCCCCTCACCACTGTTATCTCACAGCAGCCAAAGTGATCTCTCCACATTGCAAATAACGCTGAAGCTTTGAAGTGTTAGTCGCTCAGTTGTGTCTGACTCTGCGAGCCCATGAACTGTAGCCTGTCAGGCTCCTCTGTCCATGGAATTCTCCAGGCAAGGATACTGGAATGGGTTGCCATTCCCTTCTCCAGGAGCTTCTCATTAAAACTGCACAGCTCCTGGGCTAAGGATTCAACCACCGGACAAGGGATCAGAAATCCCTACAGGACCTGGCTGGACCATCCTCCTTGGTGGTAAGGCATTCTGGCTGGTTGTGTTTCAGCCACATCAGCCTTCTTTTAACTCCTCAAGCCTGTCAGGGGTCCTCTGACACCTGGGCCTTTGCTTATGCCATCCCCTTACCTGGAACACACTGCTAGCTAAGCCCTACCCATCTCACACACCTCAGTTCACGTGCTGCCTCCTCAGAGAGGTCACCCCAACATGCAGATGAGCTTCACTTGCTGAATGCTCTTTCATCTGCCCTTCCTTTCAGAATGCTTGCCTCACTTTGTGATCACATGTTCACTCGTGTGATCTTTCTGGTTAGTTTCCCACTCCCTCTATCAATAACGAGGGCTGTTGCACAGACAATGCCCGCTGGGTGCTAAGCATGGTCCATACATTAATTCATTTCTCTCTCTAAGCAACCATATGCAGCGGTGTTGTTGTTGTACCCATTCTACAGATGAGGCAGCTGAGGCCCGGAGACATTAAGTGATATTCTCAAGTCCATGTTCACATAGCTAGTAAACAGAAGAGCTGGGATTCAAACCCAGGTGATTCAAACCACTAGGATGAGGGCAGAGACTGACCATATTTCTCTTTCCCTTTGAATACCCAGTAGCCAGCATAGTGTCTGGCACATAGTAGGTGGTCAGTAAGTATCTGCTGCATGAATGAGTGAAGTCAGAGAAGCCCCATCTTCTGATCTTACCTGTGGGACCATTTTCAGCTGGCCTCTCAGGCAAGCCTGAGCTCTTTCCTCCCCAAGACACCCTTGGGTTGCTTTCAGAGGGGCTTGGATGGTGAAAGAAGGAAGGAGGGAAAAAGGGAAACTGAGACCTCTGTCCCTAAGCCTTCATCTTTCCATCTTCAACCCCAAATCTGTCTCAACCAGCCAGAATCACTGGAAACTTCTCTAATGGAACCAGGCGGAGGACTGCCAGGCTGAACAGGGAAGATCACCAGGCTTCTGTGGACGAGGGTGCACAGATCAGCACCCCTACCCTGACCCTGGCATCATCAGAGCTCAGGCAGTAAAAGCCCTAGTATCAATGCTGTGCAGAGGCCCACGTGATGGAGTTGCATCTTCTTAAACCAGATGAGGTCCTCACCTTAGGTTGTACAGCACAAGCCAAGCTGGCCAAGAGATGGAGCTTTCAAGGAGCTCTTAAGAATCCTGTTTCTACCACCTGATAAGTGGGTAAACAAATTATGGCACAGCCACACAATGGAATAGTAGACAGCCATAAAAAGGATGAAGCACTGGCATAGGCTACAGTGTGGGTAAAGCATGAACATGTCATCCTAAGTGAAAGAAGCCAACCACAAAACATCACACACTGTATGATTCCATACATACGAAACATCCAAAGTAGGCAAATCCATAGAGACAGATTAGTGACTGACAGGGGCTCATGGTGGGATGTGAATGGGGAGGGGCAGGGTTTCCTCTTGGGGTAATGAACGTGTTTTGCAACTAGAGAAAGGTTCTGGTTGCACAACACTATGTGTGTGTGCTCAGTCATGTCCAGCTCTTTGTACCTCCATGGACTGTAGCCCTCCAGACTCCTCCCTCCATGGGATTTTCCAGGCAAGAACACTGAAATGGGTTGCCATTTCCTTCCCTAGGGGATCTTCCTGACCCAGGGATTGAACCTGCATCTCCCACATTGGCAAGAGGATTCTTTGTCATTAGCACCACGGGGAAAGTGCATGACATTGGGCATGTACTAAATGCCACTGGATAGAACCCTTCAAAATGGTTCATTTAGTGTTAAGGGAATTTAACCTCAATTTTTAAAAAAAGAGACCACTGGCTGTATCCTTGTGGTCAAGTTCCTCAATATCTCTGTGCCTCAGTTTTTTCATCTGAAAAATGGCCTCCCCAAAGTATGTGTGGAGGACCATGTCAGGACTATGGACAGCACTTAAAAAAAAACCATGCCAGGGATGTCCTAGGTGCTGTAAGTGCATTTTGCTGTGGTTATGATTTGCTATTCACAACAGGAATTCCTTGACCCACTCGAGAATCAGTGGCCTGACTAGAGGAATGAAAAGTAGGGGACTGACTACGCACAGATGCACAGTCCTTTGGCAGATCCCAGGGTGACTAGACTCTGTGCCTGGGTATTATCAAGGGGTTAACTTCCCTGCAAAATTCACCAGAAGTTCTAATACTAACCTCTTTAAACATTCTTACACACCAGAAGCTATGGTTTAAGGGATGAGGATAAAACAGCACACACGTTAAAGGCCCTGGTAGAGGGCCTGACACACAGTAGGCACACAGGAAACATCTGCTGGATCTGGGCATTCGTCCTGCTTGATCAGTGCCATGGAGACACTGATCTTGGGGATGTTGCAGAGAAGCCCAGACACCTGCTTCCTCTCTGTTTGAGCTGGTCTTTCTGGCTGAGAAGCTGCAGAAAAGCTCTTGTGCTCCTGCCCTGAGTCCCTGGTGGTATCTCAAGAGAGAGGTTTGGGTCAATGGTTAAGGGTGGCTTAAATGTCCACATGGTGGGCCCCATTGGGTTAGACCTTGTTGCTGTGAATCCCTAAGAGGCAGAATTAGTAGATTCTGGGTTTTGCTTGATGCTTGCACACACACAATATGCACACACACACACACACCACAGACAGAATGTGAGCCCTGGAGGGGCCATGGACACTTTCAGCCTTTGCGTCTGGTTTGCTCCAGGACACAGGGCCCAGTAACAGACAGTGTGGGGTCTGTTACCACTGGCCCAAACCTCGCAAACCAACTGCACAATGCTTTTGGTTTCATCCCTGTCTGTGATCCATCTGACTGAAGAATGCCAGTGCAGTTTCCAGCCTCACTCAGTAAACAGAGTATATTGAATAAAAGCATCATGTTCTTTGATGATTCCAAACCTAGCAGGGTTTCGATGGTTGGAAATATCCATTTTCATTCACACACTGGATGCATAAAAAGCTCCAACCAGAGCTTACGTGGGCCAGGCGGTCATGTCAGCAGTGAAGTGGGAAGGCCTAGATTCTTTAAACATAACTTCGGTTGCATATTCCAAACACAAGAACGTCTTTCTGTTCACAGACGAGTTGGTTCTCGCCTGATTCTCTTGAAACATTCAGTCTTTGAGTCTCACTTTGCATTTCCCACTTTTGAAAGGGATGTGAGTTCAAGAACTATTTTTCTGCTCTTTTCATGAGTGAAGGGAAAAAGGAAAGCAACTCAGTTGATGATGAAGTCCAGCCTGTGGGACCAGCACTGTTATACAACTATGATAACTACTGCCTGCATTTTGGGAGCACTTTCTGTGTCAGGCGCTGTGTTAAGGCCTTGACTTGCAATGTTTCCTCTAATCCTCCTAACTGCCCTATGAAATAGGTCCCAATACTGGGTCCCTTTTAGGTGCATACACTCAGATGCAGAAAGCTGAGGCAACATGTGCCAATTCAAATGGGCCATCGGTGGTGGCAGAATCTGCAGCCAGGCTGTCTGCATCCAGGGTCTCATGGAGGCTACTGGCCAGTAGAGACCAGTGAATCTGGCTGGCGGTTAGAGCCAGACAGCTCACCTGGACAGGCGATGTCAAATCACAGACAGCTCAGAGCAGCCAGGATGGGTGAACACTGCCCTTGGATATCCACCCAGGTTTTCAGAGTCTCATAGAAGCTTCTGACTTGGGCACTCCCGCCCCTTCTAGAAGGCTCCTAAGTTTGCTCATCCTTCCTGGGAGGGGAAAAGTCGTGGTTTTGGAAGCTACAGATGGAGTGGCAGATGGGAAGTGAAAGCCTATCAGAGTTGCCCAGGATAAAACCATTCATCTGCAAAATTCATATGTTTTTGTGTGGGGCGACTTCACGAAAACAACAGCAAGAGGAACCAGCAGTGCCTGACGCGTGAAGTGCCTCCAGCCACGATGCTGGCAACGCGAGTGGGTGGAAGAACTGGCAGCGGGGTGGACACGGAAATGAGGGCCGTGGGAGGTGGAGGAGAGACAGGTCGACAGGCCCGGCTAGACAACCGGAGCATCAAAACTAAAAACAGGATGACTCCCTTCTCCGAACCCCCAAATGGGTGGGGCACATGGTCTGAGAAAGGATTTCTGGACCTTTCTCAGAGATCAGGAGGCTCAGCCTTGGATCCAGCTTGAGGATTCAGAGCTGATAGGTACTGAGCTAAGTGCCCAAACTCTCTAGGTTCCATGACTACAATCTGATTTCACAGAAGTTGTGTTTACTTGCCAAGGGTCACCTGCGAGTGAGGTGGCAGAACTCAGAGTCTAGCCTTAAGCCATCATATGGGAGTCTGAGCACTCATCTTCTTGGATACTGAAATGCTAGGAATGCTGATCTCCTGGCCCAGCTGACCTGGCTAAGTGACTGCTGTTACAACTGCAACTTGCAAATCAACACAGGGCCTATAGGGGGCAGCGTTGAGGCTTGATACAATTCTGGGAAAGGTCATAGGCTGGCCCCCCTTCCCTTGAGAGGTCCCGGTCAAGTGTCACCTCCTGACTGAGGCTGACATGACTTCTGAGGCCTCCATGGGAGGTCTGGAGCCGGGGGAGTGGGAATCTTGACCTTTGAAGGGAGGGTCTGCCACGCCAGCAGCTGTACTCGGCATTCTGGGGTATTTCTGAACACACTCCTTCTTTGGAAGGGAGAGGGAGAAGGCTCCAGCTCACCCTCGCCTTGTACTTCCCTATACCCATCTCTCCTCCTCGTTTTGTTTATTAGGTTCCAGGCATGTTTAAATTTCTCAAAGGCAAGTAGTTCATCTCTGACCCAAGTCCAGGCTGTTCTCTCTCTCAGGAACTGGAGAGTTCTCAGCTGGAGGCAGTTTTGCTCCTCCAGAAACACAGCACCTGGAGATATTTGTGGTTGCCACAAGTGGTTGGAAACAGGAACCACTACTGGCATCTAATGGGTAGAGGCCAGGGGTGCTTCCAAATACCAGGAGTGAGCAGGGAAGCCTCATGGCAGAGAATGATCTAGCCCCAGGTCATACAGATGGGCTTCCCAGGTGGCACGAGTGGTAAAGAACCCACTTGCCAATGCAGGAGACAGAACAGATGTGGGATCGATCCCTGGGTTGGGAAGATCCCCTGGAGGAGGACATGGCAACCCACTGCAGTATTCTTGCCTGAAGAATCCCCATGGACCACAGAGGAGCTGGTGGGCTTTAGTCCATAGTGTTACAGAACTGGACACCACTGAAGTGACTTAGCACTCATGCAATCATATTGACATTAAATTCCAAGACAGACTTTATCTTTTAGATATGTTTACTGAAATATTTGGGGCTTCCCAGGTGGCTCAGTGGTAAAGAACCCACCTGCCGATGCAGGAGTTGCAGGAGACGTGGGTTCGATCCCTGAGTTGGGAAGATTCCCTGGAGAAGGAAATGGCAACCCACTCCAGTATTCTTCCCTGAAGGGTCCAAAGGACAGAGGAGCCTGGCAGGCTATAGTCCATAGGGTCGCAAAGAGCTGGGCATCACTGACCAACTGAGCACACATGCACACACTGAAATATTTACAGATACAATTATATGACCTCTTAGAAATGCTTCACCAGGGCTGGTGGAAGAGGGTCAAGGTCTTTATTGGTATGGATACAGATGAATTGATTATAGTTGAAACTGGGTGATGCAGGCGTCATTTACTAGTCTTGTATTCTTGTGCATGTTTGAGAATTGCCTTGATAAAACACCTTTTATAAGACTCCTTCAGAGAAAGGAAGGCCCTCTCCTTCACCCCGTCCACTTCTCCTTTTTGGCCTTTCAATAAGCGAGATGGAAGACACAGTCAAGCAGAGAGCTGCTTTCTTGATAGGAAATATAGTTCACTTTGTTGCCTTTTTTACTCCGTTTAAAGAGATCTCCAGGGGTTTTCTTTGCTTACACCTCTTTTAAAGAGTAGATCAATGTTTGTGCAAAGGGACAGAGTGGCATCTGAATTTCTCACCGCCCAGGGCTGCTGGTTGCTCCACCACCCACTCATAATTGTGGCTGAGTAGCCTACAGGCCCTGGGGAGACCTCAGGAGAAACTAGAGATCTGCAGTTTCAGTTGAAATCTACCAGCCGTAGAATGTGGGCAATCAATTCATGTGTTACAATTGGATAGGAGCCAAACAAACCCACCCATGGGATTCCAATAGCCCAGAGACGCCTGTCTGATTCTGCCCAGGCTGTCACACCCCGCTCCCTTCTTCCACTTTGTCCTTTTCAGTTTAACACCTAAGTCAGACCTTGACCTTCCTCTGCTCCAAACACGGCGTGCGGTTCTCATCTTCCTTTGACTAATGGACAAATTCTAGACCCTCCATGATCTCACCTCAGTTTTCTCTCTGGCTTCAGTTTCTTAGGACTTCACCCTCTCTTCCAGCCACACTGAGCCCCGCTGTTCCTGGAACACATCAGGCATCCTCGGGGCTCAGTACCTGTGCTGCTCTCTGCTGGACCATTTTCCCTGTCTGGGCAGCTCACTCCATCACCATCTTCCATTCTTCTCCGGAAGGATGTTCCTGGCCACTCTCATTACAGTTCCACCTCCAACCTGCTCCTGCTACTCTCTGCCTTATTTTTCTGATGTACCATTTTAAATACTTAGTTTGCATGTTGTCTGTTTCCCCCATTTGAATGGAAGTACCTCATGGCCAGGGGTTTCAGCCTTTGAAGTATGTTCTCCAAAAGAGCTGGGAAAACCATGTACTCAAGAAATCTCTGTTGAATGAATGAATGAGTGAATGCTCACATGATTCTCAAGCACAACGTGGCCCTCATGTAGAGAGACCTTACAGAGACAGTGAGTAAGCATCTCTGAGGCAGGAAGGCTTCTCCAGACAGGAGGCAGGCTGCTTCTGCCTCTGGCTTCCCAGATATGACAGGGGAAGCAGGACCTCAAAGCAGGCTGGCCAGGGCCGCCTTACCTGATGGGGTAGTCAGCTGCGCTGAGGTTGATGAAGAAGTCCCAGGGCCAGTCGGTCATCTCCAGGAGGTCCCGCATGCTCTGCAGGTATGTGGACAGGAGGCTGGCTCCCCCCCAGATGGTGGCCATCCTCCAGGGCGTGACACGGACGTTGCTGTACTGCCTGGCGAACTGAAGCACTTGGCGATGCAGGTAATTGGAGCGCTTTCACAGGAGAGGAAGGGTGACATTCAGCAGCGTGGAAAACACCCCAGCCCTGCCCCTTACCCCCTCTCTGTCCCTTGCCTTCTAGGTGACAGGGCTTCTGAACTTTGCCAAGTAACTGATTCAGACCTGGGGTGTCTTTCTGCATCATTACACAAACTTCATTATTTTTAAAGTATTACTTTAGCAATTTGAGATGCAGATTCCCTGGTCCTGCCTCTGTATTACTGGTTCCCCAGGTATAGGCTGGTGCCTGGGAATCTGCATTTTTCTCTAAGACTGATACATATGGTCTGAGGATAACAAGCTAAGTAATATGGTTTCATCTAATATGATTGCATCCCTGGTTCAGGAAGATCCCCTGGAGAAGAGAATGGCAACCCACTCCAGCATTCTTGCCTGGAGAATTCCATGGACAGAGAGGAGTCTGGCAGGCTAAAGTCCATGGGGTCACAAAGAGTTGGATATGACAGAGTGACTAACACTTGCATTTAAACCTGATGAGTATTTTGAAAGGTAGACTTTCTCCACTACCCTCTGGCAGGCCTGCTAGAATCAGACTTCTGAATAGGCATCCCCTTTGTCTTCTTGACCAAAGACACAATCATGTCACATCAGCAGACCAACAGAAACCTCTGGAACAAGATGCTCAGGGGTCAACAAGCTGGCTCCATGATTTTTTTTTTTTTGGTAAACAAAGTTTTATTGAAACAGTCACACACATTCATTTGTGTATGTTTTTATGGCTGCTTTCAGGCTACAATGCCAGAGCTGATTAGCTGTGACAGAGTGTATAGCCCACAAAGCCTGAAACACTTGCCCTCTGGCCCTTGATGGGAAAAGTGGGCCCACCCCTGGGTTAGCTATCCTTATAGCGTGGCGGGCATTGCATTGGGCAGGGCCATGAGCAAAAGAGGTATGACTGACAATGTTCATTGTCATTGAAGGGAGTCTAAAGTCACAGTTTGGAGCTTTGAAACTGACACCCATGCATGTGCACACACACACACACACACACACACACACAACACACCTACACAGCACTTCAAGGCCAAATGGTCTGGGGGAGGCAGCTGCTCAGCCTGCAAGGCTCCCCTGGAAGGGAGGGGCAGACACACCCCCAGAGAACCGCCAGCAGGGGGCGATCAGAGGGCGGGCCTCACCTTGTCCACGTGGATGTAGTAAAAGTGGTCCTTGTGGTAGATGGCCTTGAACATGCGCTGCAGCTGCCGGGAGGCGCGGCCGTGGACCACCAGGACGAAGGCGATTCTGACCGGGTTGGCCAGCATGTACTCCACTGAATCCTCGTCCCACTGAACGTTCTTGTTGGCTTTGCCTGGGAAAACCAGGGAGATCACAGAGGTGGGGTGAGTTTGGCTGTCCTCAGGGGGTGTTTCTCTGATGCTTCTTCCCGGGACTATTTGAGGGGCACAGTGGTCATTTTGGTCCCTGAAACTGGTTTCAACGTAACCAAGCAAGTCCTGGACCCTTACTCTGTCCTGGTAAACAGGAGTGGGGGCCCCAGAGGAGCTAAAGACATGGTTTCCATCCCCAGGGAGCCAAACAGCACTGACGGAGACACGTGTACACATATTAAAGCCAGAGGAGATGAGCCACGTAAGAGGTACATTTCTGAACCACAGAGGAAGGAGCAGTTAATTTCAATTTGGAAAATGTTAAGATATACCTGCTGTCTTTGTTTGTCCAGAATCCACTCTCATTTCTCCTCCGAACAGCATCTATTTTGTTTTGTTTTTAAATTGTGGAAAGAACAGATAACCTGAGAGCTACCCCCTTAACACATTTTTAAGTGTTCAGGATGGCAGTGTGGATGATAAGTAATAGCTTATGGTGAACAGTGTCAGATTTGTGATCTCCAAAGAAAATTTAGCTTCGGGACCAGGGACCAGGCTTGATCACTCAAGAGCTTTTGTGCAGCAGAGTTTTATTAAAGCGAACAAAGGACAGAGAAAGCTTCTGACATAGACATCAGAAGGGGGACGGAGAGTGCCCCTCTCACTGGTCTTAGCAAGGCCTTATATAGTTTCATCAGACCCACTCCCACAACATACATCTGAAATTAACAAGATTAGAACTAACAATAGAAGGGTCTTACCAGACCCACTCCCACAGTATACAAGTTTTAAGAGAACAAGATTAGTCAGAAGGTTGAGAAACGTGTCCTCAAGCAAGAAACACTGTTATTTGACTAAGACAAAGCAATGTAGAAAAAAAAAAAAAATTGTCCTTTTTCTCTTCCTTGAGAGCCTCAGACACTTCTCTCTCCTTGAGAGCCCAGACTCCTTTCTCCTCCTCGGGGACCCCAGATTTCTTATCAACCTACTAGGGAATTGACTCTCATAAGCACAATGTTGCATGGCAGATCTCTGGAACTTATCCATCGTGCCTAATGAGAAATTTATCACCCAATATTTTGAAGGGCGTCAACCTCCCCCATTCTCTGTGTGGAAGGAGAGGGTCTCTATCTAGTATCAGTTTCAGGGGTGGTCACAGGACTTAGGCTTGGCCAGTCAGGACACAATAGGTAAGGTTCAGAGTTAACTAAGCTATTTAGCCAAGAAGACAGAATTCCAGACTGTTGTTGGAACTAGATAAGAGCCTCAAAGTCCATGAAACTTGAAGATCCTAAGAGCCATTTTATCCCCCCATGGAGAGGAAAGGGAAAACACTGCTGAGTGAGGGGGAGGAATAGATCCTCGTGACCCCGCTTGAGCTCCCAGATCAGCCTGGGAGGAGATCAGCCACCGTCATTGCTTATCTTTCTTTAAAAGCCTAGATCCTACACCAGATGCTCCTAGATAAGTGGTTCCAGACGTCTTTTATCCTGGTGTGTGTGTGCTCAGTCGCTTCAGTCGTGTCCAACTCTTTGCTATCCAATGGACTGCAGCCCACCGGGCTCCTCTGTCCATGGGTTTCTCCAGACAAGAATACTGGAGTGAGTTGCCATGCCCTTCTCCAAGGGATCTTCGCCACTCAGGGATGGAACCTGTGTCTCTTGCATTGCAGGCAAATTCTTAACTACTGAGCCATTGGGGAAGCCCCCTTTATCCTGGAAGCAGCCTCAAAGATGCCTTTTATCCTTCTTTCCCTTGTAAATGCCCCAGGGGCAAGGTTTCAGGGAGAAACATGGCTTACTGGTTCAGTTCATTATAATCCCAACCAGAAATCTCCTGGCTTTCCTGAGCCGAATTTCCTTTGGATCTAACCTGATTTCTTACAGGTTTTAGGTTTATGGGACTCAGCACACAGCAGCTGCAGGTGTCTCTGAATACCAACTGGGAAAGCTGAGAACTCGGACTGTTCAGCCTGGAGGTCAGGAGACGGGGAGCCTGTCGGCTGTCACTGGGAAGCTGAATGGCCACCACATAAGTGCAGTCCTTCTGTGTTGTCCCAGAGGATGGGATGGGGATGAGATGAGCGTGGGCTGTGTCCTCATCACGTGGTACAGACTCCACAGCCCGTAGCCCTGCCTCCCGCAGTTAGGACTGCAGATCCCTGCACCCTGACTCCCCCACCATTGACCTTGACCCCTGACCTTTTGTCTTTTCCTTGAGAAAGCCTGTCTTTGCCTCAGAACCTTTCCATGGCCATTCCTGCCCCCAGGGACACCCTCTCCCTAGATCTTTGTGTACTTCTTCTTGCCACTAGTTCACAGGTCACAATCAGGCCACCAACCACATCACTGTCTTTTATCTCGACCTATTTCAATTTTCTGCATTGCATTTAACACTGTCTGGAATTACATATATATTTTTTATTGTCTGGATCCCCAACTAGAACTAAACTCCAAAAGATGAGGGACTATTTAAGAATATTTGTCACTGAATACACATTATTAACAATATCTGGCACATAGCTGGTTTTTAGTGAAAACAAAAGTTACAGGAGGATACATTTTAGTACTGTAACAATTACCTCTTCTTGAGCATTGAGCAGTCCTTACCATTAATTATTTCATTTAATCCTCATAACAACCCTGCAAGGTAGGGCCATTATCTCTGATTTGCAAATGAGGAAACCACAGCTTAGAGAGGCCAAGGGATTTATTTGTTCAAGGTCCCACTGCTTTAATTAAGCTGAGATTCAAACCCAGGTCTGTTTCCAAAGCTTATGCCCTTAACCAGTAATATATACTACATTACCACGCCCAGAATTTATAAATATTAAGAACAATTCTGCTTAATGAAATAGCCTGTAAATTAGTTATTGCAGGTAGATAGGCATGCACTTGAAGACTGTCAGAAGTATTGCAGAGAGGATTCCTGTGTCATGTGGGAGGTGGACTCTAGGTAGCCAATAAGGTGACATCTTTTAATTCAACCATCCATCCATCCATTCATTCATCCATCCATTCAAATTCAACCACTCATCCAACAAACCAGTTAACTATCCACCTAGCAAAACATTCAGTGCCTATCATCCCCTCAAAAAACCATCCATCCATCCATCCATCCATGCAT
This sequence comes from Bison bison bison, assembly GCF_000754665.1. NCBI lineage: Eukaryota > Metazoa > Chordata > Mammalia > Artiodactyla > Bovidae > Bison > Bison bison. The sequence continues at coordinate 1,191,332 of NW_011494644.1, read as the reverse complement.
GCATCAACTCACCCATCATCCAAGCAAACCATCCCTGCATGCACTCTTCCAACCATCTAATGATCAACTTTCTGATCCACGCAATATTAACTTAGCCTATACTGCATTAATATTGCATGGATCAGAGAGTTGGTCATTAGATGGTTGGAAGAGTGCAAGCATGGATAATTTGCTTGGAGGATGATGGGTGAGCGGATGGATGGATAGATGAGAAGATGTATCCTTATTGGCCACTTAAAGTAAGCTTCCCACATGATACAGGCATCTTCTCTGCAATGTCTCTGACAGTCCTCCAGTGCACGCCTATCTACCTACAACAACTAATTCACAAGGTATCTCATTAACTAAGCAGAATTGTTATAAACATTCCAAACTGGAAGAGAGAACGGCAACCCACTCCAGTATTCTTGCCTGGAGAATCCCATGGACAGAGGAGTTTGGTAGGCGGCAGTCCATAGGGTCACACAGAGTTGGACATGACTGAAGCGACTAAGTACACACACATTCACATACTATGCTAGGTACTAGAAAAATAAAATTGGAGGAAAAACTCTTCCCTTGAGGAGCTCTCAGCCAACTAGGAGACAAGGAAGACAATGCTCAATTGCTTTATGAAAGATGTGTGCCCTTTGAGGGTGGGGAAGTAATGAATAGTTTGCCCACAGAGACTGAGGAGATCTCAGAGAGTTTAGCTTCTGAACCCATTTCCCCATGCTCTCCTGATGTCCTACCCTCTTTGGTTCCTGACTGTTCAATCAGGAAATTCGATCCTGGGGATAATTACTATCTTGGCTCTGGTTGAAGACAAGCTAGGCAGCAACCACAAGGTTATCCTAACCTCCCTCTAATTTTCTTTCTAAACCACTTGCAAATACACTTAGGTTTTCCTCATGGTTGTACAGGAGAAGTGTGCCTGGAAGAATCACGTCCCTTTAAACACTCACACAATAACCTATGCATTCATTCATCCATCCACCCATCCATTCATTCACCCATCCATCCATCCATCCAACCACCCAGAACCCTTCAACCCTCCCACTTGCCAGTCTAGGACAAAACTTTGAGCACAAAAACATATGGGACATGAGCCTGTCTTCACACATAGATTATGAATGGATTAATGAATGTGAGAATCCAAAGTAAAAAGATAGTAACATAAGAGAAAAGCTTATATTTGCTTTCCTGCAACTGCAGCCCATAGGCAGTGCACAGGTCATGGCAGGGCCGGCTGTAACCTCTCTTCACCCCCCTCAGAGACTCTTTATCAAACAAAGGGAGGGAGGTTAAAAACAATGGCTACTCATGTCACTTTTTTCTACCTGGATTTCTTTGAATGATGTTTCAAAGGTTTAAATGTGGTCTGACACTATGTTTCATAGGAATTCCACTCTGTAGGGGTTCCTGCTGGCACTCAGATAATACTGCTCATCTCTGCCCCAAGGTTTCTGGGTAACAATGACCTGGAGCTCCTAGCAAGGGAGGCTCCTGGGGCCTTTGTGCACAGCCCTGCTCTCCCGCCAGGGAAGTCTCTTGCCCTGC
>NW_011494644.1:1171251-1189693 GCF_000754665.1 Bison bison bison | reverse complement strand
CAGCCAGGGATGTCTCTTGCCCTGATGTTGAATGAGTAAGCGAGTGAATCCATTCTGGAGGCAGGCTGCTCTGGGCCAGAGGAGCTGATGTCTCCTGAGTGCTGGTGCCAGGGGCTATGTGTGGGTCATTACTTGGCTCTCGGAGGAAAACACTGTCATACTCGAGACTCAGAGAGGTCAGCGCGTTTCTCAGGTCACACGGTAAGGGAGGACAGAGGCGGGAGGGTGAACCCAACTCCAGCCCTGCTCCTTCCACCCACCCTCTGCTGTACTGATGAGCAGGTTATGGGAGGAAGAGTGTGCAGACCCCTGGTCTCTAAAGGGACATGAGTGTTGATGTGGAGAAAAGCCTTTTGTAATTTTTCTTTGGGGGTTTTTAGAAAGCAGAGCGGATTCACAGACAGACACAATCAAGTGTGCTTCCTTTCTGGAGAAGGGGAAGAAGACCTGGGGACTCAAACACTGGCTGCAGAGCCTCCTGGGTGTAAACAGTCTAAAGTCATCCTTGGGTCAGACAGTCGGTCTGCAGAGGAGCGAAGAGAAGGGGGAACAAAACCCCAGAGCTCTGCATGCATGCATGCTAAGTCACTTCATTTATGTCCAACTCCTTGATACCCCATGGACTGTAGCCTGCCAGGCTCCTCTGTCCATGGAGTTCTCCAGCAAGAATACTGGAATGGGTTGCCATGCCCTCCTCCAGGGGATCTTCCTGAAGCAGGAACCAGGGTCTCCCACAGTGCAGGCAGATTCTTTATCATTTGAGGCACCAGGAAAGCCAGCTATTCTGGGCCTTAAGGGTGGGTGGGAAAGACAAAAATATGCACAGAAAAGAGACAGAGAGATGGCAATGGGGATGAGAGGTGGAGGCAGGCACACACAAATCCAGGGAAAAGCAGAGAGAGACGGGAGGACCTCCTCCTCCCACATATATGGGAAAGAAATACACAGAGAGACACACGAAGAATCACGGGCACAGACAGAGACGCACAGACAAAAACAGAGACAAACATACCCAACCAGACATACACACGGAGGCAGGGGGAAGGGGGGAGCTTCTCCACTGGAAAAGCTGGATCCACTTGGCCCCAGAGTGATGCAGCTAGCCTTAAAAGCAAAGGCCAATGAAAGTTCCAGAATTTCAGAATCAAAAAATGCTCCCAGGCTGGAGACATTGCCTGGTCCCTTCCCCCCAGACTACTTCCATTCTTTCCACACTTTCCCCTCGCCTGTCCCCTGCCCAGCCCTGTACTCTCGTGAGCCCAGAGATGAAGGAAGAGCGTGAGGCCCACGGACCCACTGAAAGTGGTGCGACATTCACAGGCTGGCTCCACGACCACAATGGCAATGATCCCCACGTTGGTACAGGGGAGGACCCTGATGCATTTTGTCGAATAAACAAGAGAGCGTGAATGGGCGAGTTTTCTGCCCCGTGTTGCAGCGGGGGGCAAGGGAGGGCATTCAAAGGGGCTGAGGTTCATGGCACTCTGGGACAGTTGCCAGTCACCAGCTTCTTATTTTTGTTCCACAGCCCTGGCTCCTGCATCGACCTTTCCAGCAAGCTGCTCGGACACAGCGTTGCTGAGGAGACAGGAAACCACCCTAGAGACCAGGCAGAGTGGGCCTCCTCAACTCTGGTCACCGTTTCCGGAACTGCGGTCCTGGAAAGCTGCCGGCCTCCACCAGCAGGAGTGGGATCGTCAGTGGGCTGTGGTGAGCTTCCCAGAAGGGCAGGAATGGGGGAGGGGCTCTCTCCCACCCACTGGAGGGAGTAGGAGCTGGCAGAGTCTGGCCAGAGGTGATGTGGCAACAAGTATTATAGTGTTACACATGCAGGTCCCTCGCCCCAGTAATTTCGCTCCTAAGAATCTATCCTGGGGGAAGAAGGCAAATATGCGTGTCTCCATGTATATGGCAACCCACTCCAGTACTCTTGCCTGGAAAATCCCATGGACAGAGGATCCTGGTAGGTTACAGTCCGTGGGGTCGAAAAGAGTCAGACATGACTGAGCAACTTCACTTTCTTTCTTTCCATGTATAGAGGGTTTCCCAGGTGGCGCTAGTGGTAAAGAATCTGCCTGCCAATCCAGGAGATGCAGGAGACTCAGGTTCCATTCCTGGACTGGGAAACTCTTGGAGAACGAAATAGTAACCCACCCCAGTATTCCTGCTTGGGGGCTACAGATCATGGGGTCACAAAGAGTCAGGCATGGCTGAGCACGCACACACGTCCATGTATAGGGTGCTCTTTGTTCATTTAGTCACCCATTCAGCACCTCCTCTGTGCTCACTGGACACAACAGAGTCCTTTCCTGAATGCTGATTAGGTGAGTGGAGTAGAAAGCCAATACAAAAGGAAGCAAATATACAGAGTGAAGGAAGTCAGAAAGAGAAAAACAAATATCACATATTAACGCATATATGTGGCATCTAGAAAAATGGTACAGGTGAACCTAGCTGCAGCCTGGGAATAGAGACACAGACAGAGAATGGGCGTGTAGACACAGCAGGGAGAAGGACGGTGGGATGAACTGAGAGAGTGGCACTGACGTGTATACACCACCACGTGTGAAACAGACAGCCAGCCGGAACCTGCAGCACAGTGTAGGGAGCTCAGCTCTGTGCTGACCCGCATGGCGGATGCGGGAGATCCAAGAGGGAGGGGTTATATGTATACTTATAGCTGGTTTACTTTATTGTACAGCAGAAGCCAACACAACATTGTAAAGCAACTATGTGAGTGTGTGCTAAGGCACTTAAGCCATGTCCTGCTCTGTGCGACCCTACGGACTGCAGCCCGCCAGGCTCCTCTGTCCAAGGGATTCTCCAGACAAGAATACTGGAGTGGGTTGCTTTACCCTCCTCCAGGGGATCTTCCCAACCCAGGGATGGGTTTCTTACATCTCCTGCATGAGCAGGTGGGTTCTTTACCACTAGTACCACCCAGGAAACCTGTAAAGCAACAAAACCCTAATTTTTAAAAAAGCAAGCAAACAGAGAATACAATTGCAAACATAGTGATATAGACTATGAAGAAAACAATGTAAGCATGTTAAAGGGGGGCGGATTATTTGGCTATGGTGGCCAAATGTAGGCTGATGTGAAGTGGATACACTTGAACAAACTCAGAGTGAACTGAGGGGGTGAGTCATTTAATTATCACGGATGGAGGAGGATTCTGGGCAGCTGGCATAGCAAATGCAAAGGTCCCGAGGCCTCCATCTCCATGGTGTTTATAATGGTCCAAAATAGGAATCGACCCAAAGGTCATAGTAATACTTGTTGATACAGAACATTATCTATAATATATTATGCAAAACAGAAGTCCTTCAATGCAATCCATAACAATGAAAAGACCTGCCCCCAAATATTAACAGAAGATCAGATGGTGGCATGACAGTTTTCATTTCTTCCTTGTACTTTTCTGTGTTAACTACATTTTGTAAGATGAATAACTTTTATCAGCCAAACTAACAATAAAGGCGATGCTTGCTGATGCTGTTGCTAAGTCGTTTCAGTTGTGTCCGACCCCATAGACAGCAGCCCACCAGGCTCCCCTGTCCCTGAGATTCTCCAGGCAAGAACACTGGAGTGGGTTGCCATCTCCTTCTGCAATGCATGAAAGTGAAGTCACTCAGTCGTGTCCAACTCTTCATGACCCCATGGACTGCAGCCTACCAGGCTCCTCCACCCATGGGATTTTCCAGGCAAGAGTACTGGAGGGGGTTGCCGTTGCCTTCTCCTAAAAGGCGATGCTTACTGAAACTTCTAATATTAACTGTTTACTGAACATGCCAGCTATGTATTAAGCCATTTCTGTGCGCAATTTTTTTTTACTTCCATCCAAACTTCTATGAGAAAAGGGTTATTATCTTCCTCTGATATGGCGAAGGAAGCTGAAGTTCAGAGACGTCCCGGTTAGGAGTTGTTTGAGCTAGAAATGGAGCCGGTCTGTTTTACCGAAGCCCTATTATTGCCACTATGCTCCGTCAAATTGTCCTCATTTCCAAAAGATGAAAATCTCTTCCTAGAAGCCTATCAGTTGGCTTTTTTCAGCCGCAGGACAGATAACAATCACATGTGGTCAAAGCTACGTGTGTCTTTACAGACTGAAACCCAAACGTTGCCCGGTTCCTAAAAAAAGCTATGAATTTAACAATGTAATCAGATTCCTGTGGCATAAAACAGAAAAAAAGTGGAAGAATCAGAGTGATTAGAGGCAGCGGGAGAAGCTGACTTCAGACAAATGTGAAAAAGCCAGAGTTGTGGGGAGGCATATCAAGTATATTTTTGCCATGCAGGTGGGGAGGCCAAGGACAAACGTTCACGGAGGGCTCTGCCCAGTAGCTAGCTGTGCCAGCTTCGGCCTGTTACCCAAGCTCTGTTTTTATTGCCATGGGTCAGATAAGGGCTATGCAACCCTTGGGCTTTAAAGAGCTGGTGAAGACGAAGGTACTCTGCAAGGACCGATGTGTTGTGCAAATGTCGACATGTTGGCAATGATTATGCTTGTGGTTCCCTTTAGGGATACGATCTGGGAGGAGACAGTGAGCTACAGTGGTTAAGAGCGTGGCCTCTGGTCAGGCAGATCTGTGTGACCTTGGAGCAGTTAAACCACCTCTCTAGGCCTCAGTTGTCTCATCTGTAAAACGGGTACGTTATCGTCACAGAGTCTGTCTCATGTGGATGTCTGTGTCCATTAGAATAGCTATCAACACTGCCAGGGTTACTGTCACCATTTCAATTTGGCTGTTCGGGATCAAGTTTGTTGTAACCACTGGACTCAGCTCTAGCGCTCTACGTCAAGGCCACATGGCCTCTCGGGGCTGTGTATACCTGGGAGCTCACTGCTGCAAATAAACACCCACACCCAGAGTCTCCCTCTGCAGCGTCTGCCTCTGATCGCAACTAATAACAAATGCAAAACGAAGGAGCCTCTTGACTGGAATAGTCACTCCACCAACAAAGCCCGCAATTCTATTCATGCTCTGAAGGGGCCTCTTTGAGCTGCTGCAAGGGGAGCTTTCTGACTTGGTTCCAAATTATAGGGGTGGCTGGATCTTGGGGAGAAGTGGAGACAAGACTGTGTTACAAATAGGATTTGGGTCAGGAGCGCACCCAGGCCCCTGCCCTGGGGAGGGGGCGGGCTCCGCGGCTCAGAACCACTTCCAGCTCTGTCTCTTCAGGGCAAGGACTACGAAAAGACACCTCTCTGATCATCAGTTCTTCCTCTGTAAAGTGGGTTAGTCACAGGGAGCTCTATTTTTAATTTTTTGAGAAGCATCCATACTGCTTTCCGTTGCGGCTACAGCATTTTGCACTCCCACCAGGATGAAGGTTGAGGACACGCACTGAGCTGAATAAACCGGTCCCAGAAAGACAAATCCGGCGTGATTCCACTTGTATGAGTGACCTCACATGTCTAACTCATACAATCAAAGAGGGGAAATGCGGTGGCCAGGGGCTGAGGGTTTGGGAAGCAGGGAATTACCACCCATGGGCACAGAGTTTCAGATGAACCCAGTGAACAAGTGCTAAAGATCTGAGTACAATGCTGCATCTATAGCCAACAATCCTGGATTGTGCGCTTAAACTGTGTAGAGAGGGTAGATCTCACGTTAAGTGTTCTTACCAAAACACAATACATTTTTTAAAAGCAGAGAGGATGACCAATCTGCCCCTGACCCCACTGGATGGTGCTCGTGGGCAGGGCACGTTTGCATACCAGGCTGCTGTACTGAGCAGGAGTCAGGGCTTCGGAGGAGAAAGCCTGGCAGGTTCTAGGTGCTTTCTCAGACTTGGGCCAAGGGGCTTTTCTTTTTTCTCACTGGGAAGTTTCAATGCCAAGTTCTGGTGATTAGACCTTGAGAGAAGCCCTCTGCTCTCAAGGGATTTTGAAAAGGCCACGGGGCCACGTGTCTGGATCCAAATCTTGCTACTGCTGTGAACCAGCCGTGGAGCCGTGGGCCAGTCATTTCCCTTCCTTGGTCCCCAAGACTCTTCCAGAACAATAATGACATCTGAGGCATACTGAGCCCTAAGCACTATGCACACATGATCTCATTACTTAATTTCCCTGAGGTCCAGGAGACAGAAACCATGATTATTACCCCCATCTCACCATGGGGGGTGTTCTGAGGCTGCAAGGCACTGAATAACTGATGACGAGTTACCCTCTCTGCAGAGGGCTGGATCGGAGACAAATCCATGCTTTATTCTAGCAGATGAGGGGGTAACATTCCCATAGTCTGGAACTCTAGCCTGAGCACAGAATTAGCATCAACTTTATTTTCTTGGCCTCCAAAATCACTGCACACAGTGGCTACAGCCATGAAATTAAAAGACGCTTGCTCTTTGGAAGCAAAGCTATGACAAACTTAGAGAGAGTATTAAAAAGCAGAGATGACACTTTGCCAACAACGGTCCATCTAGTCAAAACTATGGTTTTTCCGTTAGTAATGTATGGATGTGAGAGTTGGACCATAAAGAAGGCTGAATGCTGAAGTATTGATGATTTCGAACTGTGGTGCTGGAGAAAACTCTTGAGAGTCCCTTGGACAGCAAGGAGATCAAACCAATCCTACCGGCAATCAACCCTGAATATTCATTGGAAGGACTGATGTTGAAGCTGAAGCTCTAGTACTTTGGCCACCTGATGCGAACATGCAACTCAGTGGAAAAGACCCTGGTGCTGGGAAAGATTGAGAGCAGGAGGAGAAGGGAGAGACAGAGGATGAGATGGTTAGATGGCATCACCATGTCCATGACTCAATGGACATGAATTTGAGCAAACTCTGGGAGATAGTGAGGGACAGGGAAGGTTGGTGTGCTGCAGTCTACGAGGTCACAAAGAGTTGGACATGACAGAGTGACTAAACAACCATAACTCTCTTGAGACAGGGCTGGTTGTTGGTCCTTTCTCCCAATCTTCCTTCATTGTTCAGCTTTATTGAAGCATAATTGACATATAAAATTGTAAGATATTTAAAGTGTACACTGGGGTGATTCGATATACATATACACTGTGAAATGATTCCCCCCATCTAGTTAATTAGCATATCATCACCTCACTTATTTAGAGGGTGAAAACATTTACATTCTACTCTCTCAGTGACTTTCCCTTGTAAAATACAGTGTTGCCAGCTGTAGTCTCAGATCTTACTCATTTTATTGCTGCAAGTGTGTATTTTTTGACAATCTGTTCTCTTCCCTCTACCCACCCAGTCCCCCATGACCACTTTCCTACTCTCTGTTTCCAAAAGTTTAACTTTCATGAAAGGATTCCATGTATAAGTGGTACCATGTAATGTGCCTGGCTGGTTTGTATCACTCAGCACAAGGTCCTCAAGTTCCAACCATGCCGTCACAATGGTTTCCTTCTCTCGAGGCTGAATCATCTCCCTTGTATACGCCACATCAAGTTGGCTTTCTTGATAGCTGGCAGTTCCCCACGAGCTAAGGTCAAGGTTATCTCCTAGCCTCCTTGTCCTGGCACAGAGCTAAGCTCAGGGGAGAAGCCCTCTGTGAATGAATGATTTAGACTGATGGATTAAGCCGGACAGCTCCGTCCGTTCAGGGCCTGGGGGGAGCTGAAGTGGAAGACTCATGCTTGAGCTGTTGCACATGAAGGTCTCCACTCAACTGAACTGGCTGGGGGCTGGGCTCCACTTCTCCTTGCTCAGGAGCCCCAAGCGTCCCTGGGAGGAGCTGGGCAAGTGCCTGACCATCCCTCCAACACTGGGGCTGCCTGACCTGATGGGAAGTGAGGGAGGAGATACTGAGCAAGGATCGCAGAGTTGGGAAGCTGAAAGCACAAGTCCAAGCATAAAGCTGGCCAGGCCACGCCCTTTGGAGATCAGGAGAAGCCATCCGTGACCCCTCCCCCATCCCGTCTTCACACGCCCTTCCCTCAGGCCCACCAAGCACCTTGCATTTCTTTTTATTAAAAAAAATAATAATAAAATTCACCACTTTAATCATTTTTGCGCATACAGTCCAATAGTGTTAAGTACCTTCACATTATTGGGCAACCATCACCGCCCCCTTTTCCATCCTGCAACACTGAAACTTATACCCGCTGAACATTAACTTCCCATCCCCTCTCTTAGCCTCTAGTAGGGCTTCCCAGATGCCGCTAGTGGTAAAAAACCTGTCTGCCAGTGCAGGAGGCATAAGAAATGTGGGTTCAATCGCTGGGTTGGGAGGATCCCCTGGAGGAGGGCATGGCAACCCACTTCTGTATTCATGCCTGGAGACTCCCATGAACAGGGAAGCCTGGTGTGCTGCAATCCATGGGGTCACAAAAAGTCGGACAAGACTGGAGCGACTGCACAGAGCACAACCTCCAGTACCCACCATTCTACTTTCTGTCTCTATGAATCTGACACCTCGAGGTGCCTCATCTCAGTGGAATCATATATTTGTTCTTTTTACAATTGGCTTCTTTCATGTAGCAAAATGTTGCAGCGTGTGGCAGAATGTCCTTCCTCTTTAAGGCTGAATGATACTCCACCCTGTATGTGTTTCACATTTTGTTCATTCGTTCATCTGTCAGTAGACAGCTGGGTTGCTTCCAATTTTCGGCTCTTGTGAATAAAGCTGCTATGAACACAAGTGTTTAGTTACCTCTCTGAGACCATGTTTTCAATTCTTTTGGGTACAGACCCAGAAGTGGAATTGCTGGATCATATCGTAACTTAATTTTTCAAAGTTTATTTTTTGGCCACACCATGCGGCATGCAGGCTCTTTAGTCCCCCAACCAGGGTTTGAACCTGTACAGTCTTGAATTGGGAGAGCATAGTCTTAACCACGGGATTGCCAGGGAAGTCCCATGGTAGCTTTCTTTTTCTTTTTTTCAGTTTAATTTTGTTCAAATTCCCATGACCCCATGGTTTAATAAAAGTGTTTTCTGGTTGGGCTCAGATGGTAAATAATCTGCCTGCAATGAGGGAGACTTGAGTTCCATCCCTGGGTTGGGAAATCCCCTGGAGGAGGGCATGGCAACCCACTCCAGTACTTCGCCTAGAGAATCCCCATGGACAGAGAAGCCTGGCGGCCTGTTGCAGTCCATGGGCTACAAAGAGCAGTGCAGAACTGAGCGACGACGCACACCTGGTCAGCAAATGAGCTGCCGGGCGTTTTGGACACATGGTCACCAAACGTAACTTGGCGGGTAGCTTTGTTTCTCAAGTCCTGCTACTCCTGAAGACCCACCTTTTGAGCCCGGGCTTTTCTCTTTGCTTGCTTCCTCCTCATTCCCATTTCTTTGTCTTAATATTAAAGAACTGATTACACACTCAGCTTGGGCTGGCTTGATTTCTCTCCCAAGTAGTTGGGCTAGCTCCTTTTCCCACTGGCCACTGCGAACTCCCAGTCAGTTGCACTCTAATGATAACCTTATTTTTAAGAACTTATTTTTCGAGTAACTCATCCTGCAGGACTGAACCCAGTCATTCCATGCAAGGGCTCTCAGCCTGAACCCACCACTTACTCACAGGTTATTTGACTGCTCCCTGCCTCTGTTTCCTCATCTATCAATGAGTGCTCACCTCCGAGGGATGCTGAAAGGACTAAAAACCCCAACTCAGGCAAAAGATGGTCATGCAGCTTGACAGTGGAGAAGCCAGCTGCACGTGTGTGGGGTGACTCTGGAGCCCTGCCCAATGCACTGAAGCCTGTAATTGTTCACCCGACGGAGGTGCGGGTGGAGAGAATCTGTGGAGGAGGGGCAGGACCTGACCTTGACCTGACACTGAGGACTTCAGAGCTGGAGTTCCTCCCAAGGGAAGGCTGACATGGTCCCCACACAGGACACCAAACGACACTAAGTCAGAGTGGGTAAGGGATTCCCTTTTCAATTTTCATCCAGCCCTTCTGATTATAGCCAGCCCACAGAGGGAGTCTCAGATCAATGCAAACATTTCCTTAACAGTAAGGGGAGTGACGCAAGTTAAAAGATGCTTGCTCCTTGGAAGAAAAGCTATGACCAACCTAGGCAGCATATTAAGAAGCAGAGACATTACTTTGCCAACAAAGGTCCATCTAGTCAAAGCTATGGTTTTTCCAGTAGTCATATATGGATGTGAGAGTTGGACCATAAAGAAAGCTGAGCACTGAAGAATTGCTGCTTTTGAACTGTGGTGTTGGAGAAGACTCTTGAGAGTCCCTTGGAATGCAAGGAGATTCAACTAGTCAATCCTGAAGGAAATCAGTCCTGAATATTCATTGGAAGGACTGATGCTAAAGCTGAAGCTCCAATACTTTGGCCACCTGATGTGAAGAACTGACTCACTGGAAAAGACCCTGATGCTGGGAAAGACTGAAGGCGGGAGGAGAAGGGGATGACAGAGGATGAGATGGTTGGATGGCATCACCGACTCGATGGACATGAGTTTGAGTAAACTCTGGGAGTTGGTGATGGACAGGGAAGCCTGGGGTGCTGCAGTCCATGGGGTCGCAAAGAGTCCGACACGACTGAGCGACTGAACAGAACTGAAGGGGAGTGAGCTTCCTCTCTCAACAAAGAGAGATCTGCCCGTAGGGCTGGCGTCTCTGGCAGGAAAGAGAAGCAACCACTGGCACTGAAGACCAATGTTGTGATTTTGGGGGCTTCCCAGGTGGCACTAGTGGTTAAAAAATCCACCTGCCAATGCAGGAGACACAAGAGACCCAGATTCAATCCCTGCATGAGGAAGATCCCCTGAAGGAGGGCATGGCAACCCACTCCAGTATTCTTGCCTGGAGAATCCAATGGACAGAGGAGCCTGGCAGGCTAAGTCCATGGGGTTGCAAAGAGTCGGACACAACTGAAGCAACTGAGCACGCTGTCATTTCACTGATTCCTCTGCATGGCTGCTGTCTCTACAGAAAGGAGAGCAAGATTTCCACTTCTGGCAGCGATGCAAAATGACTTTCAAAATAAAATTGACTTAAGTAAAACTGAAAGCGAGTCTATTGCAGTGAAAAACCTATGTGAGTAATAGGACAGGTGGAAGGTGGATGTGGCAAAATCATAAAAGAAGGGAGTGCGAAGGAAGCTTAGAGAATATCAATTAGACTCCACAAGCTCGCTGCCTGACTCGGAGGTGCTGAGCTTGTTAAACAAATGAGGGTGAAGGCCAGGTACAGACTAATGTCCAAGCAGCTTCATATTTCATGGAAGGACTTGTAGGTCCAGAGCATATTTACTTTCCAGGCTTCAGGGGCCCAAGAGGATTTTGTTGGGAGTTTTCTGGTGTAGCCTCTGGGAGACCACACAGAGAGAGACACACAGGGGTCTATTGAGAAACACTGGATTTGCACTCCAATTTGTTGAGTATTTAACACTTATAAAGTTTTTTTTTTTTGCACAGACTTCTTACCTCTCACAGCAATGCTGTATATGTAAATTATCCTCATTTATAGGTAATTGGCCCAGGCTCAGAGAGGGTAGGGAACTGGTCACAGAGCCAGAAGGTAGACCAGAGATTAAGAAAGAGAAACAAACTGACCTGACTTCAGACACCATGCACCATGAGTGCTCTTAGCAAGATCTGGGCATCTCCGTCTGCACCCAGGCTCCCAATGCCCAGTTTATCTGGGCCCAAAGCATCATATTCCCAGTCGCTTCAGTTGTGTCCAATTCTTTGTGACCTATAGATTGTAGCCCACCAGGCTCTTCTGTCCATGGAATTCTCCAGGCAGGAAGACTGGAGTGGGTTGCTATTTCCTTCTCTAGCGGATCTTCACGACCCAGGGATTGAACCCTGGTCTCTTACGTCTCCTGCATTGGCAGGTGGGGGCTTTACCATTAGCACCACCTGCCCAAATGAGTGAGTGGCTTCTAAATCACTGTCTAATTTAGACTGGGGCTCTGCAGCTTGGGCATGGTTGCTATTTAGTGCCAGATAATTCTTTGCTGTGGGAGATGAGTGCCATGCTATGCACTGTAAGATGTCTAAGTCACATCCCTGGCATTTACCCACTAGATACCAGCAGTATCCTCCCGTTTGTGCAAAAGCAAAAAAGTCTCCATTCATTGACTACAGTCCCCAGGGAGGAGGGGCAAACTCACTCTTGGTTGAAAGTACTGCTCTAGAACAGAAGTTCTCAGAACGTGGTCTCTGACCAGCAGCATCAGCAGCATCTGGGATCTTGTTAGAAATGCAGAATCTCAGGCCCACCCTACTCCCTGTGAATCAGGAACTCTCGGGGTGGGGACCAGCAACCTGTTTTAACAAGCCCCCAGGCTACACTGATGCAAGCTGATGTTTGAAACCACCGGCCCAGGCTAGTGATGTTCACCTCTGGTTGCATGTTAGAATCACCTGAACATCCTTATGAAACAAAACAGAAAACAAAACCCATGCCTTGGCCCCACCCTAAGAAATAATCATTTAATTACTTCGGTGGGTACCAGTATTGGCAGGGTTTTGGAGCTCCCCAGATGATCCCACATGCTGTTAGGGTTGGGGGTCACATTTTGTACCTTCTTTTCCTTTCACACTCCTTATTTATTCATATTTGGCTGTGCTGGGTCTTTGTGTGGGCTTTTCTCTAGTTGCAGCAAGTGGGGGCTACTCTCTAGCTGCAGTGCACAGGCTGCTCACTGTGTTGGCTTCTCCTGTTCTGGAGCTCGGGTCCTAAGGCGCATGGGCTCAGGAGCTGTGGTGCCCAGCGGTAGAGGACAGGCTCAATAGTTGTGGCTCACAGGCTTAGATGCTCCGACGCATGTGGGAATCTTCCCAGGCCAGGAATGAAACCCCTGTCTCCTGCAGTGGCAGGTGGATTCTTTACCACTGAGTTACCAGGGAAGCCCTCAACCTCCTTTTACAAATTACATCTCTTGGATTTCCCTGATGATCCAGTGGCTAAGACTCTGAGTTCCCAATAAAGGGGGTCTGGGATCAATCCCTGGTGGGGAAGCTAGATCCTACATGCTGCTACTAAGAGTTCACATGCCACAGCTAAGACCTGGACCAGCCAAATACAGAAATAAGTATCAAAACCTGCATCTCTCAAGGTGGAAAGAGTTTTTACCCACATACATCTCTGGGTGCCATCTCACATGCTCACGGCCTCCTGCTCTGCTGGAGACCCAAGGCTGGCTCACTTGTTATTTCTCTCCTGCTCTGAGAAATGTTTCCCTCCACCCCTGATCAAGCATTCAGGAAATTTTCCTGCTCACTGATTTTTTTTTTTCTCCTCTCATTCAAGTCTGGAGTTATTAAACCACAGCCCATGGCTGAACCGTCTTATTGATTTTATTGTCGCAAGCCCTGGGATATTCTAATGATGGACTGCTCAATAAATGGAAACTGGTGGGATGGATATTGATGGTGGATGATGCATTCAGCTGCAATTCACTGGGCCTCAGTCGCTCTGCCTGTTCCCCAGCACCTGTGAAAGCGCTCTGCTGAGCCCCGCAAGCTCCTGTCCATTCTGCTCATGTTACTTTCCCCATACAACAAAGACGAGGGGGCTATTATGATAAACAGCCTGCGTGCCAAGCCCAGGTGTGGTGTTTTTAAACAGACAATATCTCATTTACTTCTCACAGCAGACTTATGAAGGCAGTTACTCCCATTTTACAGATAAGAAAGTTAAGGCTCAGAGTGGTTACCTGAGCTGGGGCCAGCTAATACACTGTGGAACTGGGATTCAAATCTCCATTTGTCGGCCACTAAAATGAGATCTTTCAACTCCTGTGATGGTGTGAATGTTAGTGTGTCCCCCAGAATCATATGCTGAAAACCTAATCCCCAAGGTGATGGTAATTAGAAGGTGGGACCTTTGAAAGGCGATCAGGTCCTGAGGGCGCAGCTCTTATGGATGAGGTTTAGTGACCTTATAACAGAGACCCCAGAGAGCTCCTGTATGTGTCTGCCAAGTGAGGACACAGGGAGAAGACAGCTGTCTATGAACCAGAAATAGTCCTCACCAGACACCAGATCTGCTGGCACTTGGACTTCCCAGCCTCCAGAAGCATAAGAAACAAACTTCTGTTGATCATGAGCCATTCAGTCTGCAGTACATTGTTACAGAAGCCCCTAAGGGACGAAGGTTATTTCCAGGTGGCGCAGTGGTAAAGAATCTGCCTGTCAATGCAGGAGACGCAAGAGATGCGTGTTCGATCTCCGGTCCGGGAAGATGCCCAGGAGGAGGAAACGGCAACCTACTCCAGTATTCTAACCTGGAATATGCCACAGATGGGGTTGCAAAGAGTCGGACGTGACTTAACGACTAAGGGACTTCGTGCACAAGGTACAAAGACAGGTCCTAAACTAAACCATGCAAGGAAACAACAGCCTCTGCTGCAAACAACATTTCAGATGGTTTTGATACAGATTAATTTCTCATACGTCCCCCTGCCTCCTGCACCTTCTCAGTGTTTCTCTACTGAGACCAATGGCGTTTGGGGAGAGACAATTCTTTGTTGGGTTGGGCTTGTCCCATGTATTACAGGACACTTAATATCCCACCTCCAAACAGCCTCTTCCCCTTTATACCTCCCAAAGCCCCCCAGGGGTCAATATGGTTGTTGCTTGAGAACTGCTCATCTTATGGGAGGTAGAAGGTTCCCTGCCAAGATGGCCTACTGCATTATCAGCAACATGGGCAGTCTCTCTGGAAAGGCAGTGTGGCAGGTGAAAAGAATTTTGGCTTTGCAATCAGAAAGATCTGGATTCAAACCACAGCTCTTTACTCACTGGCTCTGTGAGGTTGGGCAAGTTATATCACCTCTAAGATCCCAGGCCATCCTCAGTACAAAAAGGGTAAATACCGACTCCTGCCTCATAGCAGGGACCCACAGGGTCATGAGCTCAGAAAACTGTCTCCTATAGAGTGGTGGTTCTTAAGCTGGGCAATTTTGTCCATGCCACCACCCATCTCCTGGGTACTCTTTCCAAATTCCAGATTCACAGAATGTATGGGCAGTGTTCTATCCCACTAAGTCTGGGGTGGTTATTCACTCAGAAAAAGTAAGTGGAACAGGCACCAATGACATGCCAGGCAGCCAGCATTCTAGGAGGGGAACAGAGCAAAGCACATGCCACAGAGAGCCTGGCCTTCCGAGGAGCAGCCCTTTCTGAAGGGAAGACAGAATAAATACATCAACATTTCCCAGATAATTTCCAAGGCATGAAGAAAATTAAGCAGCAGCTGTCATGACTATTACTTTGAATAGTGACATGCAAGTGACCGCATTCTATTTCCCTTCTCCCTGTTCCAGCTCATATTCAGCTGCACTCACCCAGGTTCCCTTTCGGGGAAGCTGCGATGCAGTTGAACATTATCAGACCAGCTTCTGTTCCTAACTGTTCTGGGCCTTTTTCAAAGAAATGATTTGCTATGAACTGAATTGTGTCTTGCACCAAAATTCCTGTGTTGAAGGCTCAGCCTCGTGATTGTGTTGGAGATGGGCCTTTTGGGAGGTAATGAAAGTTAAATGAGGTCAGGAGGGGAGAGCCCTGATCTGATGGGATTAGTACCCTTAGAAGAAGAGACACCAGAGAGCTTGCTGTCTCTGTGCTACTCCAGGGCACAGGGAGAAGACAGCCTGCCAGCCAGGAAGACAGCTCTCACCAGAACCCAAGCAGTTGGCACCCTGACCTTGGACATCTAGGCTCTAAAACTGTGAAAAGTAGGATTCTGTTGCTGTAGGCATCCAGTCTGTGGTATTTGGTTATGGCAGCCCAGCCCATGCAGACTAATATGTTACTTTAAGGAGGTCAAGGGATGCATTCCTTGGACTAAGATCTAC
Source organism: Bison bison bison (assembly GCF_000754665.1). Taxonomy (NCBI): domain Eukaryota; kingdom Metazoa; phylum Chordata; class Mammalia; order Artiodactyla; family Bovidae; genus Bison; species Bison bison. Next base: position 1,173,953 of record NW_011494644.1, on the reverse strand, counting down.
AGGTTGAATAAGAAGTTATTAGGTAAAAGAGGGGAGGGGAGATTGTCCCCAGGCGTAGGGAACAGCACATGCAAAGGCCCGGGGGTGAGAGAGCGTGGTGAACGAGCGACACGCAGGAGGGCCGGTGTGGCTGGTGCACAGAGGCCACAAAGAGCACAGGGTAAGGTGGGGCTGGGAAGACAGCAGGGGCCCCATTGCAGGGCTCCATTGTAAGGGCTGCAGTGGAGGACAGTGAGAAAGCATCACAACTGGCTTGCTATGCGCACCTACGGAGTGCATGGTAGGTGGAAGCGCAGGGGGGCTTCAGGGTGCAGCGTGGAGCCCCGGGCCCTCCCACAGGCTTGGGCTGTTGAGACGACCTGCTCCCTCCACGCTCCCTGCCTTTGGAGCCTGAGCTGCCTTTTGCAGGTTCTCCCAAGAGCCTTCCTGTCGCCCGACACTTTCATCTCTGTCCTCCTTTCTCCTCTCCTGAAGGTACTCGCAGGCTCCATAAATCCTGCCCCGGAAAAGCACAGGGACTCATCTGTTTTTATTACAAATGGAGCTGCTGGAGGAGGGAACAACTCTTATTTACTTCTCAGGAAAGGGTTTGAGAATATAACAGGTTTATTTTCTCCAACTCTCCAAAGACCAGAAGAGTAACACTCCAAAGTAACAGTACATTAATTAACGCCGAATTGGTTGGAATTTTCCTAATAAAAACCCTTATAGTAATCACATTAAGGGCCATTAACGCTGCCTCCTGATCATAAAGCATAAATATGTTCTGCAGGTGCCTTCTGTTTAAAAAGGGACATTTCCTCCAATTGTTACCCATCTGTCACGTTAATGCTGTCATGTCACGGAGAGCAGACGGGAGTAATTACCTGGTTCACGTTTGTGCACCGTTTACTCCTTGCTGGTCTTTGGGTCAAGGCTTGTCCCTGAATTATCTCATTTAGTCATTGAGGCAAACTTTGAGGTGAATGCCACTCTCATCCCCACTTCCCAGATGACAAAACTGAGCCACAGAGGGGACGTGAAAAAGTGAAAGTTAGTTGCACAGTTGCGCAACTTTGTGACCCTGTGGACTGCAGCCTGCCAAGCTCCTCTGTCCATGGAATTCTTCAGGCAAGAGTACTGGAGTGGGTTGCCATCTACTTTTCCAGGGGATCTTCTTGACCCAAGGATTGAACCTGAGTCTCCTGTATTGAAGGCAGATTCTTTACCAACTGAGCCATCAGGGAAGCCTAGAGGGGATATGCCCAGGGTCAAACAGCTAGGAAATAATGGAGCCGATTCCAGAATCCTCTGCCATCCTGCTTCCTGAGAAATAAGCACCAGGGGTATCCTCTTAGCCACCCCCAGGGCTAATGGGCTTTCTAGTCAATCTCAGTAGCAGCAAACTCACAGTCAGGCCAATACAACATTAGGTGTTGCTCCTACAGGGCAGGGATTATGTAATTTTCTGCCTCCCTGGGACCCAGTCAAATGTCCAGTGACAATTCTAGGAGCAGCTGGGACACCTGAATGCATTCCTGGGGAAGGAAGAAATAGATACCAAAACACACATGCAAGAGAGTGCGTGGTGGTGGGGAACAGAGCATCCCAGGTGAACTTGGGACCATGACAGATTTATCTTCCTGCACCTCTGAGACCCAGGCATAGGGACAGATGCTCAGGCCAGAGCATGGCACTTGGGAGCTGCAGATCCAGGATTAAACCAACAAGGAGTCTGTCTGCACTCCTTCATCAGTTCTGGATGGTTTCTTTGGTTTCTCTATGCAGAAAATATGTATTCATTGTAGGAAATTCAAGCATACAGAACATATAAAGAAAGGGGGGAAAAAGAAAAAAACTCGAATAGTAGAGCATCTGGATATCAGTATTGGTAACATTTCAGTGAACATTTTTCAAATATTTTTATGCATACACATTATATATCATCACGTACATTCTGCTGTGTCATATGCATTCTCTTTTCAGCAATATGCCCTTGGCATATTCAATAGAGAAGCCCAGATCTGAAACATGAGGAAGAGGGAGCTGGGAAAGGAGGTGTCATTTCAGGCAAAAGAAAGGCCTTGTGTCAAGGTCTCAAAGAGGTAGAAATTGTAATTTGAAGAATTTTTTAAAAGGACGGGGGCTTTGTTTGCTTTTTTGTCTTTACAATCTTTTTCTGTGTCTTTGAAATTTCTGTAGTGTAATGACAAAGGAAATCAACCCTAAATACTCATTGGAAGGACTGATGCTGAAGCTGAAGCTCCAGTAATTTGGCTACGTGATGCAAAGAACTGACTCATTGGTAAAGACCCTGATGCTGGGAAAGACTGAGGGCAAGAAGAGAAGGGGGTAGCAGAGGATGAGATGGTTGGATGGCATCACCGACTCAATGGGTTTGAGAAAACTTGGGGAGGTGGTGAAGGACAGGGAAGCCTGGCATGCTGTAATTCATGGGTTCTCAATGATTTGGACACAACTTAGGGACTGAACAACAATAACAAAAACACTGTGAAAACATAATTAAAGGCCAATCAGTTCTTTCTTGAATGCTTCCAAAGATGGGAACATCATTGCCTTACACAGCAGCCAGCCGCACTTGTGGACAGTGCTCATAAGCTGTTATTTTCTTTTTTCCAGAATACACATGCCAGAAGGTTTGAGCCATTGGTCCTGATTTTACCTTCAAAGATAGCAAGGCGGCTCCTGCTGTAGACCAGCCT
>NW_011494644.1:1167713-1171151 GCF_000754665.1 Bison bison bison | reverse complement strand
TCCCCCGCCCCCCTCCCCCGCCCTTCACCTCCAGGCCAAGTGTGCACCCGAGCTGACTTCCGTTTGCGCCAGGTGCGCACTCCTACGTGCTTGTCCCCTTTGTCATGATCCTTTCCGAGAGTGAATAGATGCCATCAGCCTATGGCTGACATCTCAGCATGAGCACAGCCTAAGATTCACTGTAAAAAAAAAAATCTTTTCAAAGTCCCCTAAGCTTGTGACAATTCATTCATTCACCTGATACATGATTATAAATGCCTGTGAGAGCTACGGCCTGGGGTGGGGGGGCAGCGCACAGCAGGGCGGGTACAGACACAACTTGTTTTATCCCTCTTTGCTTTACCATGCTTTGCAGACCTTGTGTTCTTACAAACTGAAGGCTGCTGGTAACCCTGCCTTAGGCAAGTCTCTTGGTGCCATTTCCCCAACAGCATTTGTTCACTTTATGTCTCTGTGTCATATATTAGTAATTCCCTCAATATTTCAAACTGTTTCATTATTATTATACTTTTTATGGAGATGTGTTATCAGTGATCCTTGATATCACTGCTATGACTCACTAAAGGCTGAGATGCTGGTTAGCAATTTTTTAGCAGTAAAGAATTTTTAAATTAAGGTATGTGCATTGTTTTTTTCAGACATAACGCTATTGCACACTTAATAGACAACAGTATAGTGTAAACATAAATTTAACATGCATTGGGAAGCCAAAAAAATTTGTGTGACTTGCTTTATTGCAGTGGTCTGGAATCAAACCCAGAATACCTCCAAGGTATGACTGCAGATCACTTATTTGAGAAATAATCATCAGATACTTGGGGCTTCTTTGGTGGCTCAGTCGGTAAAGAATCCGCTCGCAATGCAGGAGAGGCAGGACCCTCAGATTCTATCCCTGGGTCGGGAAGATCCCCTGGAGGAGGGCATGACCTCCCAGTCCAGTATTCTTGCCTGGAGAATCCCATGGGCAGAGCAGCCTGGCAAGGGCTACAGTCCATAGGGTCGCAGAGAGTCAGATATGACTCAAACATCTGAGCACACACACGTGCATCAGATACTTGCTACAGGTGACACGCTGAGGGGTCTGGCATAGAGCAGATGGGCACAGTCCCATTCCTAGGGAGTCTCTAGATGAATGTGGAATGAACAAACACTACATCTTGTTTTTTACCATTAGAGGATCATGGTGGGATAACCATTGCCTGCCACCATTGTATTTGTATTAATCAAGTCCCTTAACATTTTGGTTTGGGACTTCTTATCTCAGTTGACTTTCCATCCTTCCTTGATGAGCTTTAGTTCAGTTCAGTCGTGTAAGACTCTTTGCGACCCCATGGACTGCAGCACCCCAGACTTCCCTGTCCATTACCAACTCCCGGAGCTTACTCAAACTCATGTCCACTGAGTCGGTGATGCCATCCAACCATCTCATCCTCTGTCATCCCCTTCTCCTGCCTGCAATCTTTCCCAGAATCAGGGTCTTTTCCAGTGAGTCAGTTCTTCGCATCAGGTGGCCAAAGTATTGGAGCTTCAGCTTTAGCATCAGTCCTTCCAATGAATATTCAGGTCTGATTTCTTTTAGGATTGACTGGTTTGATCTCCTTGCAGTCCAAGGGACTTTTAAGAGTCTTCTCCAACACCACAGTTCAAAAGCATCAATTCTTCAGTGCTCAGTTTTCTTTATGGTCCAACTCTCACATCCATACATGACTACAGGAAAAATCATAGATTTGACTATATACAGCTTTGTTGGCAAAGTAAAGTCTCTGCTTTTTAATATGCTGTTTAAGTTTGTCATAGCTTTTCTTACAAGGAGCAAGTATCTTTTAATTTCATGGCTGCAGTCACCATCTGCACTGATTTTGGAGCCCAAGAAGATAAAGTCTCTCACTGTTTCCATTGTTTCCCCATCTATTTGCCACGAAGTGATGCCATAATCTTAGTTTTTTGAATGTTGAGTTTTAAGCCAGCTTTTTCACTGTCCTCTGAAGAGCTTTTTAGTTCCTCTTCACTTTTTGCCATAAGGGTGGTGTCATCTGCATGCTGCTGCTAAGTCACCTCAGTCATGTCCGACTCTGTGTGACCCCCTAGATGGCAGCCCACCAGGCTCCCCCATCCCTGGAATTCTCCAGGCAAGAACATTGCATATCTGAGGTTATTGATATTTCTCCCGGCAATCTTGATTCCAACTTGTGCTTCATCCAGCCTGGCATTTCACATGATGTACGCTGCATATAAGTTAAATAATCAGGGTGACAATATATAGCCTTCACGTATTCCTTTCCCAATTTGGAAGCAGTCCATTGTTCTATGTCTGGTTCTAACTGTTGCTTCTTTACCTGCATACAGGATTCACAGGAAGCAGGAAAGGATGTCTGGTATTCCTCTCTCTTTAGGAGTTTTCCACTGTTTGTTGTGATCCACACAGTCAAGGGCTTTAGCGTAGTCAACGAAGTGAAGTAGATGTTTTTCTGGAATTCTCTTGCTTTTTCTATGATCCAACAGATGTTGGCAGTTTGATCTCTGGTTTGTTTCCCTTTTCTAAATCCAGCTTAATTTCTGGAAGTTCTTGGTTCATGTACTGTTGAAGCTTGGCTTGGAGAATTTTGAGCATTACTTTGCTAGAGTGTAGGATGAGTGCAATTGCGCAGTAGATTGAACATTCTTTGGCATTGCATTTCTTTGGAATTGGAATGAAAACTGACCTTTTCCAGTCCTGTGCCCACTGCTGCATTTTCCAAATTTGCTGGCATATTGAGTGCAGCACTTTCACAGCATCATCTTTTAGGATTTGAAATAGCTTGGCTGAAATTCCATCACCTCCACTAGCTTTTTTTATAGTGATGCTTCCTAAGGCCCACTTGACTTTGCACTCCAGGATGTCTGGCTAGCTTAGAAGACCCAAAAGATCCTGATTTCTCAACCTCGGTTTGGAAGCTTTGTTTAAGCCACGGGGTTTCTGAGGATATCTTTTTGTAAATAAGAACCCTTATAAATGAACTGGTAGACTAAGGTCATCTTATGTGTAGACTTGCATTAGACCAGAGAGCTCCAGGGGAAAGCATGGTTGTAGTTCTTGAGACAGGCTGGGGTTAAGATAAGCCTTTGAGGGGGCAGGACCCACACTACAGCAATTTTGGAAGGCCATTGACAGTGACAACAATTTAAATTAAATTAAATGCAGTCAGCTCCAAAAGGAAACACGTGTAATGTTAATTTCATGGTTGTACCAATGTGTAAACCTAACAGATGATGCTTAAATGAGAATGGCAGAGAAATGACAGTTGGTTAAATAATGCATCAGTGGGCAGAATTTGTTGAAACTGTCATTAAAAAAAATACATGAGCAAAACTGAAAGTTGAGCAAGCTGTTACCCAAGCCAGGGCACCTAAGCTTTCTTAGTACAATGTGCTCAAGAGAAGCAGAGGCAGCTCACACTG
>NW_011494644.1:1129029-1167613 GCF_000754665.1 Bison bison bison | reverse complement strand
CTTCCGATCTATTCCAGCCAATGTCCCTGTTAACTCTTCATTTTTTAAAAATTGAAGTAGTTGATTTGTTATGTTGTATTAGTTTCAGATGTAGAGCAAATTGAATTAATTATATATAATATATGTATGTGTGTATATATATATATTATATATATTACTTTTCAGATTTTTTTCCCCATATAGGTTATTACAAAATACTGAGCATAGTTTCCTATGCTTATATACAGTGGGTCCTTGTTCTTTATTTTGCTTTACTAAATTTTTTTGTTGAAGTATACTTGGTTTATAGCATTGTGTTAATATCTGCTGTACAGCAAAGTGAATCAGTTAGACACAATTCGTTTTCATATTCTTTTCGATTATGGTTTATACCAGGATACTAATTATAATTCCCTGTGCTATATTGTAGGACCTTGTTGTTTATCCATTCTAGACATACTAGTTTGCATCTGCTAATCCCAAACTTCCAGTCCACCCCTCTTCACCCCCTCCCTGTTTGCAACCACCCGTCTGTTCTCTACGTCTGTGATTCTGTTTGTTTTAAAGACAGGTTCATTCCTGCCATAGTTTAGATTTCACATGTAAAAATGATTTTGTTGTTGTTCAGTCACTAAGTCATGTCTGATTCTTTGCAACCCCATGGACTGAAGCATGCCAGGCTTCCCTGTCCTTCACTGTCTCCTGGAGTTTGCTCAAATTCATGTCCATCGAGTTGGTAATGCCATCCAACCATCTCATCCTCTGCTGCCCCCTTCTCTTTTTGCCTTTCATCTTTCCCAGCATCAGGGTCTTTTCTAATGAGTCAGTTCTTTGCATCAGGTGGCCAAAGTATTGGAGTTTCAGCTCCAGCAACAGTCCTTCCAGTGAATGGTCAGGGTTGATTTTCTTTAGGGTTTGATCTGCTTTCAGTTCAAGGGATTCTCAAGAGTTTTCTCCAGCACTGTATGGTATTTGTCTTTTTCTGACTTACTTCACTTCATATGATAATTTCTAGTTGCACCTGTTGACTTTTGATGCCCTCCTGTTTGCTTCTGGGCAGACACAATTTTCTGCTTCTCTTTTTGGCTATGACCGGAATCTCACCCAGGGCAGAAAATATGCCTTTGCTTGTTGACTGCCTTTCCTTTCTTTAAAGTCGAAGATGACACAAGATTTAAGGCATGTGAAAAGGTGGGCTTTCCTTTATATCTCTGTCTCCTGGCACATAGTAGGCAATCAGGCAATAAACGTGGGCTACATGAATCATACAAACATTCCTCTGCCTGACTCCCACCACGACAGCTTTGCACTGGGTGTCATCATTGATCCATTGGCAATAATCACCTCCAATCCCACTATTCTTCTGACGTATACTGGTTTGGGGGACATTGTTCTCATCCACTTGCCATCACTCCTTTTTGATATTCACAGAGACTCTTTCTTTGGTTGGAGAAGGAAATGGCAACTCACTCTTGTATTCTTGCCTGGAGAATTCTATCGACAGAGGAGCTTCATGGGGTCCCAAAGAGTTGGACATGACTGAAGGACTAACAATACTTCCTTTGGTTAATAAATCTATGGGGAACTGATCAACTGGAAAGACACAGGACCCTGCCAAAGATGCTGACCCAAGAAACAGCTCACATTTTATTGAGCACTCACGAGATGCCAGGCAGAGTGTCAAGTGTGTTTCTGATTTTCTGTTCTGTTGAACTTTTCTCCAATTGAATCCTCACAAAACACTGTGAGGCAGATACCGTCATTATCCTAACTTTACAGAAGAGGGAAAGACCGAGACTGAGAGAAGCCAGGGTCACAGGGCTTGTGGCAGAGCTGGGACCTGAACCAAGGCTAATCTGATTTTAGAGCTCCTGCCTTGCTTTTGCTTTAAATGTGTTGCGAACCTGTTTCAGGTGGCAGGGGAGGGAAAGAAGAGGACAGGTTGTCACTCGGAAGCCTCTGAGCACTGGGAACCTGTGTTAGGCAGGGCTACACAAGGCTCTGCTGCAGTAACCTGTCTGCCCTCACATCTCAGCCGCTGGACACAACCAAAGTTTATTTCTCACTCACGTGCGGCTCTGGCAGTTCCCCCAATGTCCGTCGTCCAAGAGGTGACTTGAGGACCCACTCTGTTTCCACTTCAACTCCACCATCTCACTCCAGAGTCCTCTTGTTGCATACAGAGGGGTCAAGGGTCAGGGTGGGGTTCACATCCACTCTTAACTGCCGTGGCCAGGAAGTGAGCCATCACTTCCACTCACGTCCCTATTAGGGAGACCCAGCCCTGGGACCCCAGCCAGAAGCATGGGAGTGGGCAGCAGAGAGGAGAACATGGGTCCCTGGGGGAACATTCACAGTTTATGGCACAGGCACATGGTGAGTTGTGCTCTAAGCCAACCAGGGGCAATTCTGCACTCCCCCATCCCTGGCAACAATTAGCAGTTTTTCAGAAGACATTTTTAGTTATCACTCTTGGGGGAGAGGGTGCTGCTTGGATCAAGAGGGTAGAGGCCAGGGATGCTGCTAAACATCCTACCATGAACAAGGGGTTCATTGGATTCAAAGTATCAAGTGCTGAGCTTGAGAAACTGCATGAAACCACTGATCTGCAAAAGATCCACTGGGCCACTTATTAAAAATGCAGATTCCTAGGTTCCTCCCTGGAGCTCACTTTCCTGGCAGTTTTCACAGGGCCCTCTGGTGATTGCGATGACCTGTACGTGTGGACCCCAGGCAGGGGAAACTTGCTGGAAAAACGAGACAACATCACCAAGATTGAGGCGAGGAGGCGCTGATTGAACAATGCCGAGACACTCCCTCCCTGAGCGTGTCAGGGTCAGTGTGAGACAGCCGTGGTGCCAGGGGAAAAAAGCTGACATTTGTTAAGTGCCTCTCGCCATCTCTCTCTCTCGCAAGCCTTGAATTTCAGGGAACATATTCTAAGACTAACCTGTCAGCATATGACAACTAAATTACTAACCTTGCCTTCCCCCGTGCCCCGTATCCCTGTCAGACGCGCAGCCACATTAACGCGAAAATGTTTCCTGGAGATGCATCTCCAGCATCAGAGAAGGTGACCCCTGTGCCGGAAAAGGGCCACGTGGTCAGAGACCTCAGAGGGGCCAGGGGACCTGGCCTTGGCTAGAAATAACCCAAAGTGGAGGGAAGCAAGACCAGAGCAGTGGAGTAAGCAGAGGGGTGGAGGCTCTTCAGCAAACCTGTGTCTGCCTTTTCCTTACCCCTCATTAGTCCTGACTTCCTGCCATCCTCTGCAGTTACATCTGCCCAAATGGCTGCACTCTAGCTGATAAAATGCCAGTGCAAGTGACAAGCACACGTTTCTGGCTTGACCCACAAGAATGTCCCCGCACCCTCCTCCACACTTTCCCCTCTGCACTTCTGGACAGAGAAGAGTGCGGTGATCTGGACATGAAGGCTGGTGAAGCCACAGGACTGAAGGGGCCTGGGTCTCTGGATCACCACTTGGAGGGGAGCCGATTCAGGAACATCCATTTTGGACGGCACAGGGTGGAGAGCTGAGCCTCCTTCATGTTTGAGGCATCGCATGTTACAGGGCGGGCTTCCCTGGTGGCTCAGTCAGTAAAGAATTCGCCAGCAATGAGGGAGACCACCTGCAATGCAGGAGACGCAGGTTCGATCCCTGGGTCAGGACGATCCCCTGGAGAAGGAAACGGCAATCCACTCCAGTATCCTTGCCTGAGAAATCCCATGGACAGAGGAGCCTGCAGTCCCTGGGGCCGCAAGAGTCTGAAACAACTTAGTGACTCAACCACCACTGCCACGTTACTGGGTGTGTCTCCTACAGCAGCAAATGTTGCCCTAAGAAATATACCAACTGCACATTGGGCTCTGAAAGTAGAAAAGTCTAGAGCCAGAACCTACTAGCAGTGTGATTTGGAGAAGCTACAAGAACCTCTCTGAGCCTAATTTCCTCAGATGTAATGGAAATAGTATACTTGGGAGGATTAACCTATGTGTTTTAATTAAAGGGTGTGACACAGAGTAACCATCTGGTAACTGGAAGCTCTTACATACATACACTCTCAGTGTCAGTCTGTGGGTAACCCGTCAGGGGCATGAGGGGAGGGCAGGAGCTAGGCATGGGTGTAGGCATTTAGTTAGCCTAAACTTTCTGTACATTGCTTGAATGAACAAATACCTTTAGCAACATCACCTTCTATGTGATGATCAAGTGTGTTCATGCTTCATCTTGCTTCCAGGACAAGATCCACTGTGACTCAGCTAGTTTTCTTTCTCTCCCTCTCTCTTTTTAAAAAACATATATTTAATTTGTTTCAATATTGCTCCTGTTTTGTATTTTGGTTCTTTGGCCCATAGTCATGAGGGATCTTAGCTCTCCAATCAGGGAGTGGAAGTCTTAGAAGTCCACATTCCCTGCATTAGAAGATGAAGTCTTAACCACTAGACCACAAGGGAAGTCCCTCAGCTACTTTCCTTTCCCAGTCTGAGCAGGGTGCCCTATTCATGTCTGCTTGTGACCTGAGACAGGTAAGTTACTACAATTTAGAAAACATGGACCTTTATTACTGATGCCTAGACAATTTATTCAATATTGTGTCCCAAGGACTTAGCCCACGGCCTGGCATATAGTACCCTGATTCAGTATTTATAGAATAAATTTGTATACCTTTTTGACACAAGCAGACTTCATTTCTTATTCTACATCCCTCAAAAACCATGGTGTCAGCTCCTGGAATTAGACTGACAAAAGAGAAACTATGCATATTTGTTTACTGAAGAGAGGAAAAGACAAGGATGTCGGAGAAATGGGGAAGCAACAGGTACATGTCTTTATATCAGCTTAAAAAAAAAATAGAACATGCACTTTAATACTTTCAAGTCAGGCAGGCCTCTCTCTGTAAGCAAACAGCTCAATCTCTTGAAGTCACCTCTGCTTCCGAATCTGTAAAGTAGGTTGTGTGGCAGAGACAGCTAAACACTCAGCAAAATCCATCCTCCCCTCTCTTCTACAGACGGGAACGTGGCTGCCTGACCATGACCTCTGAGTCCCCCATGCAGCCAGGTGGATGAAGCTCCCCCTATGGTTTAGACAGAAGGCAATGGCACCCCACTCCAGTACTCTTGCCTGGAAAATCCCATGGACGGAGGAGCCTGGTAGGCTGCAGTCCATGGGGTCTCTAAGAGTCGGACACGACTGAGTGACTTCGCTTTCACTTTTCACTTTCATGCATTGGAGGAGGAAATGGCAACCCACTCCAGTGTTCTTGCCTGGAGAATCCCAGGGACGGGAAGCCTGGTGGGCTGCCATCTATGGGGTAACACAGAGTCTGACACGACTGAAGCGACTTAGCAGCAGCAGCAGCAGTAAACTTCTTTTGTAGGGGGCCAGAGAGGGCTTCCCTGATGGCTCAGATGGTAAAGAATCTGCCTGTAATGTGGGAGACCTGGGTTTGATCCCTGGGTTGGGAAGATCCCTTGGAGGGGGGCATGACAACTCACTCCAGTATTCCTGCCTGGAGAATCCCATGGACAGAGGAGCCTGAAGGGCTACAGCCCATGGGGTTGCAAAGAGTTGGACAAAACTGAGCGACTAACACTTGGAATTTCAGAGAGTAAACATGTTGGGCTTTGTGGGTTATATGGGCTCTACCGCAATTGCTCAACTCTGTCCTGGTATGAGAAAGCAGCCTCAGACAATGCCTAACAGAATACATGTGGCTGCATCCAAGAAAAACCTGACTTAACAGGAGTGGGCTGTGTGCTATATCTGACCAAGCCTGGGTTTCGGAGAAGCTCAACCACCCAAATATAGTCACCTGCCTTCCAGAAAGAGCCATCTGATCAGTCTGCCCTGCCTGACCTCACAAGCCACCAATTCTTATAAAACATAAACACACGCATACAGATACACATGTATTTTCCAGTTTATAGCTGGTCTGTGCCCCAGAAATTCTCACCATTTCCTTTCACATCAACTCTCATCTCACTTTGACCACACCTCCATGGGTCATGTCACTGCCCCGTTCCTTCACCTTTTGCAGATTGGGTTCCATCATTTTCACAGCCCAGCAAAAATGAAAAATGTGGGTCCTCGTTCAAAAATGATAAAAAGTTTCAAGAGAGTGAAAGCAGAGCTTTAAGTCAAATGTGCTCAACTGCCCAGCTGGCACGTCTTTCCACGAAACCAGCCCAGCTCATCTGTATCACGATCACCCAGCCCTGAAAGTTTTCTTTCTTGACAAGTAAAGAAAGCTTCTACCTGCCTGCTGCCTGAAGGGTCTTGGTAATGGTTTTACACATCACAGGAAGAAGAGGGGAAAAAAAAAAAAAAGAAACCCAATTTTCTTTTAGTATATTACTTGTCAGACAGTGAAATGGGATATAATTATGGTGTGACATTTCCAACAGCAAATATGTTCCAGTGTAAGCAATTAACACCGGTTCTTTTGGCAGGCTTAAAAAGATTACTCAGAGACTGTGGTAAGTTACAATGCCCCATGAATAATAAATAATGTAGCATTTGCAGCTAAGTTGCATACTGGGACCAAAGTTCAAATTTCTTGATGAAAATGGATTGGGTTCCGTTAACCCTCTGCTGACTTCACAGGGCATAAGCAGATTTGGATCATGGGTTCTCTGGATTTATCTAAATTACTTATTTACCTTGCTCTTAAGAGCATCTGCTCCCTCCCCACCAAATCTGCAAGTATTTATTTCAGCTGCTGGAAATCTGCATAAGGCGGTGGGTTTGGAGGTGACCCAACGGAGACGGTTTATGCTGAGACTTCTCATCCTTGGGGGTTTCCACAGTTTAAGGTCTCTTCTGAAGTCCCAAGATTTAGAACGCACACCTGGATGTGTGCCCCACCCAATCTTGATGTAACCAAAGAGAGGGCAGCTCCTTCTAAATATATTTATGTAATTTGTGAGCCCTAGCAACCGAAACCAATAAAAACGCTAAGTCAAACACACACTAGAGGGAGGCTATGATTATGTGCAAAGAGTTATGGGCAGGGTTTCCCACCCTTGGCATATTGACACTGGGGATGAACAATCCTCTGTTACTGGGGGCCTGTCCTGCGCATTGTGGGGTGTTCAGCAGCATCTCTGGACTCTACCCACTAGGTGCCAGAAGCACCCTCCACTCAGCTGCAACAACCAACTATGTGTCCAGAAATAGCCAAACCCTGGGCGCACAGTAATTTGCACAGAACTGGGTCCTTCACAGTGTGGCCTTGAGCCCATAAGTGCCTTCATCTCTCTGAGCCTGTTTTTTTCTCATGCAAAATGGAAAAAAGAACAAAAACCACTAACTACCTCACAGAAGAATGGAGAAGGAGGATGCATGTGGAGTGCTTAACTTAGAGTCTGACATGAAGCGTTCAATAAAAGATGCTACTTAAGCAATTACTTCCTGTGGTCAGCTACTGACCACAGTGAAGCCATGATCGGTGCTAGGGATGCAGTGATGCATAAGCCATTGTCCCTGTCCCCTCTGTAACAGTGGAGAAAATCTAGTGGGCGGCTGGACATGAAACCAACCACTTCCGTGCAATGGGACACTTGCTGAAAAGGAGGCACAGGCAATGGGGGCTTAAAGAAAAATGCCCACATCTTGGGGATTCGTTGAGATGACATCTGAGTGAAGGCAGAGTTTTCCAGGCAGACATTTGAGGCAGAAGAAACTGCACATGCAAAGGCCTATTAGTGTAACTACCCAGAGCTCAGGATTGTTGGGAGGCTAATCCCACAGCAAAGGTGGGGAGAGAGAGGGAATAGCAAAAGACAAACAAGGCAGGAAGGCAGAAGGCAGATGATGAAGAACTCTGAAATTTCAGCGCCAATAAGCTCATCAGTTCAGTTGTGTTCAGTCGCTCAGTCATGTCCGACTCTTTGCGACCCCATGGACTGTGGCACGCCAGGCCTCCCTGTCCATCACCAACTCCTGGAGTTTACTCAAACTCATGTCCACTGAGTTGGTGATGCCATCCAGCCATCTCATGCTCTGTCATCCCCTTCTCCTTTTGCCTTCAATCTTTCCCTACATCAGGGTCTTTTCCAATGAGTCAGCTCTTCGCATCAGGTGGCCAAAGTATTGGAGTTTCAGCTTCAACATCAGTCTTTCCAACGAATATTCAGGACTGATTTCCTTTAGGATGGACTGGCTGGATCTCCTTGCATTCCAAGGGAATCTCAAGAGTTTTCTCCAACATCACAGTTCGAAAGCATCAATTCTTCAGTGCTCAGCCTTCTTTATAGTCCAACTCTCACATCCATTCATGACTACTGGAAAAACCATAGCCTTGACTAGATGGACCTTTGTTGGCATAATAATAATTATAACAATAAGCTCATAGCAAAGCTCCATTCAATTCCTGCTACGCAGGAAACAGTGACTGATTAGTAATGTCTGCCTGGGCCCTGGGGGGAAGAGGAAACCCAAATATGCAATGTATTTACTGGTTTTGTGATGGAAAGATGTTCACCAGGGGAGTGAATATGAACAGGAAGACATTTTTATTTATTATTAATATGTTTTAACCACACTGCACAGCATGCAGGATATTAGTTCCCTGAACAGGAATGGAACCCATGCCCCCTGCATTAGAAGGTAGAATCTTAACCACTGGACTGCCAGAGAAGTTCCACAAAAGGACATTTTAAAAGCTCAATCTGGAAGCCATGCTTTTTGTTCTTTTTGTTGTTGTTGCTCTTTTAACTGAAGAGGCACAGAGGCAAGAGAAAGAGTCGGGAAGTCACAGGAATACCATGAGAGAGAGCTCATACAGGCCTAATGAGAAGAACATGGCTGCAGAGGAAGATATGGACACAAGAAATGTTTAGGACTTTACATTGAGAGTGACCTCACCGATTTAAGGGAATAAAAGTAAACACAGACTCTCCTGGGTTTCTGGGGAGACCCCAGAGTAGAAACACCCATTGACTGTTGAGTGGTTGGTCAGGAATCCAGATGAATGATAAGGACCAGGGTTGGGGGCTTACACACGGCAGCCATCATCACTGGGCAATCAACTACCTACAATCACTCTGCTCCCTTCATGTCCAGGGATGCACAAATGTAAATGAGGAAAACAGCTCTTCTTCCACTGGGATTCTGACCTAATCTAAAGCTATTCCCGATTGACAGGATTAGTGAAGGACGACAGAAGAAAGTCATTACTGAATAATCCCCTGCACATTTCATAGTCAACACGACATTCCCATGATCCTTGTAATCCAATTAGGCATTGCAGGAAGCTATATCTTAATTCCTGTCTTCACTGTGACTTGCTGGGTCACAGGCAGACCTTGTTTAACAAGGTGTCACCTTAACACTGGATGGAGCATATGAAATGAGCACAGAACACAGGTGGAGGTAGGGGAGAAGAGATGCGTGGCTGCTGCTTATAAGACTTCATGTTTCAAACAGCCAATGGGTGACGTAGAATCCTGCCATCCTCCTTACTGAAGCTTGTGACTGGGGGAGGCTTTGTCTTCCTTCCTCTCCATCCACTTTGCTCTCACTGACCTGTGAATGCAACGTGCCTGCCATCTGTCTGGTGACCTGGAACTCATCCAACAATAAGACTTGTAATAACTTTTCATGGTTGCATTTATTGAGTGACCAATTCAAACCTGGGACCATCTGAGTCACTTTATATACATTATTTCCTATTCTCACAAAATCCTCAGGCTGAGCAGATGGTATGCTTGTTCTAAAGCCATAGAGCTACTTGGACCTGAAGCTAGAACCTGGCAGCTCAGCTGGTAAAAAATCCACCTGCAATGCAGGAGACCCCAGTTCGATTCCTGAGTTGGGAAGATCCGCTTGAGAAGGGATAGACTACCCACTCCAGTATTCTTAGACTTCCCTGGTGACTCAGCTGGTAAAGAATCTGCCTGCAATGTGGAAGACCTGGGTTGGATCCCTGGGTTGGGAAGATCCCCTGAAGAAGGGAATGGCTACCCACTCCAGTATTCTGGCCTGGAGAATTCCATGGACTGCATAGTCCACGGAGTTGCAAAGAGTTGAACACAGCTGAGCGACTTTCACTTTCATAACTATCTGGAACAGAAGCTAGAACTCAAAGGCAGAACTGTTTGATTTCTAAAGAAGGCACCATGCCTTTCAAAAGTGGGAGTCCAGAAGCACCATCATGGACAATGGGCTTCCTGAACTTTAACCAGAGAAACACTAGCAGACCTAGCTAGTGCCAGTCCAACACCCCAGGAGGGCCGAGTGGGGGGTTCTGCCTGTGTAATCCCAGCTGTGTGCTTTAAGCTGGATGGGTGAACATGACTGTGGTTAAACCCAGGATCAGAAAGCACATCAGGGAAAGTGACAGCTGATCTCCTCCATCAGACCATCAGGAGCTTAGAAAGTGGGGCGTCTGCTCCCAGCACTGAGCTAGGCCTAGGGAGCAAGGGCTTTTGCCAGGCAGCTCAAACTCCAGCCCATCCAGGTCTACCCAGGTCAGGTCAATGAGGAAGGCCTCTGGGTGCAGGTTGTTGCAGATTGGAATGAGCCTGCTTGCCCTGTCCTGGGCGAGTACTTGTCAGCACCAACTGTTCTTACCATCAGGGGTACTGGCTAGTGTTGTTAAAGCCTCTGGCTTTTCAGAAGATTCCAGAAGTGCTGATCCTTATGCTCCATATCCCAATTTTTAAAAAATGGTTATGAAGTCAAATTTGTTAAAAAAAAAAAAAAAATCTGTATGTCAGTGAAAAACAGTGCTAAGTGCATCCATCTCTTTGTGACCCCATGGACTGCAGCCTGCCAGGCTCCCCTGTCCATGGAATTCTCCAGGCAAGAATACTGGAGTGGGTAGCCATTCCCTTCTCCAGGGGATCTTCCTGATCCACCAGGTGGAACAGCTGTCTCCTCCAAATTCACGTCCACTTTGACTGTATTTGGGGCCAGGGTCTTTGTGGATGCCATTAGCTAGATTAAAGTGAGGTCAGCTGGGGACCCCTCTGCTAAACTCTAGCCCTGCTTCCCTAAGTAAGTCAGATGTTCGGCCTCTGGGTCTGGGAAGATGAAACTCTGCCATGGCGAGAAAGTTCAAGCCCTGGAGTTGAGTACTGGCTCTGTTAGCCAGCTTTTGTGGGAACTGTCTTTGATTGAACCACTAAAGGAACAAAGGGGCATGAGCTCCCAGCTACCCAAGACAGACCAGCAGACCAGATGTCCCTCAAAAACAGCTACTGACCATAGGGAGGGGAATCAAACCTTTTCCCGCAGTGGTTATTCTTTTTAAATTTGCTTTTAAGAGCTATAAACTCTGGCTATTGTATTCTGTGTTCTCAGGGACCCTGGGTAGACAGACAAAGCTTAATGATTTCAGAGCAGACACAAGCCAAGAAACCATGGCACTGAGTGTGCTAAGTCTAGACAAATGATATTTATACACACACCCAAATTTGAAGAGAAAATGTATTTCTTTGGGTTTCAAACACTGTAATAGAAATAAAGCAAAAATAAAAGCCTGTTACAAAGGGGAAAAAAAAAATGAGGTCAGCTGGATTAGTTGTTCTTGTTCAGCAGCTGTGCTGTGTCCGACTCTTTGTGACCCCGTGAACTGTAGCCCACCAGGCTTCTCTGTCGTGGGATTACATACATACAAACTCTGCTAACCTCAAATTCCTAATTTATCTCCCCCGCTTCCCTTTTGCTAACTATAAGTTCATTTTCTATGCCTGTGAGTCCATTTCTGTTTTGTTAATAAGTTCATTTTATCATATTTCAGATTCCACATATAAGTGATACTATATATTTGTTTTTCCTCTGTCTGGTTTACTTCATTTAGGATGATAATTTCTTGTTGCTGTTCAGTCACTCATTCATGTCTGACTCTTTGCAACCCCATGGACTGCAGCATGCCAGGCTTCCCTGTCCTTCACTATCTCCTGGAGTTTGCTCAAACTCATGTCCATTGAGTCGGTGATCCCATCCAACCATCTCATCCTCTGTCATCCCCTTCTCCTCCTGCCTTCAATCTTTCCCAGCATCAGGATCTTTTCCAATGAGTCAATTTTTCACATCAGGTGGCTAAAGTGTTGGAGCTTCAGCTTCAGCATCAGTCCTTCCAATGAATAATCAGGGTTGATTTCCTTTAGGATTGACTGGTTTGATTTCCTTGCAGTCCAAGGGACTCTCAAGAGTCTTCTCTAACACCACAGTTTGAAAGCATCAGTTCTTTGGCACTTAGTCTTCTTTATGGTCTCTAGGTAATCTAGGTCCATCCATGTTGTGCAAATGGCATTATTTCATTCTATCTTTACGACTGAGCAGTATTCCAGAGATACAGTTATATACTGAGATATACGTATATCGCATCTATATCCATTCATCTGTTAGGGACATTTAGATTGTTTACATGTCCTGACTTTTGTAATTAGTGCTGCTGTGAACAATAGAGTTCATGTATCTTTTCAAACCAGAGTTTTCTCTGAGTATATGCCCAGGAGTGGGATTGCTGAGTCATTGCAGTGACTCATTGGAAAAGACCCTGATGCTGGGAAAGACTGAAGGCAAAAGGGAAAGGGGGCTGGCAGAGGATGAGATTGTTGGATAGTATCACTGACTCAATGGACATGAATTTGAGCAAACTCTGGGAGACAATGGAAGACAGAGGAGCTTGGTGTCCTACAGTCCATGGAGTCACAAAGCGTTGGACATGATTAAGCAACTGAACAACAACGGTTCTAGTTTTAATTTTTTAAGGAACCACTGTACTGTTTTCCATAGTGGTTGCATCAATTTACATTCCCACCAACAGTGTAGGAGGGAAGGAAACCTCATCTTGAATATACTCTCAGGAGGGAAAGTTTCCTGTGTTGAAGACTGTCAATGTGTGTTCACACTTGGAAGGCTCTGATGAGTCTGCTGCTGCTGCTGCTAAGTCTCTTCAGTCGTGTCTTACTCTGTGCGACCCCATAGATGGCAGCCCACCAGGCTCCGCCATCCCTGGGATTCTTCAGGCAAGAACACTGGAGTGGGTAGCCATTGCTTTCTCTGTCTGATGAGTCTAGCAGCCAAATAAAAAGTTGCTTCACTTTGATCTACTACTTCCTAAATCTATATGACTATAGAAGCCCTTTGATTAGACAATTAGCCACGGACGTTCTTCTGCAAGAATGTATAGTATCTATCACTTATTGAGGGCAAGAGGAGAAGGGGGCAACAGAGGATGAGATGGTTGGATGGCATCACTAACTCAATGGACATGAATTTGAGCAAACTCCAGGAGATAGTGAAGGACAGGGAAGTCTGGTGTGCTGCAGTTCTTGGGGTCACAAAGAGTTGGACATGACTTAACAACTGAACAACACTTACTGAGTACTTACTATGCACCAGCAGCATCCTAAGCCCTTTGCATGCACTCTGAAGCCTTTGTCCCCTTTAGACACTGGCATATGACTGGCAGTGAGGTAAGGGGGTTGAGTGCAGGGTCTGGAGTCAAGTTGTTGGCTTGAATCTGGAGTCACACTAATGAGCTGTGGGGAGGCAAATCCCCTCATTTCTCTAAGCCTCAATTTCTTCATCTTTAAATGAGAATATGTTTAGTACTCATGTCACAGGGCTGTGAGGCTCAAATTAGGTAAAACACATAAACAGCTTTATTGTAGCTCTCAGTAATGTTGACTACTGATTCAACTATTGATTCTGATGATGGTGAAAATGGTGGTGGTGGCGGTGATGATGAATGTATGGTGGTGATATTTAGTGGTTGATGATGGTGTTGAATGACGGTGGTGCTGGTGAGGGTGGTAGTGTTCTCTCTGGCTGAATTGTCCTTCCTCTTCTCTCCTGAACTGCTGAATTATATCCACACTTACAGTGTAGCTCAAAGACTATAACGCTTTTCACTGATTGCCTCCTTTGGGCATAATTCTTCCTCATGGGTGTTCTGTAGCATTTTTGTTAAGACTTTGACCATACCCGCCATATGCAACTGGGATTCTAACACAACATGTCTCTCCTGCTGTGCAGGGTACCCCTCCCCTCAACTGGCCCTTGCAAAGAATGGCTATTTAATAAACATGGGCTAACACTGAACCGGGTGGATTACTAAGGTACCCCAGCTTTCCAATTTGTCTCTCCCAACCCAAGGAAACAATGAGAACAGAAACAACTCAAGAGAATCTTGCACCCCTGCCCCCAAGGCAGGCCCCTCCCCAGCTTCATTCAAATCACTCACAGTGGGGGCAGCCCCAGGAGACAAGCTTCCGTACAGGATGGACCCTGACGGTCCTTTTTAAGAACAGTGAATCATGGGTGCTGGGGCTGAGCCCAGCAGAAAAAAGGTCTGGAAAAGAAGCAGTTGGGTACCCTGCTGCCAGCCTGTGCCAGAGATTTCTCACTGCCCAGAGCCCAGCCAGGGTCCTCCAAGCAGAGACTGACGTAGGGAGGAGAGTGCAGGAGGCTTTTAGGGCACGAAGTGGCCTGCAGAGAGGTCTTCCTTCAAAGCAGAGCTTGCAGGCTGGCAGCCCCCAGGCCTGCCCAGCCCACACACAGGTTGTGTTGGGCTCTTACTCTGCTTAAAAATTAAAATAATTGTCAGTTAAATCAAGAGATTTTGGACAAAAATTCAGGTTTTTTATTTTCAGAAAACATTAGAAGAGTGAGCAAGTCTGCGCCTGTAACCCACAAGGCAAGAATGATCTGGGGCTTTAGATGAACCCGTGATATTATTCAGTCCGTCACATCCCTGCCTGCCTGCTCCAGGCATTCACATCCTGCCTGGCCCCTCGGGGTATTCTGTGACCCTGCAATAAACAACATGGATATATGAAAATGCTCACTTCATACTGGTTAGGAGCATGTGTTTGGGAGGATAGGAGATTTGCCTTCCTATCCTGGTTCGGCCTCTGGCTGGCTTAGTGAACTCGGGCAAGGTGCTTACTTTCTCTAAATGCTAAGTTTCTTCATGGGTAAATCAAGAATGCCATGGCCGTGGTTCCTCCACACTGAAGTATTCACAAGATGATACACAGGGAATGCAAAGTGTTCCTTCATAGACTGAAACAATGGTGTGGGGAGTCCTGTTATCACCCATATCTTGCAGAGGAGAAACTCAGGATTGGAGGAGTAAGAGATTGGCCCAGGAACTCCTAGCATGTGAGGGATGGAGTCTGGGTTCAAATGCAGACCACCTACATGGCTCTTGCATCCAAGTTCATCATCATGGCTACTCTAGGGGCTACGCTTCTGAGGCTGCCTGCATGCAGTGGCAAAGTCATCTTTCTGGTTTTGCTGTGAGTAATCTCTGTGCATAGGGCTTCCCAGGTGACTCAGGGATAAAGAATCTACCTGCCAATGCAGGAGACGTGGGTTTGATCCCTGGGTTGGGAAGATTCCCTGGAGAAGGAAATGGAAACCCACTCCAGTATTCTTGTCTATGGAAATTCAAAGGACAGGGGAGCCTGGTGGGCTACAGTTCATGGGGGTCACAAAAGAGTTGGACACGACTTAGCAACTAAACAGCAACAGCAGTCTCTGTGCCTGCCTCTATCCCTCTCTCTCTGTTCAGCTGCACCCCTGCCTCTCCCGCTAGGCTGTGAGCAACTGGAAGTCTTGTGATACTGATCTCTGCATGGCCAAGATGGGCACTCAGCCATGCCCTATCATGTAGTTGCCTAATGAATAATGAATCAATGCTTAATGAGTAAATAAGCTTAATGAATAAATAAGCACATGAGAAATCAGTCACATCCACTACGGGGTACAGAGTAGATAAAAACAACGAAAAAGTACTAAAATCAGTTCATTCACCACCTTTTTCTGAAATTTCTGAAATCTCTCTTGGATCATTACAGATTTCACAGCAATACTCCAAGTGCCCTCCACCTGGGAAACCAGCAAACTGAGCTATGTGATAGATACAAAGAAAATAAGCCATCTTCTCCCAGATGAAACTTGAAGGCTCCCTTCCCAACTTGAAGGCTCCATTCCACCATGAGCAAAATGAACCCAGTGTTCTTTGGTGCAGATTCATTGTAAATGATGACTGAGCCCACAGAGAAATGTCTGTCTGCAAGACTATGTTAGTTATTATCCTATCATAATAAAATAGATTACACTCTGGTAATGAAAACGACCATAATGGTTTGCTGGCAGCTTAATCAATGCATTCCTCAACTGCAATTGAGCAAAAATAGGTAACAGAGGATCATTTGATCTACATTTTTATTAATTTTGTGCCGTTTGTCTTCTAGTTATTTTAATGATCTCTCATTATGAGAAAATAGGGAAACTCCCTGAAAGAAAAAGTAGAGTCGTATCGCTTCATTTGTTCATCACTTTGTCTTAGTGTGGAAATAGAGCTCACTCCAATTCAGTTTGAAAATAAAGGTTCTTGATGCTTAATTAAATGAAGTTCTGGATTTCAGAAAGAAAAACTTCCTGAGTCTAGAAGTATCAAGACAAAGCCATTCAAATTGCACATAAGATTGTGTGTTGAAAGTGGCCTGGAGTTGAGAGGCAAGTTTCCATCCTTAATATCATGTGGTTTTGTTTTGTTTTGAGGACTAACTATGTGCTGAGGGCTTCCCTGGTGGCTCAGATAATAAGGAATCTACTTGCATTGTGGGAGACCCAGGTTTGATCCCTGGATTGGGAAGATTCCCTGGAGAAGGGCATGGCAACCCACTCCAGTATCCTGGCCTGGAGAATTCCACAGACAGAGGAGCCTGGTGTACTACAGTCCATGGAGTTGCAAAGAGTGGGACACGACTGAGCGACTAACACTTTCACTTTGACTACTAAGTGCTAAGCACAGTCAGAGTGATCTGTAGGCCTTCTTCCTGGTCCTCCCACAGAATCTGCAAAGGAAGGTACCAGTATCCTCATTTACAAAGGGCTCAGAGAGGTCAGTGGCCTATTGAAAGTCATACAGCTAGAAGTGGCAGCAGTAGGCTCGGGATTCTTAATGTCCTCATACACATGAGAGGAACTGTTTACTTCTCACTCCCCAGAGATGCACTGAGTCAGGGTAGGAATTACGTATTTGAGATAGAGTGCTTTCAGAGCGTTCCTTTAAGGACTGTGTCTCTCTTGATCATGGAGCTTTCAGGCTGGAAACACATTTGCCTGGTGCCTACAGCTATTTACAGAAAACCTGAGGTGTTGGTAAATGCACCTTGAGCATCCTCCGAGAAACAGCTTCTGTCCAAAGCCAGTTCCTAGGTGTCATCATCCCTATATTTTTAACCACATACTTCATACTCCATTAGAGGCTTCCCAGGTGGCTCAGTGGGAAAGAATCCATCTGCCAATGCAGGAGATGCAGGTTCGATCCCTGGGTTGGCAGATCACTTGAAGTGGGAAATGGCAACCCACTCCAGTATTCTTGCCTGGAAAATTCCATGGACAGAAGAGCCTGGCGGGCTATAGTCCATGGGATTGCAAAAAGTTGGACCTGACTGAGCACACACATGCATGCACATCATTTTATCTGAGGCTAAAATGATGGGGAGAATGAAGGACCAAAATCACTAAGTGGTGGGAGAGATTCAGCAGAAACTGGGATCTCATAGGCTGATGGGATGGTTTAATTTCTCCTCCACTGGAAATTCTGGAAGCTTATCCTCTCTTACCCTCTCTTGTGCTGGAATTGGTCCCTGTCATCCTGTCAACTGCTGTAGCCAGAGGCCAAGCAGGTAACCTGATGAGAGAGGGGGGCCGAGCAGGGAGACCAGACTGAGTAGCGGGGACTGCGAAGGAGAGAATCTATGTTACACCAAAAGATGTTACTTCTCAGAAACAGACAAATGTTGCAAATGGGGCACTGCAGGCTTAGGGCTGCCAGAACTTCCCATTAATTTCAATGCATATCTGGAAATTTAAATGAGGATTTTCAATTTCAATTATTAGCAATTGATTCATAAAATTTAACATCTAGCCCAGAACTGCCAGCTGACCAGCCCTAGCACCAAGGCTGAGCAACAGTCAAAGGGTGTGGGGTCTAAATGTCTCTGTTTTGAGCTTAAACAGCTATTAGGAAGCAAAGGAAATATCTGGGTTGTTTGCTAGAGTGACTGATTGAAACAGAGAATACAAGAAGGCTAGATGTGGTGGAGGGGGCGGGGTTGAGCAACTGATGTGAGTTTGAGACGCCAGCGGGACCTCTGTGTGGTGACGTCTACTCTGTTACTTTCCTGGGGTTGCCCTACCAGAGTACCATGGATGGGGCCCTTAAACAACAGATGGACTGTCTCAGTTTTGGAGGCTGGAAGTGGAGATCTGAGGGCTGTGAGGGAGATACTGTTTCATCCCTCTCTCCAGGCTTCTGATGGTTTATTGGCAACCCTGGCATTCCCTGGTGGTGCAGATGGTTAAGAATCTGCCTGGAATGCAGGAGACCTGGGTTCGATCCCTGGGTTGGGAAGGAGAGCACGGCAACCCACTCCAGTATTCTTGCCTGCAGAATCCCCATGGACAGAGAAGCCTGGAGGGCCACAGTCCATGGCGTCACAAAGAGTCAGACACGACTGAGCGACTAAGCCCTTGGTATTCCTTGGCTTCACCAAGGCATAACCAAAAGCTCCGCTTTTACATTTCACATCACTTCCTATTTGTGTCCATCTCTATGTCCAAATTCCTCCTCTTATAGGGACCCCAATCATATTAATATTAGATTAGGGGCCCACCCCAATGGCCTCATCCTAACTCAATCATCTGCAAAGATCCTATTTCCAAATAAGGTCACATGACAGGTACTAGGGGTTAGGACCTCAACATCTTTTGGGGGAAACAATGCAACCATTAATATCTGCTTAGCAATTGAGTGTAGGATTCTGTAACTGATAAGAGGCCTGATTTGGGACTCACCAAGATAGAATGCTCACTGTTCAATAAGTAAGCAGGTAAGATGTTCAATAAGCAAGTAAGATAAAGAACAACCTTCAGGTGAATCTCATTCAGGGATTTAAAAAATTAAAAGTGTAAGCATGTTATAACTGCTTAGTAGTAAAGCTTTGGTACTTCTCAGACTTCAATGTCTAGAAGTAGGAATAATGGTAATCAATAAACAATATTATTATTATCATCATCACCATCATTGTTACTACTACTGCCATTTAAAAGGTCTCCAGAGTCAGATCTGTGTTTATCAGTATTTTTGCCCCATTCTCAGTTTGGAAAGAAGCTCAATGAAATATTGGAGAGATTATTCACTGTTTTTTTCCAAATGGAATTTTCTCCCCCTCAAGCTGGGGTGCCTCAGAGTAGCTCCTGCCCTCACCTTCCCTGCTGGGCACAGCACCATGTCTTGACTGAAGATGCTGGTGATGTTTAAGATTTAAGATCAGTGGCCTTTGTCCTGGCGGGCAGTGAATTCATTTGTCAGGACCTTTCTCATGGTTTCAGGAAGCACATGTGTAATTAACCAGAGCCCGCGATGGGTTTCAGACGAGCTGCAAGTGTGCCTGTGGCAAAAGGTCTCTTCCTTCCTGAGAGATGCGGCGGTGTAATTAGAATCCGGAGACGGTAATCATCAGCATTTCTCACCAGCATTCAAAAATGATGATCCCATTATTCATCTGGGCCCAGTTCTGCTCCTGGTGAGGCCACTGCGGTATCCACGCTCTCTGCTGGCAACATCCAGGGGCTCCTCTGTTACCACTGGGGTGAACACGGTATTTAGCCTGTTCTGGAAAGCTAGCTGGTAACCCAGGTACAGGCAGCCGTGGGCTGGTAAGTCTTGGACCTATTTCCAAGTCAGTATTAAAGCACTCCAGGTGAGAGGCCAGCTCCAAACCCCTCTGAAAGTCATTATTCATCCATTAGTCATTCAACAAACATCTGCTGAGCATCTGTTGTGTGTCAGGCACCCAATCTTCCTGCAGCATCTCTCCAGTGACTGTAGGTGTATCTGGGACACAGGATGGAAGTTTTTTTTTTTTTTTTTAATAATGAACTGGAATCAAAGCATTTTCCTTTGACTTTTCCATCCGTCCAGCCCCCAAAACCAACTGAAACCCTGCTGAAAAGTTGTAGTCATTGCGTGTTACATTTGTAATTTATTCCCATTAATCAGTTTTGAAGGTAACAGCAAGTCTGTAAAATGTTGAAATAGACACAGGACATAGCAAGAGGGAGCTTTTATCTCAGAACAGGGGCCAGCAAACTTTTTCTGTAAAGGAGAAACTGTGAAGAGTTTAGGCTCCGGGAGCCATTTAGTCTCTGATGCAACTACTTCGTTCTGTGCTTGAGTCTGGGAACCAGCTACAGACAATATGTGTATGAATGGGTGCGCTCAGGATTTTACAGAAGCAGGCTGCCAGCCCATGCCAGGACTGACTCCTGTCTTTAAGAAATCAGGTGTGTTTTTTCTGATGTCATTGGATCTCACTAAAGAAAAATTCCAAATCCCTTGTCATGGCCTACAAGACCCTGCCTGACCAGACCCCTGCTTTCCTCTTTATCTTCATGACCCACTGGACACCCTGTCCCTTACTATCCAACCCCCCCACCTGCCCCCGCCTATTCTCAATCCTGCCAAATGCTTGGCTGTTTTAAGATTTTGCACACCTGTTCTTATTTCAAAAGTTTCTCCTGAACTAGACTCCAGTTTAGTCCAGAAACCTGGAAAGTTTTCCCACTTCCATCAGCTTTTGCAAAATAGCCAAGGAGTTCATGTTACCTTATTTACTTTCACAACAGTGATGAGTATGCTATCATCAGCTTCCTTTTCCAGACACAGTGAATGTACATTCTCCACCTCAGCTGGTTTTCCCAACACCAGCCGGTCACTCTATGAACAACCCAGGTGCTCCTTTGACTCCTCTGCATCCTTCATCTCTATAGCCAACCAACGGACAAGTTCTAACAAATTTGCCTTCTGAATTGTTCTCAAATACAACCTCTCCTCTTTCTTAATTGGACTCATGGTCATTTCTCACCTGGACTATCCCCAAAGCATGCCATTGGACTCTGCCAGCTGAGTTTGACTCCTCTAACCCACCCACCCACCTATTCATTCATCTGTCTGTCCATTCATCCATTTAATCCACTCATCCTTTCAGCCATCCATTCACACACCCACTCATCTTTTGATCTATCAACATATCCATCCATCCACTCATCCATCCTTCCTGAGTACTTATTTTGTACCAGGTGGGGTAAGTAGTGAATAAAAATGTAGAACCAACCTTCCTGGATATTTTAGTCTAATTAAAACAAATCACCACAAAAATACATGTATGTGACAAACCAAAATAAGTGCTATAAAAGAGAAGGTTCCCTTGAGAAAGCATAACTTGATTTAAGCTCAGATCCAAGGCCTGATCATATCAGGAGAGACACGCGAACAGGGTCTGGACAGGGGGACTGGCATGTAGGAAAGGCTGAGGCTGAAGTCTGCTTTTTCTGGGAAATACAGGATTCTAATAGGCCATGGAATTGAGAGCTGGGGGGAAAGAGGGGTGAGAATGACGGGAGATGAAGCTGGAGAGAGATATGCAGTGATCACATGGGGTTCCGAAGACCACCCTGAGGAGATCTGCCCTAGGTGCCATAGGCAGCCTTTGGCAGGTTTTTGGCAGATAAGCAACAACATCCACCTTAAGAATGCTCTGGATGCAAACTGGAGAGTCATTTGGCATGGGGCTGGGAGGGTCGGGGCGCAGCAGAGTAGACATAAAAAGATGAGTTCGGAAAGGATTGGCACAAGTCACACATTGGCGACTTCTCCAGAGAGGATGCAGAGGAAACAGAGAAACATGGACCACTGAGTAACATTCAAGAGGCAGAAATGAACACTCTCAGCGCTGAGTGATATGTGAAAATAAAAACTGACTTTGTAAATCTTGTCGGAAACAAGCCTGAGCCAGCCTCAGTACCTGAGCTCCTCAGAAGGGAATACTAATCCAAATGAGAGTGATGGAAATAAGAAAGTTCTTACTGAGAGAGCACCTGCTCTGAATGTGCCATGTACCGTGTTCTGTGCTTTACACCCATCATCTCAGTTAACGGAAGCTACAAGTTAGATACCTTCTTTAGTCCCATGTTACAGATGGGAAAAATGAGGCACAGAGATGTTTAAACAACCCACGCAAGGTTCTATAGCTAGCCCTGTCTCTCCAGGGTTCACTTCCAGAATCCCAAGTATCGAACCCCAAGTCCTTGTCCACCATTTCGGGGGTTCCGTTCTTGCAATTCTTACTCCTGCAAGGGTCTGGCCCAGCGTAATGTGAGCCAGGAAACCCCAGTGTAGACAACTCCCAGGAGAGGATGCTCATAGGATCCCGGCTGCATAAATGAAGTCTGGAGGCTGAGCTCCACTGATCTGCTGGAGTTTTTATTGCTCAGCAAATGTATTATTAATCAGCCACTGGGGTCCTCCCCACGGAACCTTTTAAATTATAGTTAAATTCCTTGATAGCGTTTCATGCACCTTTACAGTGCATTTCCTGTATTCACAGCAATAAACAAGGGGAGGAAGGAGGCCTGGATTACCAGGTTAATTGCCCCTTAAGGTCTAGGCTGAGAAAGCAATGGCAACAGCACCTCTAAATTCTCTGGGTCCCCGGCTGCAATGCTAATAAAGTCTTGAAAAAAAAAAACACTGTCAAGCCAGCTTCTGGGGTGCAGACTACAGGGCCTTCATGCCTGTCCTGGCTGCTGTGGCTTCACAGGGCCTCTATGTCATCTTCTCAGGGTCCTCCCTCGCAGGGGCTTTCAACAGAATTAGGGGGAGTGGAGGCTGCATCTAGGCTGGGACCTATGGGCCACCAGCGGGGACTTACTGCTTCCTTGGGAGGCTCCTAAACAAGTTCCATGTCATGATGTGGGGGACTCTCTTGGGAGTATGGTTGGAAAGAGGCATGAAGAATCATGCCTCCTACAACTCTCTTCCCAACCCAACACAGCTGAGAGGGTAGAGGGGTCAGTTCATAATGAAGCAGGGGTCTGTAATCTGGCCTTCCTTGGGTCAGATCCAGCCTGTGTTGATTTCCATACTGTTTGCATACTGAGTGGAGAAGTTAAGACAGAGACTTTTCTATGTCCTGCAAAGACCTTGTTTATGCCCTACATGGCTATCTGGCCTTTGATGGAAAGTTTGCCAATTCATGCTATAAAGCATAAGTCAGATCACGCCACTGTTCCTGTGAAAACTGATCAATGGCTCCTCACTACCCTAGGTGAAAGGCCTCGTCCAGAACTCAGCAGCCTTCTAACTGGGGCCCAGTCTAATATCCTGTCCTCTCTCTGTGACTTGGCTCTGTGTGTAGACAAATCACCCAGCCTCGCTTAGTCTCAGGATCCTTGTCTGTAAAGTGAAGAGGATGAAGCTTGCCTCGGTGAGTCCGAATGAAGCTGATGTGAGGCAATGTCTGAAGAGGAACTAACTTTATTTTTAATTGTGGCAGAATACACAGGGGCTTCCCGGGTGGTGCAGTGGTAAAGAACCCACCTGCCAATGCAAGAGATGCAAGAAACGTGGGTTCAATTCCTGGGTCAGGAAGGTCCTTGACAGGAGGAAATGGCAATCCGCTCCAGTATCCTTGCCTGGAAAATCCCATGGACAGAGGAGCCTGGCGGGCTACAGTCTATGGGGACGCAAAGAGTCGGACACGACCGAGCAACTGAGCATAGAATACACAGAACATAAAATTCACCATCTTAACCATTTGTATGTTTTGAGTTTAAGTACAGTTTGGTAGCATTACGTTCATTTACACTGTTGCACAACCAATCTCTAGAACTCTCTGGATCTTAAAATGGAAGCTACCCATTAAGAAACAACTCTCCACTTTCCCCTCTCCCAGCCCCTGGCAACCAACCACCATGCTATTTTCTATTTCTATGAATCTGACTACTCTAGGGACCTCATATAAGTGAAATTACATGGTATTTGCCTTTTTTATGTCTATCTGACTTCACTCAGCATAATGTCTGCCAGGTTGACCATGTTATAGCATGTGCCAGAACTTCCTTCTTTTTTAAGGCTGAATAACACTTCATGTAGGGACAGACCACATTTTGTTTATCATTCATCTGTTGATGGACACTTGGGCTGTTTCCATCTTTAGGCTCTTGTAACTAAGGCATCTATGAACACGGGTGTTCAGATCTCTCATTGAGACCCTGCTTTCAGTTCTTTTGCGTACAGACCCAGAAGAGAAGAGCTGACTCTTATCAAGCAATTTCTAGCACACCCTCTGCATGAACACTCCACTAGATCATCTCACTCAGCCTCACAATAGCCTTGCAAGGTGAGACTCTTACTATTATGAGAGGGACCGCAGAATTCATTGCCCACACTGGAAAACTCTTGAGAGGAGGAAGAGGCACTAGTAACAATTATCCTGGGACAACAGGCACAAATCAAGACTGTGTGGGAGTAAATTAGAAAGTCAGTCATCATCCCCATTTTACAGGTGAAAGAATGAGGCACAGAGAGGTGACGGTCATGGTCACACAGCCAGTGAGTGGCATAGTCAGAATTCAAACCCAGGCTGAGCGACTAAAGCTCTCACTGTTAACCACAATTTCACATACACAGCACACAGCCTGGCAAAAGTCAGCCATCAGTCCATGGTGTCTAATTGTTAGTGGTTCTTCAGACTAGGAAGGGAGGGGGGTCTTTGGGGGAAAGGAGCAGCAAGGGCTGAGAAGGAGAAAGAGGGTGGGATGCAACACATCCATGCCGAATGTGAACTAGTCATCGGAGGAGATGAAGGCCCCCGGAGGGAGGCAGATGGTCCTGTCTCAGACACACCATCCCAACAGGACCACAGCCGGGCTCCTCAACCAAGGCACTATTGACATTTTGGAACAGAAAATTATTGTGGGACTGTTCTGTGTACAGGAGGAGGTTTATTGGCACCCCTGGTAGCCACCTAGCAGCTGCAAGTAGCACCATGAGCCCCCCATCAGGTTGTGACACCAAAAATATTTCCAGATATAGCCAGATGTCCCTTGGGGGCCCAACTGCCCCATCCGGAACCAGGAACTGGGAGGAAGGGCAGAACTGGAGGGGACGAATCACTTGCTTCTCCAAGTGTGTAGCAGCTGCAGCGTCTATTAGAAATGTAATTTCTTAGGTCCATTCTAGATCTGGAACAGCATCTCTGGGGTGGGGGTGGTGGGTACAGGAGCCCATGTGTTAAGGAGCTCAATGTACAAACCACTATCTGTGGGGCATATAAGAGACTTGCTGGGATCTCAGAAGGTTGGGATGTAGGGTCTTTAGTAATCTGAAACCTGACTAGGGCTCCTGGGAAGAAAGCAGATCCCTTTAGGAGGATGAGGATGTTTTAGAAGTTTCCAACATCCTGTACATGACTAACACCAGATCGAATGGGCTGCCACAACTAGTATAGCATGTAGTCTGATGGCATATATTGAAATTGAAAACAGAGAAGCCTTTGGACCTGCCAATTCTATTTCTCAGATGTTCTGAGCAGTCAGTCCCCAAGAGAATTAAGCTCTGGTGTCTTAAGACTTTCATCATAAGCAGCTGCTGCTGCTGCTGCTAAGTTGCTTCAGTCGTGTCTGACTCTGTGCGACCCCATAGAGGGCAGCCCACCAGGCTCTGCCGTCCCTGGGATTCTCCAGGCAAGAACACTGGAGTGGGGTGCCATCGCCTTCTCCTAATAAGCAGCAAGTTAGCTTTACTCCCCTGTACCTAGAATGGTACAGATTATGTACTACCTTTGGCAGAGTTGAGAAAAGACCCACCCAGTAAAGCAAAAACCTGGCAACAACCTAAATGCCCATCAGTAGGGGAATGGTTAAACTGCAGTGAAGCCATACTCCAGAGTCATAGTCAGCCATGACAAAGAATTAAACAGACAATAAAAGAGATTGCGTAAATAAACATTATGCTTGGAAAAGATGGGGGCAAGAGGAGAAGGGGGTGACAGAGGATAAGATGGTTGGATGGTATCACTGACTCAATGGACCTGAGTTTGAGCAAACTCAGGGAGATAGTGGAGGACAGGGAAGTCTGGCGTGCTGCAGTTCGTGGGGTCACAAAGAGTCGGACATGACTTACCGACTGAACAACAACCGTCTCCTAAGAGGGATTCAGGTCTCAGACCCAGATACGTGTTCAAATGAAAAAAGCAAAAAGCAAGTTCCAGAACCAGATATCAACTGCATATGATTTTTGAATTTTCCCATGTCCCAAACCAGGTTCTATATTCTTGTAGGCTCCAGATTCTTATCATTTATGAACCCTCCATTCCAAAACCAACATTTTTGCAAGTATTGATTTTAAAGATCTAAACAAAACTGAAAATGTATTTGCTGTGGTTCCCTGTCCCATGTTTATAAAGATTTTCCAAGTATTTGCTGTGTTTTCCAGGTTTTTGAAATAATGAGGATGCATATGGTCCCACTTGAAAAAACATATTATAACAAGCTTGCTTTCTGTAGTATTTGAGCAAGCTTTAAAAATTAAAAAAAAAATATACATATTTTCTGCTTCCCTTCTTGCTACCCTGTATTCTCTCCATCCTTTCACTCTGGCCGCTGGAAACACCACCAGGGCCGGGCTCCTGGCAGCCTCCCTGTTAACTCAGCCGGGGCTTCCTGGTCGAACCGTGCCACGCTCCGAGGTAAGTTTTTTTTTTTTTTTTTCCGAAGTAAGCTATTAACTTGCACTTTGTGCCTCATCCTCCATTCTGATTTAGGGCAACATAAACCCTCCTCGAAATTCCGAGGAATAAATTAATTTACTAATTTCACCATTAGGAGTTTATCAAAGCGAGCCCTATTTCAACTGTCCTTTAATCAATCACCATTTTCCATGTTTATCTCCTATTCAATTTTTACCACGGGGTTCTCTATACATCAATTTGCCTGATGCTCTTCCTACATATGTTTTAAATTACTTTATCATTGTATAAATTTCACAGCCATTAAAAGGCTCTAATACCGGAATGGCTGACATGGTGTTAAAAATTGGATTCAATTCCATGGGGTAATAAATTGTGACCTAAATCCAATCTCTCATGGGTGACTGAAGGATACAATGAAAAATTATTGCTTTGTCATTTTTACACTAACACAAATATACCATGGCAACTAGAAACCGGCAGAAAAAAATGGAAAGCCACTGCTGCTGGCTATTTTTCACTCACACAGCTTTGCAGGTGAGTCCTGAGGGTCTCAGGTGGGATGAGCTCCCCTGCAGCCCCAGGTGAGTTATCTGACTGCATGGCTCTCTTTGCAACAGACGGATAGAGCTCCAGGAGGAAGTTAAACTGCAGCTTCAAGGCAGCCACTGCTGCAGGCAGAGAAGCAGAGAGGAGAAGCAACATTTCGCCTCTGGCACCAAAGCCTCTGAGCTCAGAGCCTGGCTCTGCCACTGAGCAAATGTGTGATTTCCGGTAAGTTTCCTCCCTCTCTGTATGTCAGTTTCCTGGAATACAGAGTTGTTAGAAGAATAAATGATCTATTAAATCATACAGCTAAAACACTTAGGACATGGTCCCCAGCATTCAGCAATTCCCAGGTCAAGACATAGTCCCTGGCATTTAGCAATTCCCAGGTCGAGAGAGTCCCTGGCATGCAGCAATTCCCAGGTCAAAGTTAAGCATTATTATTTAAGCATGGGTTCGCACAGAGACCTCAGCGCCCTGCTCTTTTTAACTGCAGGGAAGGACAGTAATGAACAGCTAGGTGTTAACATTGCCTCTGCGTTTCCCTTTTGTCTTTGGAGAAACTGGATTAGTCATTCAACACATTTCGAAGGTGGGTTTACTAAAGGCACCGCTGAGCAGAGAGGCTGAAAACTTGGGTTTTGAAGTCAGGCGGACAGAACTGAATCTAAAGCTGTAAAGTTCTCCCCACATGGAGTCACGCAAGGGTGACTCCAGGCATGCTACTCGACCTCACCAAGCCTCAGTTTCCCCATGTGTAACATGGGTTAGTGAACACACTTTGCTTAGCAGGGTCTGGTGATACAACCTGGAACACAGACAGGTGAGACTTGGCCTCATGGCTATGTGGGGGCTGCAGATGACTCTGCCCCTCCAGGATAATGTGATGTGTGTTCCAGCAGGGAGCAGGTATGCTGATGTGGGGGGTACACAGTCTGGGTTCCTCATGGAGATGTAGGGAGAGAGTCCCAGAAGACTTCCAGAAGGAAGTGATGTTAAAATGAACTGCTAAGCTCTAACCGACAAATGAGAGGAGAAAAAGCAAGCTGGTTTTGTTGCTTTGTCAGGGGGCTCAAAGGTTAAAAAAAAATCTACCTCTTGATGCAGGAGATGCAGGTTCCATCCCTGGGTCAGGAAGATCCCTTGGAGAAGGAAATGGCAACCCACTCCAGTATTCTTGCCTGGAGAATCCCATGGACAGAGGAGCCTGGCGGGCTACACTCCATGGGGTCACCAAGAGTCAGACACGATTTAGTGACTGAGCACATGTTCGTTGGTTTGTGCAAAGAGGAAGGACAAGCTTGGACCGACTGTCATCCACAGGCCACTACGAGGGCCATGCCTGGGCTCTTTTTCTGTATGAGGTCTCTGATTTCCCAGCCCTAAATGGCTAACACATCACCAGCTTCTCCCAAAGGAAGGAATGGCTCAGAGCAAAAGAAACTGTCCTGGTGGCTTGCCATTTTCTGCCTGGTCCTAGAGCAGGTTCTGGGTGAGACACATGGAAGCTGAGAAAAGCATCATAAACTGCCCGGCTGGAGAAGCAGGCCCACATGCCCCTGTGGAGGCTGGCTTCCAAACCATAATAATCTACTGCTGACTTTTAACAGGTGCTTGTAAATATTCACCAGCTGAGTAGAGGGAAAAAGTTAAATATTCTCAAACACAGTAATTCAGGCAGCAAGCTGAGGAGGCAGGAGGGGCATTAGACATTTCATAGGTAAGAAGTAAGGCTCAGAGAAAACAAGTGCCTTGTCTGAGGGTCTGGCAGCTTGCTCAGTGGCAGAGGGGACCTCTAGGCTTCCCAGGAGAACCTGGTTCAGACCTTCCCCTAAGCCTGCCTGAGCTCAGCAATAGCCAGACTGACTGCCCAAGGCCTAGCACCTGCATAAGTCTGCTTGATCACTGGAGGCATTGAGGGTTTCCCTCTGCTGCTTGAAGGTCCTGGGAAACAAAGATGCCGCAGGAGGTGAGGCCCCCAGGAGTGGGCAACTCGAGCCCAGGCTGGGGTGGGGGTTCAAATGTACCAAGGCCCAAAGGTCCACAGAGCATGGTTCACTGGAGGGGAGCTGTTCCCAGGTCCAGTGTGTCAGAACCTTGCCCATCTTTGAGGTTGATCTTCCCTTGACTCTCTGGAGACTTCAATTTGGTCCTACCAAACTGATGCTACCAGATGCCTACCAGATGCCTCTGCTCCATTCTTCTCACTCAAGACAAAGACATAGATCATCTAAAT
Source organism: Bison bison bison (assembly GCF_000754665.1). Lineage (NCBI taxonomy): Eukaryota > Metazoa > Chordata > Mammalia > Artiodactyla > Bovidae > Bison > Bison bison. The sequence goes on along the minus strand of NW_011494644.1, from coordinate 1,138,281 downwards.
CCACTGGAATTAAAATCTGGCTGGGAAGATGATGGATTGACCCCCCTGCTGAGGTGATGAGGGATTGACCCCTCATACTCAGAGGAACCCTAGTGGTCTTGTTAATTCTTCAACTTCCCTACACAGTCCTACCACCCCAGGGCCTTTGCACATGAGGTAGCCTTGTCTGAGAATATCACCCCCACCACCTGCCCTTTTCCTAGTTAACTCCCCACTCTTCATCTCAGTCCCACTAAACCTCAACCGCATGTCTCCACAGAATTGGTGGTGCTGTGGCAATCTTGCACTTATGTTTGTGCTCTCTGGACTCCTGTGTCTCTCCTCTCATGTTAACAGGCTGAAAACTCCACAAGGATGGGGATTCTGTCTGTTTTCCTCCCAAACAAAGCCCCCGGATCTGGGGCCCAGCATACAGGGAAGATGCTCACTGGATAACTGCTGAATGAGCAGATGCTAAAGGGAGCTGAGGACATTCTCAGTCCCCAGTTGGTGGCTGTGCCATTCACGGACTTCTAACCATTCCATTCACATCACTTCGTCCTGTGCACACAGGTCTCTGCAGAGCTCCTGGGAGGGGCAGGTTGAGCCATGGAAACTCGAAACAACTGTATTGTGTTCTTACCCAGTGAGGATAAGACTGCAGCCTGTGATGTGCCAAGCAGTGGCTATTCACAGATGAGTAAGACAGAGTCTCTGACATGTGGAGGGCGGGTCTGAGGCAGAGACAGGTAGACAGTAGGGGGCGCTTTCTAAGAGCAAATGCTGTTGGCTCTGCAGGCATCAGATCTGCCTGCTCACTTCTGCCTTTGTTAGCAGCCTGAAATATACCAGCCAACTCCCAACAGCTCTCCCAGCTTCCCCTACAGTCTACTGTCAACACACAGCCAGGGGATTGTGTTAAACATATTGGGTCAGCACCCCCACTCCCCAGTCCTGCTCAGATCCCTCTAGCAGTTCCCCCAAGTTGCTCAGATAAGGACAAAATTCCTACTGGCCTGCAAAGCCCCAGATTAGCTGGGGTCTCTGCCAAGCTGCTGTAAGTAGCAGTCCACAAACACAGGGTAATCAATGAGCTCCCAGTCCCCTAGACTCTAGGTGTCATTGTGAGCACATGAGAAGGGGGAAAAAGAAATCCATCTAACCATGATCCCCTTGTCTCAAATGCACTATGAAAGGCTTGGGAAATGTATGCCTGAAGTTTCTGAATGAGTGTGCCCGGATGAGGCCAGGAAGGGCATCAATCCCACTCTTTCAGGAGCTGCTGTTTTGATCTTCTTTCCTTGCCTAAACCTTTCAGCTTTGCCTTTCAGGCATGGCAGTTAGGGAACAAACACACCCTAAAGACAAGTTTCAGAGTGAAGGACAGAGCCACATAGCTGGAAGACCATTCCTGGAGGAGGAAGGGGAGGTGCAGGGGCGCATTTATGATATTTCCCATAACTGCATATTTAGCTTTCTCAAAAGCCTCATGGCTGGCAGCTGAATTTCACTATTCCAAGACAGAGAGTGGGGAAAACACCACGGTGTTTCTCTGTCCATGGGATTTTCCAGGCAAGAATACCAGAGTGGGTTGTCATTCCCTTCTCCAGGGGATCTTCCTGAACCAGGGGTCGAACCTGGGTCTCCTGCATTGCAGGCAGAGTCTTTACCATCTGAGCCACCAGGGAAGCCCCATTTAGAAGGCGAAAGCAATCTGAATTGGTTTACAGGGAACCCCCTTCCAATGAGGGGCCTTGGAGGACTGTTTGCCTCATGACCTGGCACACAGCAGAGCTCAATAAACGTTTGCCCAAGGTTAGGCTTAAGTGGTCTTTGTGCCCCAAAGAAACCCCTGGAGCCCAGACCACCAACTGTGGTCAACCATCCAGTCCATCAGACAATTCCAACAGTATTTTCCTCTCTACCATATCCTCTCACAGGGGCTGCCGCAAGGACCTTCCCACGACTTCCCTGTTTCCACTCCTTCTTTAAAACTAAATCAGGTCTGCAGTGGGATTGGTGGATCATATGGTAGTTCTATTTTTAATTTTTTTCAGGAACCGCCAAGCTATTTTCCACAGCGCCTGCACCATTCTACGTTCCCACCAACAGTGAACAAAAATGAAAATTTGTTATCCTCACCAACACTTATTGTGCTTTTTTGATAATAGTCATTCTAACATGTATGAGGTGATATCTCATTGGGTATTTATCCAAAAGAATTAAAATCAGCATCTCAAAGAGATATGAGCATGCCCACGTTCACGGCAGCACTTTTTTTTTTTAATGAAAGCCAAGATGTGGAAACAACATAAATGACCACTGACAAATAAAAGGATTAAAAAATTTGGTATACACTCACAATGGAATATTACTCAGCTTTAGAAAAGGACTCCTGCAATTTGTAACAGCATGGATGAGTCTGGAGGACATTATGCTGAGTGAAATAAGTCAGACACAGAAGGATAACTGCTGAATGATTCTTCTTATATGAGGAATATATAACAGTCAGACTTAGAAGCAAAGAGCAGAATGGTGACTGCCAGAAGCGGGGGAAGGGGAATGAGGTTCAGTGGGTACAAGGTTTCAGCTGAGTAAGACGGGTAAGTTCGAGCGATTACAGTATTGTGCCTATAAGTGAAAAGATACTACTCGGCACTTAAAATCGGTTCAGAAAGCAGATCTGATGTTAAGTGTTCTTATCAAAATAAAATAAGACGAAAAATTTAAAAGCAGCATAAAGTTTTTAAAATATCAAAATCAGATCATGTTTAAACTGTTCAGTTCCTCCAGCTCACATTTCATTGATACCAATTCACCTGGCCGCAGCCTGGCCATACTGCTTCCTCCTCCGACTTCCCACACTGCTCCCTTAACTTCAGCCATACTCACCTTGTGGATGCTTCCAGAACATGCCAGGCCATTTGCTAGGACGGTCTCCTCTTCCCAGTGACACTGACATCAAGGATCCTCGGAGAGGCCTTCTGTGGCCACCTAACCTACAGTGTCCACCCCACCCCCGTCTTCTCACCTGCCGTGCTGGTCTACGAGTTTTCATCACACAGGTGGGAGATCGTAGGTCTACTGGTTCACCAGTCACCTCTGGCCTCTCCTATTAGGGCAGAAGCTCCACAAAGGTGGGGCCATCGGGTTGCACGCCTCCCAGAACCACCTTCCAGCTCATGTCAGCAGACCCTGTGCCCCGAGCAGATGCCCTGCAGAGACAAGGCATCCTGTGCTTTTGTTCACTGTTCTGTCTCCGGATCCTAGAGCAAGGGTCAGCAAAGTGCAGCCTGCTGCTGCCTGTTTGGGTGTGGCCTGCAAGCTAAGAGCAGTTTTCACATTTTTAAATAATCGGAAAAAAGTCTCAAATGGACAACCTTTCATAACACATGAAAATTATGTGAAGTTCACATTCTGCTGACTGTAAATAAAGCTTTATTGGAACACAAACACAGCCACGCTGGTCGTTTATTTATGTACTTCTTGCGGCTGCTTTCTTGTCAGTGGAGTAGTTTCGACAGAGACCACGCAGGCTGCAAGGCCCATACTTACTATCCAGCCTTTCACAGAACACATTTGGGGAGCGCTGGGCTGGGACGTCACCTGGCACTTACCAGGTGTCCAGTGAATGGGGTTCGATGATTTTTTTCTAGACTCATCATGGTCAGAGTCCCACCCTTTCCTTAAAAGCCCAAGGAAGACCTTTGGGATTTTCTTTCAACCACAATGAACTGTGACTGGAAACCTCCTTGTTACTGGGTTTGTACCCTCCAAGGCAGAAGATGAAAATGGGTCCTCTATAAGCCTTGCCTTTTGGCAAGTTGGCCCCATCCAGTTGGCTGGGCTGCAGGAGGGTTATCTGACTTCATCATGCCACTGCTATCCATGAGCTGTCCGTGGCTGTTCCCTCTTTGTCTTATCTGAGCAATGTAGCCAAGATGCTTAGGAGAAAGCAATGGCAACCCACTCCAGTACTCTTGCCTGGAAAATCCTATGGATGGAGGAGCCTGGTGGGCTGCAGTCCATGAGGTGGCTGAGAGTCGGACACGACTGAGCGACTGAGCGATTTCACTTTTCACTTTCATGCATTGGAGAAGGAAATGGCAACCCACTCCAGTGTTCTTGCCTGGAGAATCCCAGGGATGGAGGAGACTGGTGGGCTGCCGTCTCTGGGGTCGCACAGAGTTGGACACAGCTGAAGCGACTTAGCAGCAGCAGCAGCACTATCCCTGCCTGACTGATGGGGGCACTGAGGCAGGAGTCCCACCCAAGTCCCTGGTGCAGTAGAGCTGACATCCACGTCTCCCTTTTCCTCCCTGCCAGGCTGCCAGCCATCCTTCCACACTATTCATGCTGTGTAGTCGCCCCACTGCCCTCAGGGTGTGGAGGTGTCCAGGAGCCAGCCCTACTGCAGCTGGCAGTGCCATCTGCCAGTCTCTTTCTGTCACAGACAACAGCCTCCCCACACCCCCAGGCCTGGCCACCTCCGGCCAGAAGCACATTTGTCGGGAGTCTTTGGTGTCCTGCAAAGCCTGATGGGTAGATGGGTTGCTGCATCCAGGGACAGTTGCCTTGTCATTAGAAACCTCCTTCCTGTCCATCCTCACCCCAATACTGGAGCTGCTGCCCCAGCCACGTACACATCCTTGTAACTTTGCAGCTGGTCAGCTGACTCAAAAGAGAGAGTCCTTACTCATCACTCATCAGAGAACCATCAGCCACTTGGGTCCACAGTCCCCGTAAAGCCCAAGCCGCTCCCAGTGACTGCTTTCCCTGGAACTTCTGTTTTTATTTCTCATTCTTCACCTGGACACTGGCTTTACCTGGTAGAGCAAAGGGTGAGGAGGTGCCAGAGGAACTGGGGTAACGGGTGGGGCCTCTCTTGAAATGTTTTTTTTTTTTCTCTTTGAGGCATTTTAACTCAAGGTAGAAGGAGGCTGGTGGCCCATGAGGGCTATTGGAGACAGCATCTCAACATTTGAAAGTGAAAAGTGAATGTCATTCAGTCGTGTCTGACTCTGTGACCCTGTAGACTATACAGTCCATAGAATTCTCCAGGCCAGAGTACTGGAGTGGGTAGCCTTTCCCTTCTCTAGGGGATATTCCCAACCCAGGAATCAAACCCAGGTCTCCTGAATTGCAGGCAGCTTCTTTATCAGCTGAGCCACCAGGGAAGCCCAAGAATACTGGAGTGGGTAGCCTATCCCTCCTCAGGGGAACTTCCCAACCCAGGAATTGAACTGGGGCCTCCTGCTTTGCAGGCAGATTTTTTTTTACCAGCTGAGCTATGAAATTAAAAGATGCTTATTCCTTGGAAGAAAAGTTATGACCAACCTAGACAGCATATTCAAAAGCAGAGACATTACTTTAAAGGCCAACAAAGGTCCGTCTAGTTAAGGCTATGGTTTTTCTGGTGGTCATGTATGGATGTGAGAGTTGGACTATAAAGAAAGCTGAGAACTGAAGATTTGATGCTTTTGAACTGTGGTGTTGGAGAAGACTCTTGAGAGTCCCTTGGACTGTAAGGAGATCCAACCAGTCCATCCTAAAGGAGATCAGTCCTGGGTGTTCATTGGAAGGACTGATGCTAAAGCTGAAACTCCAATACTTTGGCTACCTGCTGCAAAGAGCTGACTCATTTGAAAAGACCCTGATGCTGGGAAAGATTGAGGGCAGGAGGTGAAGGGGATGACAAGAGGATGAGCTGGTTGGATGGCATCACCGACTCGATGGACACGGGTTTGGTGGACTCCAGGAGTTGGTGATGGACAGAGAGGCCTGGCGTGCTGCGGTTCATGGGGTCGCAAAGAGTAGGACACGACTGAGCGACTGAACTGAGCTACCAGGTAAGCCGACATTTAATTGTTCCGAATATAATGAGGCATTGCCTGCCTAAAATACCTCTTTCAGGTCAAATGGTCTTCACTGGGAAAGACATGTCTGCCCCTCACCAGGGTTGGTATGTCCCTTGTAGCCAGGGTTCTCCAGGGAAGGTGTGGTCCAGGAAGGCTTCCCTGAGGAGGTGGCATTTAGGCTGAGATCTGGAGAGGGAAGAGGTGAGAGCCACCAGATGGGGGGTAGTGGGCAGTAGAGGCAACAATGGAGGTGGCGTGGATGAGCATGAGAGAATAACCGAAGCACACGGGGCCTTGTCTGAAGATCAGAATGAGAGAACTGCAGCTGGGCAAGCGGCAGTCACCACGGAGCAGGCCCTCCACTCTTCAATACCCTCTTCACTTATTCCACCACCACTGCCTCGCTGCAGCTGACAGTCAAACCCATTCTCTGTACCTATGCACCAGGCATTTCACACGCATGATCCCATTTCAGCCAACAACCCTATGAGGACACGGCACAACGATCTGTGTCCATTTTACAGATGAGAAAGCTGAGGCACAGGATGTCACAGTCACACAGCTAGTAAGGACAGAACCAGGATGCAAAACCCAATGTCTGCAGATCTTTGGATGGAAAACCGTTTTTCCAGTCCACGCCACCCTGGGCCCTCCATACAACATGGTTCAATTTCCATGAAACTTGAGGAAATCCTGCTGGGAGTGCCTGGAGGCCCTGGAGATTCTGGAGCCCAAGGAAGGAATCGGAGGCCTAGGCAACTGTAGGGGTGAGGCGAGGGCAGTGGGGTCAGGGCCACTGGGACCAGGAATATGGGAGGGGGTAGGGACGGGTGACATGGAGCACGGGGCTCTGGGAGCAATAAGGGGCCGCTGCGGGATTAGAAATAAGTCTCTCTGAGGCCAGGCTTGGGGTCTGATGGGACACATCGCATCTCACTCCTCATGGCTCTGAGTGGATGGTCTACAGATTGGTCATTTCCTCATGAAAACGTGTCAGCATCCCAGCTGCTTCCTCCAGGAGGCAGAGAGTGGAGCTGTTGGGTCACAAAGGCAAGGAAGGTGTCCGCACAGAGCACACCACTCTGGGGTTCTAGACGCTTCTTTTCCCCTGAACGCTGCTGGGGTGCGGGGACTGGAGGCATGGGGGTGGTAGCAACGGCAGCCCTTAACACCAGCTGACATTTAACACCTATTCCCTGTCTCGGAATTTTTCAGACTTCCAGCCACGAGGAATTGTTTCCTTAATTATATTCAACTTCCGGCATCCTGTTGGATGGTGCTGAGCTTGGCAAGTTGACAAACAGTGCCCACGTCTGCGTGTGGACGTGTATGTCTGCGTATGTTTACACACATGCTGACTTCCCTCTCCTCCGCACTGGCTTCCTCACTGAACAGGGCAGAAAAGGACCACGGAGCCAGAGCTCAAATCCCTCCTGAGCGGAGGGAAATCCGGGTGCCATGGTTTCCAAAAAGGGAACACCATCTCCGTATGGGGTGTAATTACATCTTAGCTTTCTGCAGAAGAATAGTTTATGGCTTAAATGCTATTAATTGTAAGTCGTTTTGTTCCACGGGAAGTTGTTCATTGATAACTACCCAATTAGGGTTATTTTGCAATTAGTCTATTCACAGTAAATTTATTGCAAAAGGGGGAGGCTGTGGTGCAGTGAATGAAGTCCCTGTTGGGGCTGGGTGTGCCAAGGCCCTTACACGCCAATCTTATCAACCAGCTCCCAGGCCCCCAAAGGGTGTGACACCTTGGCCGATGCAGCTGAGACCACGGGGGATGCCCTGTGCTGCACAGCCTCACTGGGGGTGTCTCAGAGGGACCCCGATAGGTGTGGGGACCCCTTCCTCCACTGGCCACAACAGCCCTCTTGCTCCCTACAAACATGCTGGGAGGAGGTCCTTCTCCAACTACAGACGGCGGAGAGACACAGCCAGCAGGTTCAGACATCCCCGAGGTCTGAGAATGTGGACTACGGTCAAACTGCCTGCCTCCTGAGGAGGGGAAGGATCTGGGGTGCTTGCGGGCTCTGGCGCCTGGGAACTAACACCAGCCCCACCGCCTGTTAGTTGTGCCCCTCTGCCCACGGACTAAACCTCTTTGAGCCTCCATTTCCTCACCCATTAAATGGGTTGATAAAGAGACCGACCTCACAGGGCTGGTATGAGGATTCAATGGGGCGGAAGGCAAGTGTTGGAGGTACTACCACACGGACTTGGTACCTAGCAGGGATCAGCAAACCATGGCCCCATGGGCCACATCTTACCCACCATCTGCTTTTGTAAATCGAGTTTTTTCGGAATAACCAAGTGCACTTGTGTATGTATTGTCCCGGCTGCTTTTGTGATACAACAACAGAGTTGAGATGTTGTGATGGAGACTGCAAGGCTCACGAAGCTTCAAATATTTACTCTCTGGCCCTTTATAGAAAAAGTGTGGCAACCCTTGGTACCCAGCGAGTGCCCCCTGCTATTCTCAAGGAAAGACAGGCAGCTCAGGCCTCTGCCAGGCCACGTGCTAGGTAAGGAAAAGATTTTGGAAACATCTCTGCTTATTAATTTAAACATCTGTACCACTATCTGCCAAGTCAACAACATAATGGGAACCCCGGGAGTGCTTAGACAAGAGTCCCTGTGCAAGGGAGACATGAACCTTTTCTTTTTAAACCTTTCTATTGGAGAGTATAGTGGAGATACACATTTCTATCTGAACACTTTAAAATACAGATGAATTTGAGGTAAGAGTTGAAGCTGTCCCTACTGCACCCTGCCCAGAGGGGGTCCCATAAAGGGTTTTCCATGGACCCTTCCAGGCCTCTCTACCCACTCACCCACATGGCCACCCCTGACCTGATCCATACCCTCCATCCTGTGACCAGGGGTCAACAGAGAAGCACGTGTGAGGGATGAGGAGCTGAATTTCAGCTCAAGTTCAGCCTCTGTTTGGGTGACCTTGACTGTAAGCCTCCTCCTCTCTGGGCCTTGTTTCTTATCTGTCCAGTGGAGAGATGGAATCAGGATTTCTCTAGAGGTGACCCAGTCCCCTTTTCCCTGGGAGCCGTTCTCACCTCGCACCTCCTGCATCAAGAGGGATACGGGATTGATGAGACATTGGGCATCTACTTGCCTGGCCTCCAAATTCTCTGACGCTTGGGGAACTGAGAGCCCTCTTCTCCCCCCCTGCCACCCAGCCCAGCTCTGCAGTCGGCTTTCCTGAGGCTCTGACCTTCTGTCTGGACACCAAGATAGACCTAGCACCTCGTGGGCCAGCTTCTCTTCCACTCATGGACCCCTGCCCCACCCAGGTCTCCCCATGTATCCTCCACACAATGAGCATTCGTTGGTATTTGAATTTAGAAGCAACAAGGAGGTATTAATATTTGGAAACCTTGGTTGCTTAGTGAGGGAC
>NW_011494644.1:1101662-1128929 GCF_000754665.1 Bison bison bison | reverse complement strand
AGCGGAGTACCCCTGGCATTGACTGTGGCCAATGAGAACAAGGGATGACCAAGAGCAAATTGCAAGTGGACCCCCAGGGAGGGCTGAGTGGGAAGACCCTTCGAGTACTTAATACAGGGTGCTCCCTGAACAGATAAGGAAGCTGGAACCAGAGAGCCAAAGGCACTTTCCCTGTGAGTTCCTGGGGAAACTTGAACTAGAACACACATCACTCCATTTCCAATGCATTGCTCTCTGTTTGCTGCCAGTGATATCGGCGCTCTCTTCTTTTTAGAGAAGCCTTTTGGATGCCGTCTGCATGGGAAAGCCATGGGGCGGACTAATTCACAAACTATTTGGGATGTAAGGTCTTCTATAAGAAAAAGAATATCTGCTGACCTGCAGTGAGCTTGTGTGTGTGGCCGCGGGAGGTGGGACGGACATGTGGATGTGGGTGAAAGAGCACTGACCCCCACGTGTTACCTGTAGCTGGATGGTGGGAACATGAAGGGTCTCCCTTGTCCAAGGTGGGTTTGAAATTTTCTGCCATAACGTGTATTTATTTATTTATTTATTTATTTTTGATCTTGAGAAAATACGACCTCACCCAGGACGGTGGATCTCTGTCTCAGGATGTCTCCACCTGTAGGCTTGTGAGGCCTCCTACAAGCCGTAAGACCTGGGGAAGTTATTTTATGTCACTCAAATGAAAAATGATATGCTCCTGATAACAGTGCCAACCTCACTGGGCCACAGATGAGACGAGCTGATTGAATGCAAATTGTCTGTGCCGTGCCCAGGACACAGCGAGCGCTCAGTACCTGTTATTACTCCCCTTCTGCAGGCACCGGAAAAGGTGAAATGAACCAGCAAGGAACACGTGTCAGTGGTGAGAGGCGAGATGCAGAGATACACACACTGTAATACTTCACCTATGCAGAGCCATCCCCCCAGTCCCATTTCTGAGGACCCTCACCTGCACTTATGAATGTCACTCTTACAGCTCTGACCTCGTACCGCATGGCAGTAAGAGGTCTGATTTATCATCAGCATGGAGAAGGGGGCCCAGTGTGGGGCAGGAGGGAGGCTGGTGGGGAGTGGGGGGCAGAAGAGGGAAGGAAATAAGGAAGGAAGAAATTGTAGATGGAGGAAAATGAGAAAGATGTTTTTTCAGAGCCCCCAATGTCAATGCAACCAATAGATCCTTTCAGATCCTATTCAATTACAGTAATATTCATGTCAATTTTAATCCCTATATTCTGCTGAGAGAGAAAACAATCCGTATCAATACCATCGCCACCTACACCTTCCACATTAGCCCTGACTGCACTGCATTTTATCCTTTGTCACAAAGGCACCTGGTTAACGCTGCAACAAAAGGTAATTTGATGTGGGGAAACTTCCCACCCAAGATTTTGGAATTCACAGGAAAGTCCAAAACAAATGACCTCGTGTCTTGATTTGGGGTTTGAAAAATAGGGCAGTCGCTCGGAGAAGGTCTGCAGACGTGAGCAGAGCGGGGCTGGGGCTTACCTTCGAGGGGGCAGAGCCGAGTCACCTTCTCGGGCATCAGCAGCCCCAGCTTGTGGCGGCAGTAGGTCTCCCCGATCTCCTGGCGGCAGTGCTTGGACTTGGAGCGGGACAGTGCGGAGATGGCCTCCTTGCCCGAGATATCACACCTGAGGGGCTGGTCAGGCTTGGCCTCGGGGGAGTTGCCCCCGCTCTTGCGGGCGTGGGGCGGGCGGGGGGCGTCCTTGCCGCGGCTGCCGTTCACCGCGACCCTCTCGCCGGGAGGCAGCACCTCGTTGGGACCTTTTCCCGGGGACGGATGCCCCCTCCCTTTCTCCTCCTGCTCCCGCTTCCTCTTCAGAAGCTCCTTCTGTCCTCTAGGGGGCTTCTTCGTCAGCTCGGGCTGGTGCTTCTGCTTTTGAGTTCTGGGTGCAAAGTTGCTGTTGTCCACGTTTTCAAAATCCTTGGGCACTGAGTTCTCATTGTTGCTGTCTGTCCGCACTTTCTCTTTCGGCCGGTGAGAGAAGTAGCCGTCCTAAAGAAGACAGGGACAAAACACAGAAGAGAATCTTGACTGAGCCATCAAGCTAAGCAGGTGGGCTCTGGAGGATGGGGCAGGTAGGTTTGGAGGTTTGAGCCCTGGTGTCACACGCCCAGCCTTTGCTATGAGCTTCACCTTAGACTTCATGTTAGATCTTTCTCTTTGAACTCAGTTTCTCAACCTGGAAATACAAGACATTTCAACTAGAAAATAAAACTTTTGCAACCTCTAACATGCTTGGACTATGATCCTCAATGCTTGTTATTAACCACACTCCCTTTTCATGTAAGTCTCCTTGAGTGTTTCTGCCACTGGAATTGAGACAGTTTGTTTTGAGTTTCCTGTTTAAATTCCAGCAGAGAGCGCTGTGATGGTTAATGGTTAGCAAAGCCATAATAAAGCTATAAGGGGAGAAAACATTGGTAGGATAGTATTTACTTTCCATTGCCTTTAAGACATGCTCCTAGATCTATGCCCATAAGAGGAATGAGACCATGCCACAGTTAATTCTGGAGGGGAGACATCACCAGCTATCTCGGCAGGAATGTGTCCTTTACAGGACAATCCTTACAATGAATCCAAGACTTGGTGACAGTTTTGTGTTTGAGCTTTGACTCTTGATGCTTGTATCTGGAGCAGAACTGATTAAGTCATCCAGGATGGGTTGGGTCAAGAGAAAAGGCAAGAGTCATTTTTGAGACAATGAGTCTTTCCAGGAAGAGGGGCACCTGGAACTCAGCTTCTCCACGGTATGTGGGCCCTGGCCATTTTGAGCTTGGATCAAATGCACTGGTCAACTAATGTCCTTCATCACTTCCAAAACACAGTGCTTCTGTCTAGAGCCCATTACGAAGGCCTTAACCTCAAAGAGAATCCATGGGCCAAAGCCAGTCAGTCAGAGGGGACACAGAGGCCATGGAGAATTGAGGCTAATTGACTCTTTAAATCCATTGCTATAGTAACGCACTGGCAATGAGTAGCAATCCTGAGGGCAGGCATCCTCATTCATTTTCCTAAATGGGACCATTGAAGGTTCTCAAGGAGGGCATTGGAGGAACAGAGCTGTGGAGGCAGTGCTAGTGCCCAGGAGGGGCTGCCGTTCAGCTGACACTAAGTGCATCTCCTCCTTTAGCAGTCCTGCAAGCTATTGCCTGCCCTGAGCCAAATCCTCCATGCCATTTGTTTTTGTAAATAAAGTTTTATTGAAACACAGCCGTGCCTATTCATTTATGGATTGTCTATGGTCACTTTCCTGCTACAACAGCAGAGGTGAGTGGTTGCCATAGAGACTATCTGGCCTGCAAAGCTTAAAATACTTCTCTCTGGCCCTTTAAAAAACACTATGCAGACCCCAGTTCTCCAGGATTGTGAGTTTAGAAGGCTCCCCTTCTCTGGGCTTGGTTTGCTTGCCCTTGTCTCCAATGTCCCCGTTTGGTCCAGCAATGTGTCTACTCACTTCTTACCTTTGTTTCATCTCCCCTAGCATCAAGTACCAATTTCAGAGTCCATAGGAATGAAAGCAACACTAAGATACCTCGTGGCCATTCTGTAAGTTGATGTTACTTTTATTCTCATTTTGCAGGTACTGGCATCAGTGATCATCAAGGTGACCCAGGTGGTTGGTCGTGAAGCTGGGATTCAAACCAGATAGGTCGATGACTTCTGCCCTGGGCCATCAGATCCACCAGCCACTTCCAGGGAGCTGCAGAGCCCTTCTGATCCCCCTCACTCTGTCCCCTTAAGCACAGCAGCCTGACTCCCCTCCCATCCACTCTCACCCAGCTAAATGGATCTGGGACAGGCATGTCATCTCCAAAGGGCCGTCTCTAGGCTGGCCAGTGGCCATCAGGTGTCAGGAAGTCACAGAAGAGGGAGAGGACAGTAAGGAGGGGCCACAGAGCACCCGGGTGGCAGCGGCTGGAGGCAATGGATAGAAAGACTGAAACAAGGAGACGCCGAGAGACAGTGCAGCCTGTGTTCTGTCACAGAGAAGCTGCTGGTCATCCATGGGAGCCGACCTTACATGCTGGTCCGTAAAGGGGAAATTCCGGTTCTAACACCTATTTCCGGCTTTTCTTACCTCCCGCATGCATCTTGTAAGAAATCCCCCTCAAGTGAGGGCCATGCCTCTGTTGTTGAAACCTAAACAAACTTCACTGCTATTCCTCTTTTCCTTCTTTCTGTCCAGAGACCCTTGAAAAATCCCAAGCAGCCTCTCAGATGAATTCTCTGAGCTGTCCCTGTGAGCCAGTCACCATATGCCGCTGATTCACAGGTATTACTTACTGCATGCTGAAAATCGCCCCCTAAGGGGTATCCCCTCACTATTTTACAGAAAGAGGAGCCAAGGCTTGCTTGTTGCTTCCACCCACTTGGGCATGTTATCAGGTGCCAGGCAGTGTGCTAAGCCTATCCATGTGATAAATCGTTTAACCTTCAGAAGTAAATTCTGAAGTAACAGAGGCAGATACTACCATTCCCTCATCTTACAAAAGAGGGGGAAAAAGCTTGGGGATATTCAATGATTTGTCTGACGTCATTTAGGGAAGGCTGTGACTTTGCACTTGTCTAATTCTAAAACTTGTGGTAGTTTTGTGCCTCTTCTGTTCAGCTGACAGGTCAAGGGCAGAGCATTTAGTGTCCCCTTCTCTGTGACAGAGTGGATGGGCTCTTTGCATACATTAGCCTAGGTTGGAATGGACTGGATGGGGGGATGGTATTCAATAAAGCTCTTAACAAATATTCCAGTTCTCTTCCTTCTAGGCACACGATACAATTGCACTTCCCATCCCCTGCAAATGAGACACAGCCAAGCAACTTGCGGTGGCCAAGACAAGTGACTGGGGCCAGGCACATTTTGCCTTGTCCCTTCTTCCCTGGTAGCATCCAGCCACACTCCTGATGGTAAAGGCCCTGCAACTCCACCAACCCTCCATGGGCAGAGTAAACCTCTGCGGATTTCTGTCCCTGAGGTTTGGGGATCTTCATTACTGCAGCACGGTCTAACTCATCCTGATTAATACAGAAGACAACTATCTGCTTTCTTCCTCTTAGCTGACCTCAGATACAAGACCCAATTTCATATTGCTTTTTGCCTCTAACAGCCAAAAAATCAGTTTGATGACACTTGCTGTCCAAGAACATGAGTTTAAATTCTGTCCCTAAGCCCATTTTCTAGAAGTTAACAAGAAGGTAGAGAGTGAGCAGAAACCCCCACAGCCACATGTATCCACTCTCATCAAAAAAGTCCTAAGTACAGTTCCTGGGTTGGTCTCTTTCCTCATTAACTGACAATCACCAGTTTATCCCCTGAGCAGAAAACCTCCATCAAAATTTCAAAAGCTCACATTCTCGACCACTTTCTGGCAGAACTTCTCTAAGTAACACCAGACACAGGAAACGCTGCAATCAATGAAGCTAATCTGACCATCAGAAAACGGCTGGTTCCTCTGGTTAATTTGTGACATCAGGACCAGGGGCCAGCAGCAGTTCTAATAGGACTCGAGATTAATAAGGGTTGTCCACTCAGAGACACCCACACAACAGGGACTGTCAGCTCTGCGTGACCCCATGGCCTTCCCCCTGGCCCCAGGTGCTACTCAGCTGTCAAGGGAAACCAAAAGATTTGAGTGTAAGAGGAAAGGGAAATATTTTCTCTTCTGGCACGAAGAGCTCACAGGTAGGTATTCGATAGCTTCCAGAAAAGTCACTGAGGCCTAGTCAGTGAGAATCAGGCATCGCTCAGGAGCCTAAGATCTCGGTCACTCTGAGTCAAAGCTGTTTTCTACAGCAGTTGATGAGTTCTCCAACACCTTCCCCCAGCAGTTTTCTTTCTTCTTTTTTGTACACTTTATTTTACTGTGGTGAGAACACGTAACAGGAGATCTACCCTCTCGGCAAACGTTTTAAATGCCCCATACAGTCTTGCTACCTACAGACACAAGGCTGTACAGCAGATCTCTTGAATGTATTCACCCTACACCACCAAGACTTTATGCCCGTTGATTAGAGATTTCTCATTTTCCCCTCCCCCAGCCACTGGCCACCACCATCCTACTCTCTGATTCTCTGAGTTTGATTGTTTTATTTATTTATTTAAAATCGAAGGCAAACTCTTTTGGGGCGGGGGAGGGGGCATGCCACATAGCATATGAGATCTTACTTAGTTCCCCAACCAGGGATTGAATCTTCACCCTCTGATCTGGAAGCACAGAGTCTTAACCACTGGACCACCAGGAAAGTCTTGAATTTGGCTATTTTAGGTTCTCATGTAAGTGGATCAAGCAGCATTTGTCTTTCTGTGTCCAGCTTATTGCACTCAGTATTAACATCCTCTGGGCTTCCCTGGTGGCTCAGATGATAAATAATCCCCCTGCAATGCAGAAGACCCGAGTTCGATCCCTAGGTCAGAAAGTTCCCCTGGAGAAGTGAATGGCTACCCACTCCAGTATTCTTGCCTGGAGAATTCCATGGACAGAGGAGCCTGCTGGGCTATATAGTCCATAGGGACATGACTGAGTGACTTTCACTTTCATCCCTCTTTCATACCAGCATCCTTGAGGTTCATCCATGTTGTCACATATGGCAGGATTTCCTTCTTTTTCTCGACTGAATAATATCCCATTGTATGAATACACTACATTTGCTCTATCCATTTATCCCTCAACCCTTCTATACCTTGGAGAAGTATCACTCACTTTCCCCTTAACTCTTCACCTGCTCGCCAAGAGGCTAATGGCCTCAGTTTTTCTCTCCTTCCCTTGGAGAATCAAGATCCAGACATCCAAGCCCAGGTTCCCTTCCCTGTACAAACCAACTGTGGGAGGTTTCCAGGAAAACACATGTGAGATAATCATCATACCTTTAGCACCCATGTCCCCTTAAACTCTGGCCCTTCATGCACTTTGTGTCCCTAATCCCCTCGAGCACCCAGGGAAGCCGCAGCATGAGTCCTAATGAAGGGGAGGAGACTACAGCACAGGGAAGTGAAGTAACCTCACCAAGAAATGAAAGTGATGCTGGAAATGATGTGATCCAAGCTCTGCATGCCTCAGTTTCCTCATATGGAAAATAGGGATTCGAAAATAAGGCCTCATGGGGGTTTGGTGATGATGAATGTATATAAAACTTCTGGAATGTGTCTGCCACACCCAAAGCAGGAAGAAGAAAAAGCAAAGACGTTTCCCCACCAATTAACACTGGACCTCCACTGTCTCACCCATTATGGTCTCCACCTGGATGACAGATCGATTATTATTTCTTTATGATGATCTCCTAGCTGTGTCCCTTTTATTCTTAAGCAATCCAACACTCTCACCTTGGGTTATTTATGTAAATGCAACCCTTTGACTTATTTTATTTTAATGTACTTATTACAATGATTGCACATTCAAATGTTCACATGCGAGCTCCAAAACTCTTAATTGCTCTGCTGTTGCCTTACTTCTAAGCTGCTGCTAGAATCCATTTTTATTCTGGAGAAATAATTAAATGCAATAATGTCCTCCACTCCCATTCAACCTTGGGCATGTTTAGAGCCAATTTCAATCAGGTAGAAATATGCCAAGCACAAGATGGCTTCGAGAGGTGGGTTACGTGACCCAGGCTGCTGTGCTGGAGACACCTGGATCTGCTTCTGTCCTTCCTAGTTCTCTATGGTTCAGACTTCAGGATGGATTTTTCCTTGCTTGATCAATTGAATCCCCCCCACCACACCCCAGTCCTGTTTCGGAGTGGAGGTGGGTTCTAAATATTCCACTCATTGATAAACCTTTGCTCTTATTTTTGTGTAGAAAGGACACCAAACAGGAAAGGAGGAGACCCAGGGGTCTGTCTTGCTTTAGCGATTGTCAGATTTTTTCATCTATAAGATAAAAGGTCCTGTGCGATGCTGCTGAACATTCTCTGAGTCGACCATTAAGCAATACCATTGACTAACAAAGTTCTGCAATTTCAAATCGTTGAGGAATAGCTGATGGATTTTAAGAGACCAGGGATGGAGGGGTAGATGGGTGCTCCTAAGTGTGTGGTCTCCTCCCTGCATCATCCTGTGATCGTCTTCTCCAGTAGCTCTTTGACCTGGGATAGACGATTTCATCTCCAAATTCCTCATCCATCCCAGGCTGGCACCTCCCTCCCCATAGCTGAGAACCGATGAAGCACAGTGACTGACACATGCAAGGTGCTAACGAAACATGCTCCCGTTAGAAAATACGTGCACAGTGCTGACTCTGCCCCAGGCTTTATTTCCAACCCTTCTGTACCGACTCACTCATCTGATTCTCATGAGGATCCTATGAAAGAAATGCTGTTATTCTTCCCATGTTTTGGATGGGAGTACGGAGGTTCAGAGAAGTTAAGGGACTAAATCCAGCTCTAGGAAGTGGAGGAGCCAGGATTGGAACCCAGGCAGTTGAGGTCTAGAGGCCACACCCACCGATGCTGCCCGCCTCTCGGCAGGTCTGAGGACCAGGGAGGGTGCCAGAGGGGAGCCCCGGCCAGGTGCACCGTGCAGGCGTGAGGGCGCCCATCCCACCTGCTCACTCATCACCACCCGCTTATGGCTTCCTTTCATGGTGTGTGGACGCACGGCCAGCTGAGTAGTTGTTCGCTGGTGAACTCAGTGTCTGAGGCTTCATTCCCATCACCAAGGTGACCAGGGCCATTGAGAGGGACACTTGGGGGAAAAGCCTGCACCTGCTTCCAAAAGGACGGCTGTGCCAGGGCAGTCGCAGTGTGCATAGCTGCACCCAATTAGGACATGCAATTACCCCAGCTGCCAATGCAAACAGACCTCACAGAGGCCCCTCACAGGCTCATTTGTATGCACAAAGAGTGGCAGGGCTGGCCAGCACTTAGAAACTCGGGGGCCTCGCTGGGCACGGGCAGGCCAGGCTTTAATAAAACCCTCAATAATAAGCCTGGTGTAATTTAGCAGATTTAGTCATGTTAACGGGATGCGCAGCTTTGGGTGAGGAGGGAGGGAGCTGCATGGGTAGCACTGGCTTGACTTGGAATCCAGCCTCTGCTCCTTAACTCTGAGATACGGGGAAAGGAGCTTAGCCTCTCAGGGCCTCAATTTTCTCATCTACCAAAAAAGAAGGGGTCGGAAGACCTACTTTGCAAAGGTGAGGGAGAGATTAAATAGGGCACACCTATATTTAATTCTAGTGAACAACAGAACACTTAGCATGAGGCTTATACATACTCAGCACCCAGGTGACATTTTTAGCCGGTGCCCCATCACCCAGTGAGTAGACTTAAGCCATTTGGAAGGGCAGGGTGGGGAGGTGAAGTGCAATCAAGTCCATCAGGCCTCTGCCACTTGCTCACTGTGTGACCCAGGGCACAATATCTAACATTGAGAGCCTCAGTCTTCCTCTCTGTAAATGGGCATAATAACTAGTCCCTGCCTAATGGCACTTTTACGAGAGTTCAGAGAGTTAACATGTGTACAGCACTCAGGATAAAGCCTAGACCTGAATAAATGTTAGCTACAATGGATTAAATTGGAATTAATGCTTATAGTGATGATCTAATGAAGCGGTTCTCAAAGTGTGCTCTGGGAACCCCTGGGGGAACCCTTTCAGGTGATCTTTAAGGTCACTACTTTCATCATACTTTGAAGACGTTATTTTCCATTATTCACTCATCTTTCACAAAAGCACACAGTGGAGTTTTGCAGAGGATCCATGATGTGTGAAATCGCAACAGATTGAAAGCAGAAACAAATGTGAGAATCCAGCTGTCTTCTATTAAGCCAGATATTACAAAGATTTGCAAAAATGCAGAACAATCTCTTCTCATGAAATTTGTTTTGGTTGTGTAAAACACACGTATTTTTCATAAAAGGTTTTACTTATATAGACACGTAATGAGTTATGATTATGTTAAGTAAATCAATAAATAACCAATGTTGAGAATGCCCTAGTTTAAATTTCAACATATAACAAATAATTGATAGATGTAACCTACATAAAGAAAAGCTCCTTGGGGGTCCGAAACAATATCTGAAAATAGAAGGGGGTCCATGGAGACCAACAAGTTTGAGAATTGCTGACATAATACAGACTTATCATCCGAAATACCTACTCATGGAGGAAATAAAAGTTGAGGACCTTTTTATGTTGGGTTTTTCTCTATACAGCAGGCCTGCGGGTTTTTATTTTACTTGCATACACGATAAATACACACACGGGTGGAAATCTAGGTCAACTGGAAATGGAGTGATGATAAATAGTTTTATAGAAAGAGGCAGAACCCTAAAGCCCCGGGACACCCTCTGGGAGGAAGACTGACCTGCTGGCAAAGCTGCTCCCTTTGACCAAACTCTAGCCAAGCCCCTCTGAGCCCCTTCTCAACATGGCCTCAACCTTGGCCTGTAAAGACTGGAGAAAACACTAACATCATTTCTGACAGCTCAAGGACACAGCCCTTGGATGATTCTAGTCCCCTTCTAGCGCCTGCCTGAGAAAACAGAAGGCTGCCAACAGAATCGAGTTTGCTCCAGCTAACCCCCTAAGACAGGGCCCCAGCGTCCCTTCCAGCCCCTATGCAAAGGAGAGGACTAGCTTGGAGAAGTGCCAGCTGGCAAACCCAGATGAGGACATGGGGACAGGGCCCCCCACCCCCTTCCTGCTTTCTGTCCTTTCTCACTGCCCTGACTCTGCTCAAGCCCTGCTCACCCCCTCACTATGCCCTCATGCTCCCTTTAAGAGACCAGTCTCTCTGTACAAGTCTCAGTGGCGTTCGGTTCACACTGGACCCGTTCCCCTAGTGCAACAAGATCTCACCCGTTGATATCTGTCCTTACGGCCTGTTTATCCCTGACACTGCCCAAGGCCATGTGGCCTGGACCTCAACTCCGTATTGCTGTGTCCTTGGGGCCAGCACAGGAGTCCAGACTGGACCCAGAATGTCCTTCTAGCCCCACCAGGAGGGTGTGACAATCACAGTGAACAACCCAGTCTAGCTTCAGTAACAAAGCCTTCTGGATTTCTCCAAGACGGACTTTCTCAACTGTGACGTTAGGGACATCTGGGGGCAGGTCATGTCTCTGTGGAGGCTGTCCCGTGCATTCTAGAGTGTTTAGCAGCACCCGTGATCTCTCCCTATTAGATGACGGTAACACTCGTGTGAAAACCAAAAATGTCTCTAGATATTGCCAGACATACCCTAGGGGCCAAAAATCACCCCTGGTGGGGAAGCACGGCTCCACGGGCATGTGCTCCAGAGACCCCTGTTGGCAGCCTCAGTGGCTCAAGCCCTGCTCCCGTGTGACAATTATAGCCCCAAGTGACCAGTCCAAGTGGACAGAACAGGAGAGCTAGGCCAGGGAGAAAGAGATGGCCGCAGAAAGGGCCCAAGTTAACTAAGGAAAGGCGTGCTGGAGGGAGCAGGGAGGATCTGGAGGAGATGGGGAGAAACTGTGCCTGCAAAGGGGGGACGTGGGAGGAGGGTTAGACTCCCCCACTGGAAACAGGGTCACTCTGAGGAGGGGGCATTCATTCAAGCAAATGGCTAGTCCCCAAGATGCTGGCACTTGGGGACTAGGGATCCCCAAGATCCCTAATTTAAGTTGTTGTTGTTTAGTTGCTAAGTCGTGTTCATCTCTTTGCAACCCCATGGACTATATAGCCTGCCAGGCTCCTCTGTTCATGGGATTTTTCAGGCAAGAATACTGGAGTGGGTGGCCATTTCCTTCTTCAGGGGATCTTCCTGACTCAGGGATGGAACCTGTGTCTCCTATAATGGCAGGTGGATTCTTTACCACTGAGCCACCAGGGAAGCCCCCCAAATTTAAACCAGAGGTCCTAACTGGGACTTCATGGTTGTATCAAGGGGTTGGTTTGCTTTGTACGGGGTACTCATGTCTTGGTTTATAGTCCCAGGCAACATTTCAAGGTCTAGAGATTCCATCTTAAAATTTGGATTTCCACCCTCTCCTGAAGCACCAGCAGGCCTGACAGCAGTGGGCTGGGATTCTGCGTGTAATGACCGTGTGGGACTGAGCAGTGGCTGGCAGTATTGAGAAGGGGCGGCTGCTCTACAGATCATCACAGCTCTTGTCCAACGTGGCGCAGGTCCCCTCACCCACTGCACGTTGTGAGCCTGCTCGAAACCAAGGACCCAGGATTCTCAAGGAACTCAACTTCAGAGCCTTGCCTCAAAGATCTCAAGAGTCCTTAAGGAATCCTTTTATTCCAGGGTTTTCCATAGAAGTGGGACTGCCCCTCGAGGGGTGTTCTGAAAACATGTTTGCCATTTCGGTTGCCACAAAGACTGTGGGATGTTCCTGGCAGAGAGCGACGGGGGACACCAGATCCCTAACAATGCATATTTCCAAAGCAATGAAGAACAATCCCACATCCTGCAGGACTTCTGAATGTCTCTACCTGTCATGTGGGTGAACAACTTGTTTTTAATTATGCAGGTCAGGAACCTCATACAAATTTACATATGACAGAGTACTTTTGAGTGCTTTTAATAGAACTGAATTTTCCAGGAAAGTAACTATCTTTAACTCAAGGGGAGATCTTACATCATTCAGAATTTTAGCATGATTTTTTTAAAATCCTGTCATCAACAGCCACACAAGCTATGCCTGTAAGTTACCAACAAACACACCTGTTCTCCACCTGTATTTGTAATTGTAATTCTTGGTGAGTCAACATCCGGCACCTGATCTTTTCATGTGTCTTCTAGCCCCTTGACACAAAGGGAGGCCTGACAGCTGGCAACATCAGCATCCTTGGGAGTCTGTTAGAAATGGAGGTTCTCAGGCTCCCACCTGGACCACTGAATCTGCATTTGAACAAGATGCCATGGGGGTTTGTCCGCACTTTACAGTTTGGGAAGCGCTTGTCTGGAGGTGTTATGCCTGATCATTTACAGAACAAAATACACATTATTTTTATTTCAAATTACTTTGAACACATTTGTTATATTATTATCAAGGCAGTGTATTGATCTGTTTCAGAGCTGTGAGTATAAGTAGGTTGTAACAAGTATGGATTTCATTTCACAACAGATAAAAGGAATTATTTTAAAAGATTTATTGCATGAAGAGGGGCTGGTCCGACAGGGTTGAGAATGACTGGTTTATTCACCCTACATACTTTAACTGGGTGCCTACTCCCTGCCAGGCGTGGAGGAGGCAGAGGAGAGGAAGGGGACTTAAGACACGCTTCCTGTTGTTGTTGGGGTTCTGACACACGAGAGGGAAGTGGGAGTGGACATACAGTGTTTCAGGATGAGAGCAAAGGGAGGCAGAGTGGCGATGAATGTGTGCCAAGGGTTTCATCAAGAATCCAAGTCCAAGGAGAGCAGAGGAGGTTTTCACAAAGAAAGCAGCTTTCCTGCCCAAACTTCAGAGGAAAGAGCATGTTTAACAGGCAGGCAGGGAATCATGGGCAAGCAAGCCCAACAAAACTCAAACTCAGTAATAACAACGATAGTAGCTAACACTTATAGAACATTAATTCTAAGCACTGCACTCACACTTGACACTTGATTATCCTTAAAAATTCCAGAACAATGTGTTAATGAACTCAGTGGGGGGAAATGTATCTCTATATCAAATCTGCACATTGAACACTTTAAATATCTTACAATTTTGTCAATTAGACCTCAATATACATACCTAATTAAAAGATGCTTTTTAATTATACCTAATTAAAAGACACATGCTCCTTGAAGAAAAGCAATGACAAACCTAGACGGCATATTAAAAAGCAGAGACATTACTTTGCTGACGAAGGTCTGTCTAGTCGAAGCTATGGTTTTTCCAGTAGTCAGGTATGAGTGTGAGAGTTGGACTATAAAGAAAGCTGAGCACAAAAGAACTGATGCTTCTGAACTGTGGTATTGGAGAAGACTCTTAAGAGTTCCTTGGACTGCAAGGAGATCCAACCAGTCAATCCTAAAGGAAATCAGTCCTGAATATTCATTGGAAGGACTGATGCTGAAGCTGAAGCTCCAATACTTTGGCCACCTGATGTGAAGAACTGACTCATTGGAAAAGACCCTGATGCAGGGAAAGATTGAAGGCGGGAGGAGAAGGGGATGACAGAAGATGAGATGGTTGGATGGCATCATCGACTCAATGGACAGGAGTTTGAGCAAACTCTGGGAGATAGTGAAGGATAGGAACTCCTGGCATGCTGCAATTCATGGGGTTGCAAAGAGTCGGACATGACTTGGCAACTGAACAATAATACAGCTGACAAAAAGTCCCAGAACAACTTTTTGGGGTAGGTACTGTTAGCATCCTTGTCATGGGGAAGGGGCTTGCTCTGAAGCTTGCAATGAAGCTATGAGCCACCGTGCAGAGCCACCCAAGATGAACAGGTCATAATGAAGATGTCTGACAAAAGGTGGTTAGATAGCATTGCAGAAGAAACGGACATGAATTTGAGCAAACTGTTGGAGACAGTGGAGGACAGAGGAGCCTGGCGTGCTGCAGTCCATGGGGTCACAAGGAGTCAGAGACAACTTAGCGGCTGAACAACAACAACTAACATTTGACAAGTGAAAGTATGGAGGCACAGATAGGTAAAGTAATGCACTCCAAATCACACAACACGGGTATAAAACCTACACTCTACTCCCTAGGGCTGTTAACAACCAGCCTTGGTGGAGTGTCCCATGGATACCCAAAACAACCCCTAGCGGGTGACACCACCTCCAGCAAAGACCCTAAAAGAAAGCAATCACTAAGTGGGCTGAAATCTTTAAAGAAGAGAGGGGGTCAGCAGGCAGAGGGTTACTTGAGTAACTTGAGTCCTTGGTGTAAAGTCCTCTTGCCTTTCTGCCTTGTCTCCCTTGTTGTTCGGTCACTCAGTTTTTGCGACCCCATGGACTGCAGCACACCAGGCTTTCCAGTCCTTAACCATCTCCAGGAGCTTGCCTAAATTCATGTCCATTGAGTTGGTGGTGCCATCTAATCATCTCATCCTGTCATCCCCTTCTCCTCCTGCCTTCAATCTTTGCCAACATCGGGGTCTTTTCCAGTGAGTCAACTCTTTGCATCAGGTGGCCAAAGTACTGGAGTTTCAGCTTCAGCATCAGTCCTTCTAATGAATACTCAGGACTGATCTCCTTTAGGATTGACTGGTTTGATCTCCTTGCAGTCCAAGGGACTCTTAAGAGTCTTCTCCAGCATCACAGTTCAAAAGCATCAATTCTTTGTCTCCATAACTTGAGGCTAACTCAGTTCTGTACTCCCCCAACCCCAACATGCTATTTGTCATGGTTTTATTTCCCTACACACCTTCCCTGAGTCTCTTGTCCCAGCTCCTGGGAAGCACTCCTTGTTTCGGCATCTCCTGTTTGTGCTCTTCTCCCATCCTGGTCCTCTGGGGAAGGGGCCCTTGAGGAGACAAATGGGCCTCCTGCTGATGAATCAAACTCATCCTTTGCATCTGCCAGGTCTCCCATGCCCTCCCCCCGCCTCCTGCCACAAGTGGGTAATGAATGACCCACTTGTAAGCTCATTACTGCAGAGTCTCTGAAGAAATGTAAATGCTCACGGAGCCAGTGAGATAAATAAGGAAAGATGCTTGTAAATAAATAAATATATATGCACTTATACACACACACAAACCCAATTAATTTACACCATCTGAAAGTCAGAGCCATTTGGGGTGGGGAGAGGGAGCAAGGGAAAGGCACCTAATATTCCCATCCATGTGATTTCAGGGCTGAGCGTCCCAGCAGCCGCCAATAAATTATCTTTACTATGCAGAGGCACAAATGAATATGCTGCTGTCGTCTCCTTAAATCTCCTTTATAAGCCTGTGCTTGCCTTGGCCCACCCTCCCAGGGACGGGGCCTCCACGCAGTTTTATGGGCTAAGTTCCTGAAGAAGGTTGCCTGTTTACAGGCCTAACTGTCGGCAAAGTGGAGAAGCCCCACTGACACTTCCTGTTCATGTGAGGGTTTGGCATGCTGTGCAGAATGGTCCAGGTGGCTCAGCTGTAAAGAATCCACCTGCAATGCAGGAGACATGGGTTCGATCCCTGGGTCAGGAAGATCCCCTGGATGGAGGCATGGCAATCCACTTCAGTGTTCTTGGCTGGAGAATCCCATGAAGAGAGGAGCCTGGCGGGCTATAGTCCTTGGGGTCACAAAGAGTCAGACACGACTGAGCACGCAGGCAGACAAAGAATGGCCACCTCCGCTGGGGGCCGTGGATGGAGGTGAGCCCTCTTTAACACCTTTGGAGAATGACCTCTGCCTCCTGGCCTGAGGGGGCTGACCTTCATGGGTGGCATGTGCTGTTCGTAAGCATGCTTCTCACAAGCCCCTGACATTCTCTGTCGGGCTTCAGGGCAGAAAACCTCCTCACAACCAACTTTTGAGTGTCCTACTCTCCCCTGAAAGGAGAGTTCTGGTCCCTCCCTTCAGAGGGGATGTGTCTGCTGTTCATCTCTCACACTGTGCTGAGCCAAAAGGGGGCAATGGGCAATCATGGCCCCTGGGACATGCTGACGGGTTACAGGAGCATGCTCTGAGGTCACTCTTCTGAATCTGAAACTTGGCCCTGCCACTTGCTAGCTGTGCGACCTTGGGAAAGTTAGCAAACCTCTCTGAGCCTTGGTCCTTCCTACGTAAAACAGGTATAATAATATCCAAACCTCATAAAGTCAATGAGAAGATATATCAGCTTAGTGCAAAGGCACAGGTCAAAGCACAGAGAATGGAAGGTAAACATTACCAGCATCATTTCATCCCAACTTCTATAGTAACCTTCTGTGGTGTATCCATTCATGTGTATTTACTGAGTGCCAAGTATGTGCCAGCCACTGTCCCTGGCAGAAGTGCTGTGTCTATCACTAAGATCTGGAGACACCTGCTCTTATGAAACACACATTCTAAGAGAACGAAATAGATAAGCAACTGACCAACGACTCAATAAAAAGAGAAAAACAGATAGGATGTGTTACGGATACAATGTCAAGTATTGATTATGCTTTATCCACCCATTTTATTTAATTTTTGATTAGACATTTTATTATTTTTAAATTTTTAAATTTTATAATGGAGTATAGTTGATTTACAATGCTGTGTTAGTTTCAGGTGTACAGCAGAGTGATTCAGTTATACATATTCACCCATTTCAAGGATGAGGGAACTGAAGCTGGAAGAGGTTCTCTAAGTAGGCTGAAGGGCCGGGCCAGTCCAGCCCCAGAGAGCTGGGAAAGTGAGAAGGGGAACTGGAGCAGGGCTGGGTGCCCAGTTGACAGAGGAGAGGGCTGTTTCTGCCTCCCCTTGCCCCTCCTGTTTTAGAGATGACACGCCTCCCCAGAACACGTGCCATCCAGGTGGGAAAGACAGTCTGCTACTGGACAAGTTCCTTATTCAAGGGGCTGCTCAGTGGACCTTCCCTGGCAGATGTGTCCTGACTTCTAGACAAAGGAGCTCCCCTTTATCCTCAAACGATCCATGAAACAGACCCAGCAGAAGGTGGTTCTGGGAGACCCGATGGACCACAGTCATTCAGGCCACTAGATGGCTCTTTCCGTGAACTTTACAGAGTGCAAGCTACTAGCTGCACCAAGGTTCTGAAGACAGGCTGCCTTCTCTCTGGATGGGTCTCTAAGAAGTTTTTCTCAGTCTTCAGCTTCTGGGGGGCCCTCCAGGGTCTCCTCCAGTCTCCTGGCTCCTTATTGCCCCAGAGCAGGTCACTTTCCTTTCCCTCAGGCATTATACCCATTAGGATTTTTTTCACACAAGAAGAGTTTGAGGCAGCAAGACAGGGACTTCCATGCTGACTACTAAATCCTGGCCAGATGCCCGATCATTGCAATTCCCCC
This sequence comes from Bison bison bison, assembly GCF_000754665.1. Classification (NCBI taxonomy): domain Eukaryota; kingdom Metazoa; phylum Chordata; class Mammalia; order Artiodactyla; family Bovidae; genus Bison; species Bison bison. Next base: position 1,111,085 of record NW_011494644.1, on the reverse strand, counting down.
AATAAAGCAGGCCCTGCTCACCTCCCAGTGTCCTGCTCCATCCTACCACCTGCTTCGTCCCCTCCCAGCTGTCACTCGCTACCTGGGAGATCGCCTACACCTTGCTGCTGCTGCTAAGTCGCTTCGGTCGTGTCCGACTCTGTGAAACCCCATAGACCGCAGCCCACCAGGCTCCCGCGTCCCTGGGATTCTCCAGGCAAGAACACTGGAGTGGGTTGCCGTTTCCTTCTCCAATGCATGAAAGTGAAAAGTGAGAGTGAAGTCGCTCAGTCGTGTCCGACTCTTAGCAATCCCATGGACTGCCGCCTACACCTTACCCCTCAGTTAATCTTCACACTGATTTTTTTTTTTTTTTTTTTTTTGGTTGCACCTCGTGGCATGGGGGATTAAGATCCCCGACCAGGGGTTAAATCCATGCCCCCTGTAGTGGAAGCTAACCACCAGACCCCCAGGGCAGTCCCTACATTGGTCTCTGAGACCTTAGCATCCACACGTGACCTAAGAGCAAACTGAGGCCCAGAGAGGAGGTCACATGACTCACCCAGTGTCACAGGGGCAGGAAGGGATCAAACCCAGGTTGGTCTGATTCCAATGCTTGTGCTCTTAACCTCCCAGCCTTATCTCTCAAGCACCCTAAGTGCCCGAACTTGGACCAGGCCAACCGTGAACTTTCCCCTCCTGGCTGGATCTCAGGAAGAGAACAGAATATTGCCTGTTGAACCCACACTCCCACAGTTGAGAGTGGGAGAATCCAAGCTGACATGGGGTGTTCAGGCTTTTATGATGCAGCCCCTTCCCCCGCAACCCACCTTTCATCACTGCTGCTTGGGCAGCATTTTTTATGCCGTCTCCTATTGAATGTTCCCAACAGTTTTACATGGAGAAAGGAATGGCAACCCACTCCAGTATTCTTGCCTGGAGAATCCCGTATAGAGGAGCCTGGGGCTTTAGTCTATGGGGTCACAAAGTGTTGGACACGACTGAGCAACTAAACAACAACAACAACAACAACAACAGCCTCACAGCAGGCAGTGCTGCCCCGCTGTACTCGAGGCCAGGGCCTCAAGCACTCAAGCAGACTACTTGGGTCTCTGCACTATTTCAAAATGCTGCGATTTGGGGCAGGCTTCCCAGCTGTAACCACTCACAGAATTGGTATGAGGATGAAACAAGTCATTGCTGGGAAAGTCCATAGGACACAGCTGAAAACACAGATCATCACTAGAAATAACACTCCTGTTAGTCGGAGGATATCCTTTTTGACAAATGAGTAAACAGAGGCTCAGAGAGGTATAAACACTTGTTCATGGCCACACAGACTGAGGAGTTAAACCACAGTGCCTGCCACTGGGTGGCTTCCTGGATGAACCCACCTGCCAATGCGGGTTCGATTCCTGGATCAGGAAGATCCCCTGGAGGAGGGCATGGCAACCCACTCCAGTATTCTTGCCTGGAGAATCCCGTGGACAGAGGAGCCTGGCAGGCTACAGTCCATGGGGTCACGGAAAGTCGGACACAACTGAGCAACTAAGCAGAGACAGAAAAAGAGCCGGCAGTTTCTCCAAGGGCTGCCACGCCTGCAATTTCAGATCCACCCAGGCTCACTCTCCATGCACAAAACGGCTCAAGGGGTCACTTCCTGGCAGTGTCCAGTTTCATCCACCAGGGAGATACTGACTGAGTTGGTATGAGCTGAAGCCAGAGGACCAGAACTTTTCAAAGCTTCCAGGTGATCCCGATGTGTAGCCAGGGGTGCTAATGCCCAACTCAGTCCCCTCCAGCCTCAGGTAGTGTTGTGAATCAGGCGACCTGGCACTCTCTGGATCCTGTTCACCATCATTCTGCAAACTGGGGGTGCTGGGCTAGGACAGTATGTTCTAACACCTTCCCCATTTACTTATTGATTTTAATTGGCTACCATTTAAATGTCTACACATATACTGTGAAAAGTTGATCACCAGAAAAAGTGAAAGTGAACGCTCAGTCGTGTTCATCTCTTTGGGACCCCATGGACTATACAGTCCATGAAATTCTCCAGGCCAGAGTACTGGAGTGGGTAGCCTTTCCCTTCTCCAGGGGTTCTTCCCAACCCAGGGATCAAACCCAGGTCTCCCATATTGCAGGCAGATTCTTTACCAGCTGAGCCACAGGGAAGCCCAAGAATACTGGAGGGAGTATCCTATCCCTTCTCCAGCCGATCTTCCCGACCCAGGAATTGAACTGGGGTTTCTTGCATTGCAGGCAGATTCTTTACCAACTGAGCTATGAGGGAGTTCCTAAAAATCTGAACACAAGGAAAAGGAAACAATGGTATCCCACCCCAGGCTAGATCAACTTGACTGCTTAAGGCTAGGAGCCGAAGGCTCACTCTGTTGTAAAGGGAGGTGTGCAAAGGTTAGGTGCTAAAATCATGCTATCACCAAGCTGAGACGTTCTCCTTGGTGTCATCAAACAGACTTAAGGACTGTGGAAAAGGCATTCACTTTCTCCCTGGATGAATCAAGGTTGTTTAAGCCCATGGAGTTTCCCAAATCATCCTGAAAGGACACACCTCTTTTGGAAAAACATGGGACCAGTCAGTTGCTTAGGGTTTCCTAGGTGGCGCTAGTGGTAAAGAACCCACCTGCCAATGCAGGAGATGTAAGAGATGTGGATTAGATTCCTGGGTCGAGAAGACCCCTCTGGAGAAAGGTACGGCAACCCACTGCAGTATTCTTGCCTGGAGAATCCCCATGGACAGAGGAGCCTACAGCCCATAGGGTTGTAAAGAGTTGGACACGACTGAAACCATTTATCCCGTAGTCAGTTCCTTATCACACGGATGCTCTAGGATTCTACAGGTCTATGGGTCCTACCAGAGATCTTAGGAAAGGGAGTGAAGTTCCCCCCACCGCCCCCTGCCAAGTGTAGGGATGGATCAGGAGACCTAGGACTGGCTGCAATAACTCCTCCTCCCTAATCAGGCTGTCCCCCTGCACACAGCTGTTTGAGGTCACTTTCTATTTCCCAGGAACAACAGCGGCAATGAGCAGCGCTTACCACCTGCCAGGAGTCCTTGTAAGCACCTTGCATGGACTAACTCACAGCAGCCCTTGGAGGCCAGCATAGTCAGCATTCCCATTTTCTAGGCCATGAAACGGAGGCACAGGGAGGTGAGTGGCTTGCTGAAGACTCACCCCAGCCTGTAAGTAGCAACTGATCACCACACTGCAGCCCCTCCCCTAAGGGCCAGGGGCTCCCCGCTGTCCTGTCTTAATCCCTCTACAGCTGTGGCTGCTTCAAGGGAGCCAGGGGAGAGAAAGAGGAAAAACGTTTTTAGAAATTATTTCCGACAGGCGACCAGATACTAAAATAACAACATTTGGTTTGTCTTGCTAGCTGGAGGCAAAAATCAGCTCAGGTGGGAGGAGGCAGCTGCAGGCCAAGCACAGAAGAGACTGCCTGGCTCTGAGTGGGCCCAGCTCTGCGAGGGGCATGAGCACCTCTCATTCCCCCCGCGGAACGATGCTCTGTGAACCTCCAGCTTGGAGCTCTCCAAGGCAGATGGCGGGGGAGAAGGCACTGCATCCTTAAGGGTGTCTGTGTCACAGTGGAAACTCCCAGGGGGCTGAAAGACCATGCTGTAGGCGACCCTTTTAAAGTCAAGTTGTAAAATTGTAGAAAAAGGGATGAGTAACACAGGTGGGGTTGGGCATAACATTCTTATTGAAAGCAAGAATTAGGATTTACAGCACACTTTACTGTGGGGCTTCCCAGGTGGCTCAGTGGTGAAGAATCCACCTGTCAGGGCAGGAGACTTGGGTTTGATCCCTGGGTCAGGAAGATCCCCTGGAGAAGGAAATGGAATCCCACTCCAGTATTCCTGCCTGGAAAGTTTCATGGACAGAGAAGACTGGCAGGCTGCAGTCCGTGGGGTTGCAAAGTTGGACACGACTGAGTGCCTGGGCATGCACCCACTTACTCTATGCCCCTACCCTCTGCCCCATTGCAAGAGATTTAGGTCATTATGTCATTTCACCCTCACAATGATCCTCACATGTAGCTACCACTATTGCTAAGCCCATCTGACTGACAAGGAAACAGGTATAGACATGGCATGTCACCTGCCCAGGGCCACGCAGCTAACAAGCAGCTGATCTACAGTATGAACTCCAGAGCCCATTGTCTCCCAACTTCTTGCCTTTCATGCATTTCTCCACATTTCCAAAACACCCAGGATGTGCCTGGTCCTGTGTGAGTGAATCGAAGTGAACGGGCACGATCTCCCGTCCTGACCTGGAAGGAAAGAGGAGCGGCCGCGGAGAACTAACAGGCTGGCACGTCTGGAGGCGAAGCCAAGCCAACGGGAGCAGATGGAACCCGGGCGGCAGATGTTAATGCAGTTTGCTTTTTCCATATGCTTTTCTGTTTAGCTGTAATAAGTGAATTGTTCTTTAATATCTGTCAGGAGCTTAAACTCTGAAGGCCAGTGGCAGTCACAGTCACTCAAGACACAAAGGAAGCTGCGGGGCCGTCCCCTCACATCAGAGAAGGACGCAGAGCATCAAGGAAAAGGCCACATACTGTGTGGTCCAGGCTGTGTATTCCCACATGCACACACACACACACATGCACGCTGCTGGCTTTCCCTGACAGCCAGGTTCTCAGTGGACTTTCTAGAATCTTTGAAAGTCCATGTCAATGTCCTTCATACTCAGCAGTGAGATTCAAGTTCAGTTTCAGATTTTCCCTTTGGAAAAAAAAAAAGGTTCCAGTTTGAAAAGATGTAAATGGCTCAAGCCACGTATCCACTTGGGACTTTTAAAGCAACCACAGCTCATCTTCTGAATTTAGTAAAGCAAGGAAAGTCTGTCTTCTGGCCTTTCTCAGGGTCAGACACACAGCCCCATCTCCACCATCCCAAGGCGGGTGCGGTTCGATGGTGGCGCCTCTGGCCGGCATTTTTCCACTGATGTTACCATCTGACAGTCACTTTGACTTTCAGACAGAGTCTCACCAACTTCACTGTCTTTGAAGGAGCCAGCTGTGATTCTGTCAACAGCAAGAAGACTCCCTGCACTCTTCAGCCAAAGAAGGAGTACAGAGGGAATGGCCTCCTGTCTTTGCAATTCCAGATCAACACAGAGTGTGGGTTAAGACCTGATCTGAATCTCAGCATCACCCCTTACAGGATGGCGATCTTAGGTGGGTTACTCCTAAAATCTCCAAGTCTCAGTTTCCTCATCTGTAAAATGGGAGGAAATAGCACTGACCTCAATAGGCTTGTTGTGAAGATCCGATGAGAAAACGAAGGTGAAGCAGTTAACCTGGCGACAGGAACATGGCAGGCACTCAAAGAGTAGAGGGTATTTATTGTTCCTATTATTATTGTTTGTGTTCTATCCATTGTTACTGCTACTTCTTATTCATTCATTCATCCCTCCAATACAGGAGCACCTTCAGGCAAAACCTATTGTCATGGGTGCTGGGTAATGAATGAAATAGATCCATGGAACTTACATTCCACAGTCAGAGAGGCAACAGAGCAACAAATGGTTGTGAAATATGACATAATATGGGAGCCGAGTCATTTAAAGGAAGACAGAACAGGAGAGAGGTGAGGGGTGATGTTTCAGATGAGCGTCAGAGAAGACGTTTCTGAAGAGGTGGCATTTGGGCCTCATGGCGAGAAGGAGACAACATAGGAAGATTCTGGGTGAGAGCAGCAGGCAGCAGGAACAGAAGAGCAAAGTTTCTGGGGCAGAAAGGAGTTTGGCCTACATGGGCAGCAGAAAGGAGGAGGTGGGACCGTGATGTGGACACGGGGTCCAAGGCATGACAACAGAGGAAGGCAGGGGTCCGATGGGGCTGGGCCTTACTGTCCACCCAGATCTCATTCTAAGGCCTTGGAAACACACTAGGGGAGGTTTTGAAGCAGGAGAGTGTGCTGTGATCAGACCTTCTGTTTCACAAAGATGCCTCTGGCTGGTGTGTGTGGAGGGGCCCTTTCTCTCACCACCCACAGATGCAGGCAGAGAATGGGGGAAGGAGGACAGAGGTACCCCTCACCAAGTCCACGATGATGAGAACACATTTCTCCAGGATGTTGTCAGGAATGGCTGGGGATAGGTACCAGTAAAACCGGAAGTGATGGGAATTTATTTAATAGTCTTCAGCTGCAAGCTTGGGTGACCATAATCACCCAGCACCCCAGTGTGATCTCCTGCCAGTAAATGGGTCTAAATATCAATTTTAGTGAGCCTCAAGTACCAGGGTAGAGCTGATTAACTTGAAGCCCTCCGGAAGCCCTGACTACCTGTCCTGGAGCGAGTGCATCTGATCTGCTCTCAGGAGGTCCCTGGGGACATCCTTCTGGTGACTCAGCAGCAGAATTAATACCTTAGGTGTTTCACCCCAGTTCTGGGGCTCTGATCCCTGGTGACCTTGGGCAGCCCCTGCCCCACAGTGGTCTCAGAGTAGGAGGTGCCCACCTGTTGGAATGCAGTAGGCACTCTGTGTTCATGTCCAGAAGTAAGAGTCAGCATTCAAGTCCAGCTGCACGTTTCCCCACTGCCTGGAAGGGTGGCTCTCTGCAGCTGCCTGAGCTGAGAATGTGGTTCACCCACAAGCTACCATTTGAAGGACTCCTGCTTTCTGTCTCCCTTCTGTTTTATGGCCTTGAGCGCAGTAGACGTGCTCCTCTCCCTCTGCACCTACAGAACTCTGTTCTTACCTCCACACTGCACTTGGGTTACTGTTTAGCAAGGATGTGCGTGCGTGCTCAGTTGCTTCAGTCCTGTCTGACTCTTTGTGACCCCATGGACTGTAGCTTGCCAGGCTCCTCGGTCCGTAGTAGGCTCCAGGCAAGAATACTGGAGTGGGTTGTCATGCCCTCCTCCAGGGGATCTTCCTGACCCAGGGATCGAACCTGCATCTCTTACATCTCCTATACTGGCAGGTGGATTCTTTACCATTAAGCCACCTAGGAAGCCCAGCATGGGTATAACCTCTATCCAAATACATCCTTCTGAGGAGCAGAACTCACTCACCTTTATAACTCCCAAGAGTCTAGCTGCAAATCTGGTGTGTGTGTGTGTGTGTGTGTGTGTGTGTACCTGCACACATGTATACCAGTTATGCCAAGAATAACACCAGCAGCAGCTAATGTTTGAAGCTGTAGCGTGCCTCTTCATGCACGCTAGACACTTGACTTGCCCTAACAGTAAACCTGCAACTTATTATTCCCATTTTATAGACAAAGAAACTGAGGCTTAAGATGGCTAAGAAACTTGCCTAAGGTCACACAGCTAGTATTTGGTAGGACTGGGGAAATGAGCCAGGTTCACTGAAGCCTGTAAATTGAGCCCCTTCAGCACCACCCTTACTTGAAAGGGTGAACAGAGAGCGGGTAATAAGTGGGTAGTAGTGGGTGGTACTGGCTAGATCACCAGGAAAGAGGATGGCAGGTGGAAAGACAGAACTACTATTTCAAAGAATCTCTTCCTAGTCTTGGCAGAACAGTGGAAATGCGTGTCGGCTTGCCATCATACAGACCACTCACCCTCGATATCCACAGCTCCTTATTCAAGGCAAATTCACTAGTTCAGACTGATCTGTCATCTACGTGGACATAACAGCATTAAAACTGGCTTATCAGGCTGATATGTATGTGTGTACTAAACCAGCACTTTAAATATATTAACTCATTTAATCCTCAGCATGACCCACGGGAAGGTATTATTAGTATTATCACCTCATTTTAAAAGATGAATAAACTGAGACTGTTTAAATAACTTGCCCAAGGTTGTACAGTTAGCAAGTGACAGAACAGAATCTGAACTCGGGTCATCTGTCCTGTTAGCCACTATGCTGTGCTGTGCTAAGTCGCTTCAGTCGCGTCCGACTCTGTGTGACCCCATAGACGGCAGCCCACCAGGCTCCTCCATCCCTGGGATTCTCCAGGCAAGAGTACTGAAGTGGGGTGCCATTGCCTTCTCCGTTTAGCCACTAGGGGTAACCATTATTGATTGGGCCTTTCTACTATTCTAAGTATTTTACAAACATTTGATGTAAAAAACAAACTAATAATTCTGGTACTATTTTCACCTCTGTTTTATAGATGAGGGAACTGAGATTCAGAGAGGTTGAACTCTTCCAGTGTTACCCAGCCCACGTCACTGCTTGCTCAAACTGACGCTTTGTGAAAATTACGAACTGGACTTGTCTCTTATTCGGGGCAACTGGAGTGCTGAGTTTATGTGCATGCCTTGCTGACTGAAGAGAAATCTGAGTTTTGGCTCCGACTCACTCCCTTGTGCAGTGTACATCCTGGACAACTATACAGAGAAGCACTAACCCAGCAGGTACAAGGAAGACCTGAGATTCCAACCCAGGTCCAACTTGCATTTGGCTTTTAACCACTATAGATGCTCCATCTCCCACCTCAGACATCACACCCTTCTTTTCTAACCCAGTTCTAGATTCAGTTTCATCTAAGGCTGCTCAGAAAATGCCCAGTCCATACCCCTAAATGGGCAAAAGCTCAGTCAAGGTGTAGTGGTCGGGACAGGTCCTTCCAGAACAGACCCCTTTTACCCACAACGGTTGTGATCCTTCATCACAGCCTCAGAGAGACTCTGGGCTCACAAATGGTGATGTTCCACTGTGGGACAACTGTTGAGAATCCTGGCAGCACCGTGGTGGCACTCTCTCCCCATCCCAATCAGGCAGCCACTCTGCACAGTGACCCTTCCTGATCCACACTGTCAGGCTGCAATTTAGCCATTCCCAGAACTCCGCTATGCTCAAGGCTTCTGCAGCCAAAGGCGCTTGCTGCTGGGGAGCACTTCCAGGGCCCTCGACTCCGAGCAGATGTCACTTTGCATTAAAGGCTCACTGGGCTGGGCTCTCTGCTAAATGTCTCCAAGAGAGAAGCCAAATGAGGAAGAGGGAGAGGATAAGAGAGAGAAAAAGAGGAATAAGAGGGGGAGGGGGAAAAGGGGTGGGGAGAGAGACACTGGGCATCTGAAGAAGAAAAACAGACAGCAACTCTGTCTGGAAGGGAGAGGCTCATGGTAGACACAATAATAAGAGCTCGTGTTTATCAACCAGAGTAGCAAAGATGAACACGGAGTGAGACTTTAACAGGTGCTGAGCGCTGTACCCAGAACACTTGTGCAGTGGTGGTCCTGCAGTAGTTACCTGCCCCCCCCAAGATAAGCTGATGCTCTGCCCAAGCAGAGGGGCCATGAGATACACTGATCCCAACTACACTCCTCGGAGTACAACCCTAGGGGTGCAGCCTCACTTACGTAGCAGTTGGGATTTCCTACCTGCCTCCTACATGCCAGTCATGGTCATGATTCTTTTGTTCCCAACGGGGCTTGTCTGATTAGGTGTAGAGTAGACCCACTGAACCGACGGCCATGAGCCATGGTCTGCCAT